>NC_090935.1:1381755793-1382068763 GCF_040938575.1 Ambystoma mexicanum
TCCCCTGGCCCTTTTCTGCTTTTCCCGTTGATCTTAACCTTCTCCTCTCTACTCTCCTGCACTCTGTTCCTCCTAGGTGACATTCATCTCCATCTCTCGTCTACCCACGCTACTCTATCACTTATCTCTATTCTTGATTCTTATTCCTTGCTACAAGTTCGCACTCCACCTTTTCATATATCAGGATTTTCCCTTAACCTTATTTTTACTACTATTCCTATCTTTGATTCAGTTACTGCTCTCCCACTCTACTGCTCTGATCACTACCTTCTTTCTTTCTTCTTTTTGCTGCCTCCTTCCTCTCCCCCTCTCAATCTTGTTCTACCTTCCATCGCTGTGACCTTCGACTCATTGATATTTCTTCTTTTTCAGCAGATGTTGTCTCTACTCTTCACTCCATCTCTACCTTAAATTCTTTTTCAAAGATTCTGCCTCTTCTCTCCATGACACCATGACAGAGTATCTTGACCTTCTTTACCCCTCTGTTGCTTTACCCCATCCCATAGGCCTTTCGGCTTTGGATGTCACTGACTCTTTGGTCCACTCACCACTCACTGTGATAGGCTGAGTGGCGTTGGCCTAAGTCCTGGACAACAACTCACTGATCCCCTCTCTATCTTCTCTCCACTCTGCCTATGACTCTCCTCTCTGCCAATCAACAATATTTCCACTGTTCATCTCACTTTCCTCTCATCCCCATTGCCTTTTTCAGAATTTAAACAATATTCTTTCCCCTGCTCCTCCCAATCCACGCCATCTTCTCCCCTGTCTGAATCTGACTTTGCCAACTACTTTACTTCCAAAATCTCCCTACTTCAAACTTCTATTCACCCTACTTCCTCTCTTCCTTCTATTCCTCAAGCTGTTCTACTTCTCTGGTCATGTCCCCATTCCACCCTCTCACTGATGTAGTCATCTCCTCAACCATAGCTATGGCTCATCCCATCTCCTCCCCTAACAATCCTCTCCCTTCGCTCCTAATCCTGCCGGTTTATCCAATACTTATATCCTACCGTGCTGCCCTCTTTAACACGTCTCTTTCCTCTTCTATTGTTCCCTCCCACTTCAAGCCTGACTTAATCCTTCCTATTTTGAAAAAGCAAGCATAAATTTGACGCCCACCTTGCCTTCTAATTTCCGCCTTATTTCTCTTCTCCCTTTTTTATCAAAGCTTGTAGAGCAAATAGTTTATTCCAATGTTTCCTATTTTATTAACCTGCATTCTATCTTAGCTCCCTTCCAGCTGAGCTGCAGGGCACAACACTGCACAGAAGCTGCTCTCTTGTCTATCACAAATTCACTTCTCACGTGTCACTTCTCTAATCTATCCTCTCTTCTTGTTCTTGTTGATCTTTCGGCCACGTTTGACAGAGTAGACCATGCTATTCTTCTCTCTCCTCTTGCTGAACTTGTTTTCGAGACTCTGTTCTAAACCGGTTTCATTCTTACCACTCAGAAGGAACTTTCTCTGTTTTCTGGGATGGTCACTCTTCCTCCACTTCACCCCTCTCACAGAGTGTCACCCAAGGCTCTGTCCTTGACCGGCTTCTGTTTTCTTCTACACCTCTCCTCTCTGCTCTACCATCTCTTCTTTTGGCTTTTCTTATCAACTCTACGTGGATGGTTTCCAAATCTTCCTATCCTTCACCATTTTTATGAACTCTATTCACTCTTCCTTGGCTGCCTATCTTCTTTCTATTCAGTCATGGACTAACTCTTTGGGGCTGTCATGGATGGAAGAGGGGGAATACTCCTTGACACTCATAACACATAGGGCCTCATTCCGAGTTTGGACGTAGCCATGGCGCTATTAGCCTGCATTCTATCTTAGCTATTAGCGCCATGGCTGCCTCCAAACCCGGGTCCGGTCTGGCAGAATGGGGACTTACCGGGTCATTCCGCCCTTGGAGGACACGGTAAGTCCCCAATCTGTAGACCATTCCCCATTCCCATTTGTGTCCCCATAGGGCTCAATGGGAATGGGCAAGGCGCTATTTACAGGCCCGCAAATAGCAGGCCCGTTATTAGCGCCCTGGTCCCTTAGCGGGACCCACTAAGGACGTGAGGTCAGACCACACGTCCTTTGTGGGTCCCGCTAAGGGAACTCGGAATTGGGCGGTAAGGGTTTTCCAGCACTGGCATCATTACCGGTGACCGTTAACCCTTACCGCCCAACTCGGAATGAGGCCCATAATCTGTTAAGCACAACGATGGCATGCCTAGCAGCAATTTGGCAAATACCCTACTTGCCTACCAAGGAGGAATGGTTGGTGGAAAGCCTGGAAATTATATGGAATGGAGTATCTAACTCATTTACTAAAAGAGTCTAAGATTATGGATTTAGAATGAGTTCTCGTCTTGCAGACATTTCAGCTGATTTAGCCCTCAATTGAGCTCGCGGATAGGCCCATAAGGTAAAATGATTGGAATGTTATGAACTCTGAGAGAAGATGTCAATGAACAGATATGAGGTTACCGAGGTTAGATGCTGGAGGCGGCAAAGGAAAGATGTATTCTGGATGTTGGATTGTTTGTATGCGGGGTGAGAGAGGGCGTGATTGCATTTCCTAATGATTTGTTGAAATGGAAAGGCAAGAGGAGAAGGCACATCTGATGCTATCGTTTGTTCTCTCTGACAGAAACGTGGAGTGGGCAATAAGGATTCGAGGAAGAAATGTAAATTGAACTTCAGTTGCCAAATTAGAAGTCGCACATTTTGTGAGAAGTGCATATGCTGTGAATTTTTATAGCTTTAATTAATTATTTGATCCATTTATTTGAACGATGTGTGTGACTTTGGTGTTGTCTTCATAAAAAATAAAAACCAAAAAAACGTTGTGTGTGCCTTCATAGCAGGCTGTCTACGCTGCCATTGGCTGCCGGAGACGATTTAAGAATTATTTAATCAACTAACTTAGTCTGACAGCTGACCTAATAAAAGTTATGTGTTGAACGGCCCTTAAGTGCGTGTGCTTTTTGAGCTGGGACTATTCATGATATGGCCAAATTAAATTCAGAATTATAAATATCAAATACAATGAAGAGCCACAAAAGCCAAACTATTGGTTTTGCTTATGTTTGTTTGAGAATATCAGCGAGTTAGAAGTTAGTCTTCTGTCATAATTGTGTGCAACCTGATTCTGGATGTGAATGAAAAATAAAGGAAGAAATGGCCTGAATCAGTGGAGTAGTTGGGGCCCCCACAGCCCATGGAGTTCAGGGGGCCCCATGCCAAGGTGCCGAGGTGGGGCATGTGGCCGCATCCATGCCCCAGCAACATGATATCCCTGCTGACTGCTGGCTGCAGTCCGCACTATGCTGTTGCTTGTGTCTACCGCCCGCACTGCTGGCAAATGTAGTGGCCGACCTATGAGGGTTGCAGGCAGGTGGTAGACTCAGGCCAACACCAAAAGCAAGGTCTGGCACATTTGCTGTGCATACATGCCCTGCACCATGGTGCACGCATTCATTTAAAGCCAAAACCAAACTTTGGTTGCTCGAACAGGATGCTCTAGCCGCCACCCCGGCTTCTGGCAGTTGCTAGCACTGTTTTGCACTGCTGATCGCCCTCCTCCTGATTCACGACACAACCGGGCAACTTGTATATTAAATATGTATATGTTTATACTGTATATTACACAACACTTGTAACTGTATATTACTGTATGTAAATTTAACCTGTTACTGTTTATTTTCTTCCTGCCTTTACACTGTCTCTGTAAACCTGACTCCATGTAACTTTAACCTGTAACTGTATATTGCTTGATATCTGTTGCAACTTGTAACTGCCTAAAACATGCGCCCGTAAGCCTTCGGGCGAGGTGCGCAATACAAATAAAGAAATACGAAAAACATGTGCAACATAAGGCAAGCCCAGTTCTGCCCGATGAGCCGCACTATCCGCACGAGCCTGGCCCCTGAGCCACACCCTGACACTAACCGTCATCGGACAGTGAAGATCCAGTGAGCCGCCATTGCTGCACATCCAACTGCCTTTGCCATTGGAGGTGATTGTGATTGTAAGAGATAAATAACTCGTTTTTGCAAATCAATTTGGTGCTAAAAGATTGTCATTGTAGACAGTTGCTTCTGCAATGCCCAATGCTCTTGCAGGGAACTTCCATTGGTGCCTTGCATCAGGGGCCTGTTTTCTTTTAGGTTTGCCCATATAAGCAATTTTAGCTTCAGTTCCGACCGCTGAGGTGAAAATACGGGTGTAATTTGTAATGTGGAACTGAGGTGTGGTGTGGGTGGTGGGCAATTGTCATCTGGAAGAAAATGCAGGCTTTAATGTGATCGGGGAGCAGCAGGGGGACATGATAAACTGCTGTGCAGGAACTCCGAACGGCTGCCATTTCATGTTCTGTCATCGGCGCTATAAGTGTCGGTGCACTGGCCAGGTCTGATAGGTAGGGGCTGCCTGGCTGTTGGACAGACCCCAGACTAGCTTCTATAGTCTGAGATGAGGAGACAACAGCAAGGATATCATTTCCAGATCGACATGCATTGCAGGGATTGCATTTGTTTACCAAGATTATAAATCGTAAAATTAATTAAGAAAAATGGAAGAACGTAAGGCTTTTAACAAGATGTCCGCTTATGTATAGGGGTGCACTCGTAGTATGCCCCTGGCTTCTGAACATCATATATACAGTAATTTGAAAAGAGGATAACACCCCACTTCTTGGGATTAAACAGGCCGCATTATATTACAGAATTGTTCAAAGCACTTATGACGGGGACCCAATAGTTCTTTTACATTTTGTATCATCATTTACCATGACCTTGAACCCTAGCAGCCCTGCCGACCCTCCAGATGCCTGTTTGGCCTACTGGCTGTCTAAGCTGACCCAGAGTTACTTGTAGAAAATCCAATGTCCAGCCACACAGCCCAAACGCCCAAAATCCACCCAATGGCCAACCTGAGGGTCCAACCCCGCCATCCTCGCCTGCTTGGCCTATTGGACGTGAGTGAACTCCTCAACCAACAACCCGGGTAGCAAATTCATGGTTCTTGTTAATGCTACTTTTATTTGTTTTTTTACCAACTTTCTTTGGTTTTCAAGAGCATAATCATAGACATGCATACATTAAAGAATAACAAACAGTAGCATAGCCCATGTTTTCCCCTTTTTTTCCAGAGTCCATTTGCTCATGAGTTTTAACTTTTAGAACATAACCCCCGCCCCCCAACAAATCCTCCAAACTTTTGGGTGGAGTACCACATCTTTTCGGGCTTTCTTGAATGTTCCATGGGTCAGGTCCCTTTTTTTCCGCTCAAGGTTCGTATTGACTGTTAAATGATGGACACCTTGCAAAGTAGTTTAGGTTTAAAATGCATCGTTTAATGCAACTTTTTTGGTCATGGTCCACACATTTTATATAATACAATGTGTAGGTCCCCGTCCAAAGCACAATAGGGCTGCTCGGGCTGATGTCCGACGGCCCTCGCCCCAATGCTCGTGTACAGACACTAGTGTATACCCCCTAGTAAATCATGAAAGAAAACACCCACACCTTCCTGGGAGAGATGAACAACATCTCTTTGAAAAGATTCCGGGGAGGAAAGCCTTAAATAAAATTCCCTCACCCGCTGCCTGCCCCACATGGACATGTCATTCCGCCCAGCATGAAGTACCAAAACCCTGGAATGTGGAAAATAGCCCTGCTCTCACGCCTCCAACAAAACTTTCTGGAGCTGTCTAAGGCGCAAACACCCAGAAACCCAACCAGTAACAAGCAAATCCCTCATACACTTGTTTGTTACGCCACAAAGGGTCTTCCAGCCTCGCAACTGATCTCGATTCAAATGAATGGCTGCATACCCAAGCGACCTTAGGCACATGCCTCACTCCTTCAGGATAAATTTGCAGGGTTACAGCAGTGCTCCTTTAATGCTGTACTTTCGGCCTAAAATTACACCGCATTTAGCGTTGAAAACATTCAGACTTCCACCTCCCAATACGTTGTAGTGTTTGCGGGGGCAGACCGACACATGCCGCTTCAGTGGCTGCCCTTATGCAGAAGGACTGGGAGGTGAAACCTGTGATAGGCAAACCCAATGCCTGGCATGCTTTCTGCATCACCTTTGTAAATTGGAATTGTGTCAAAGGATCCTTTCCAGCATAGACCAATAAATGATGATGCCCCTGAGCCAGCCTTACCTTCACATAGTGTTCCGCGATGAACCTAGCCACCACCCCTGGTTGGGGGCAGCAAACAATGTGACCGAGGCCCCCCCGGCCCAACTGGTCAATTTTTGACTTGAAAAAGTACAACCGTACTTGATCGTGGAAAAGATGCGCGTGGACCCATTTCATTCCTCCCGAATGATCTGCTTTGGATGAGGCCATCTGCTCAATTACCCTGAGTGCACAAATAATGGCAAATATTTGCAGCTGAAAACAGCACTCCCGCATATGTCGACTCACACACCGCTGGCAGAACCCCCAAAATACTCTGCAGGAGGGCCAAAGTAATTGGCCTGCATGAATCTGGGAGAACCGGGGCCGCCCTAGCCCAGCCCTGTAATGCCTTTTTGATCATGAAATGAGCAGCAAAATCAGCACCCTCCTGCAACTTTGAGAAAAAGTTGATGGCCTAAAGCTGATCCTTTGCAAAAGCCAGCGACCGGTCCTGGTCCCTCAAACCTGTAGGTACGCTGCTAATTACACCATTTACCCATCTACCTCAACTGCAAAACCCAGAATAAGCCCACACCGCTGCCTCATATGCCTTCTTAGTCTTCACATGGACAGCAGAGGCTGTTAATGCGCCGGGCACTGGGCTCCAATGCTCCATAGGTCCACAGGGAACTTTGCCATCTGCTTGTCTGCCATCGGACACCACCTCTGAAACGTGAGAGAAAGCATCCTCTGCATTAATATGGAACCCTCGGACATGGCACGCCCTAAACACAATCCCATATTGCAAACAGTACAGTATCTACTTCATCAGTAACCGCAGAACCATCTCACATTTTTCTGTTTGTCTGTTAATCACCTCAACCACTGACATGTTGTCTGACCAGAAAACTATGCTTTTTGCCGTCAGTTTGTACCCCCATAACTGCACTGCCACCATTATCAGGAACAGCTCTAAAAATATAACATTCCTGGTTAAACCAGACTATAACCATTCTCTCGGCCTAAATTGCATGCATCATCATGAACCAAACACTGCCCCAAAACCCATGGAGCCCGCGGCACCCGTGAACAGGGCCAGCTCGCCGCTCGTCGCAGGTGGTGCAGGCCACATCAACTTCCCATTTAAGTCTTCCAAAAAAGTCAACCACAACCGTTTGTTTTCCTTCACACCTTTAGTCAGTCTAGTATGCTGGAGTTGTTCTTGTAAAACAGACATAGCGCTAGCGATGCTGTGAGAAAAGGGCCTACCAATTGGAATCACTCTTAATGCAAAATGTTGCTGGCCCACCAGCACCCGCAACTCCTTATGGGTCACTTTCTTCCCTCTAATGCACCTCTCTAAAGAACCCCAAAACGGTGCCAGCTTGGCCTTGGGTAGCCTAGAATCCCCGGCTACTAAATCCAATTCTATACCTTGAATGTTCAAACATGTGGCTGACCCGTTGCCTTTTCAGTTGCTGTGTGACGCCTAAAGATGCTGCCGCCTAAAGATGCTGCCATCTAAATTAATGCTCTTTGAGCCTCCTCACAAGACACCTTCCCTAGACCACCCAAAAACAGGAAATCATCCAAATAGTGAATTACTCCTTCAGGGGCTGCACTATCCACCAAAGATCATTCAAGAAACCTGCTAAACTTCTCAAAATAGGCGCATGACACAGAACGCCCCATTGGCATACATTTATCTAACCACAGAGCGCAATCAAACTGAAAGCCTATGAGCCGAATATCCACCAGGTGAACATGCAATAACCTAAAAGCTGATTGTATGTCGGCCTCAGAAATCAAGGCCCCTTCCCCAAGGCCACCATCTTGCTGTTCGCTAAATCAAGTGATGCATAGCGCACTACACACCATTCTTTATCAATTTCATCATTGACTGATTCGCCCCTCGGGTCTGACAGGTTGTGAATCAGCCAGAACTCCCCTTCCTCTTTTTTGGGTACCGAACCTAAAGGGGAACAGATCAAATCTGCCAATGGGGGGCCTCGAATGGTCCCACCACCCTACCCAGAGTAAGCTCCTTCCGGATCTTTTTCGCGGCTGTCCCTTGATCTAGCCACAAAGGCTCCTGATTCTTTGGGACTGACCCATTACTGATGGTGGAAGAAGGAATCCTAAAACCCTCCCGAAAACCATGATACAAAAAACGCTGCATACGGTTAAGCACTCAACCGGAATGTCAATGCCTGAAAATCGATTGGGGATTTGGTCACGGCAAACTCAGCTAAATTCGCCATCCCTGATTTCCGCCTAGCACACCCATTTCAGTTCTCTCTCCTTTTTTTTTTGAAGCACTTGATTTTGGTGTAGGAGGACCCTCTGCAAAAATCTACACGCTCCCTCTTTTGCACACAACTTCTTGTTGAACTGCCAGCATGCATTTTTTGGGAGGCAAAAGCCCTATTAGGGGGGGGGGGGCAAAAGGCATTGGGTTCTGCCGGACAAAAGGAATTTGGGGCCCTGTTTTGCCCTCCTCCTGCCAGGGTCATCTCATCCAACCAACTATTCACATCCCTCTGATCCCATCTCATCTCCGGCTGATTGGCCTTCACCTGATGAAGCTGGGTATCATACTTGAGCCAAGCTGCCTGTTCGTACTTGCGCTGTGCAGCCACAATGGGTTTAAGGTAATAAAATAAACCACCACCCACCTCCGGCTTCTTTTCTATCGGGACGCTGGAATATATGGCAAAACCTGTGATCCAATTGGACAGACTCTTATCTACCCATATCTTTTTAGGCTTAAAAGATGTATCATTACCCTCCTATCTTTTTCTTTGGATTTGCCCCGATGAATCAAATCAAAAACATACACATATTCCCCTTTCCATTTTTTTTCTTTCACCTCATTAGTAAGATGCCAGAATAAACTAATCCCTGGGGACAAAAGGGGGGCAACACTCCCAGATGTGTTAGCCTATAAAGACATTGTCGTTTGACCCCTGACTGACACTGAATAACTGTTGTTTGTTCCCCCATTTTTCTGGCCCAAACCTGGCTGGGAGAATCCACAGCTGCGCCACCTACGGCCAGCATTGGTAATGGAAGAGCGTCCGTGGGTAAAATGTGAGGAGAGGGGACAGGGGCCCCCACCCCTGAAGTAACTGCTCCCTACAGCCCACCGGGTGACCCCTGGACACTCGACCCCGCTACTGGCTGCTAAGCCCCAATCCCCACAGGCTGCCCCGATGACTGTCTCAGACTGAAGGTGGACAAGAACATTGAACTCTGGTTAGGGGGTGAGAAAGGGACCCCTTGGGGACTACCAAAAGAATTTGGCCCATTCCACCCAAACATTGTGTGCAGAAATGATACACCCAGCCAACACGGCACCTGAGGCACAGCCAGCGGAACACTGGGGTTCACAACTTTGATCACACCGGGCCCTGAGACTGCCCAACGGCCGGTCTCTTACCTGGCGCTTGTGCTGGATCCCCCGTTTCATTAACCGGCAGGAGCACGGGTTGAATCACTGCCGGTGGGTTCACTAGTTAGTGCAGCCGGTAACACCCCCACTGATGGACCGGTCTAATTGAGGTTTTAGGGCTGCAGCAGCTCCTCCTGTCTTCTCATCCTCTTTGTTGGCGGCTCACCGCCGGTGCCTGGCCCTTCTTGCAGCACCTCAGGATTTCTTACTCTCGCACAAGGCGCCTTGGTGGGCGGCCACTGCTCCAGGACCTCTACCACTTCGGTGCCCCCATACAGCATATCATGTATCCATTGCATGCCCTTCTCTTTGGCCTTATCGAGAAACCTAGACATCACTGCTAACTGTTCCTGCTTTGTGCTTTTCGTGCACACAGATGTTCCTGCTTAAACCTTCCTTGGGGCAATACCTTCTGGGACTCAGTTGGCCAAATGCATAGTGCCACAAAACCTAAAAGAGCAATGGAGAGGATACTACTATAACTCCAGCTCTTCATAAGTACATACACCTTCATTATTGCACAGAACCTACCCACTACCCTTGGCAGCAGTGTACAATAGAGAAAAACCCCATACTGCTGAAGTACTATGTACCTGAAGCACTATAATTCATTTTTCAACGAGCTTTCCAACACAGACCCGGCCATCAAACCTGTGCTGCTCCGCGCTGCCTTGTTTACAAGACGAGCGCGTTGCCAATGCTATACAATCCAAGTTGGTTCATGTTCTCCAAATGCGGGGCTCATCCTTATATCCCCTCCTTCCCATTGGTATTACCCGAATTGTTCGTTTACAATTGTTCGAATGACGCATTTGTTCGAATAATAGGAGTCCTAATTGACCTTCTGCACAATTGACCGTATGGTCATTTTAATATATATTATGGGTTGGGTTGGTGTAATAATTATATAAGGGGATTGGGAGGGGGATTGGGGTGGGGGTTGGATCGGGTTGGGGACTGCGGGGGGTTCCCCCCGCATATATATCCTAATTGACCGTTTAAATTCGGTCAAATGTGCAGAAGGTCAATTGTTATTCGAACAATTGACATTCGAACAATTCATATACAACCTTCCCATTCATGCTTTCAATTAGTCCAACAAATTAAATGTGCATGATATAATGCTCCCCCTTTCAATCAGGATTAACACTTGCTTTCTAGTGAATGGAACATAGAAATGCACATGCATCATAAAACGACTCAAGCCAAATAATGCTTCAATGTAATCCTCAAATTAATCTAGTTTGACATAATGCAGCTTGTGCGATCACAACTATCTGCTGCTTTCGCTGCACATCGAACAAATTAAATGGCATGAATCTATTACTCCCGCATACTACCAGATCCCAACCACACGCTTAGTATCTGAATGCACAAGGAGTCTAACCATAGATCTGGGGAGGCAGATAATGGTTGGGATCAGGTTGTTTGTCCATGCATTGGCACTAGTTGAATGCACAAGGTTTGCAGCAATGCTACAAAAATTCGGGCATGTATATACCACATCACTGCATACCACCTGCATCACCAATTTATAACACTTTGCAAACCCTGTCAACATAGAACAATGAAAAGACAGGCCTCATTACGACCTTGGTGGTACGGGGTAAACGGTGCCGTAAAAGGTGCCGGCGCCGTTTACTCCGTACCACCTCATTACGAGGTCCCCTCGCGGAACCCAGGAAGCAACGCCTGGTCAAACCAGGCGTGCTTACCGGGTCCCGCGAGGGGAAGAGGGAGCAAACAACGGGCCAACTCGTAATGGCCCGTTGTTTGCTCCCTCTCTCATTCCCATTCAGCCCTATGGGGGCTGAAGTGGGAATGGGGAAGGACCGGGTCTGGGTCCTTGGAGGGAGGAATTACCGGGCCTTCCGAACTCTGATTGGCCCGGTTATTCCTCATTCTGAGGACCCGGACGTGATTTCGGCAGCAGCCATGCCGCCAATAGCGGCATGGCTACCGCCAAACTGCTTCTTTCATTTCTGAGCAACGTTCTCAGTTAGGGACCATTGCAAAATGAATTGCATGCTAACAGTGATTAACATCCCTCAGATGAACCCGCCGCATTACAGGCGAAATATGGACTGTCCCCATCTCCAGGGACCGTCACCGCCCTCCTGCTCTTGCCCACACTAAGCCTCCCAACCCCCCACAAGTCCACACACGTGAAAATAATTTGCTGACAGTCCCTAACCGATGAATGCCGCAAACTCCACGCGACTTTACTTTTGTTAGGCGGAGGTAAGTCTGCTCAAGGCGGCAAGTCTGCTTGTACAGCTGGCACAGAGACACAACATGGATCGCAGAAACAGGGGCTGGAACCGCATGAAACCCTCAACGGATGCTGCAGAACCCCAGCGAGGAACAATGAAAAATCCGATAAGTTCGCCAATCGATCCAGGAGGGTGCAGGACAACAGGAAAGAAAAAACAGTATTACTGGGACGGACCAACTTATTTGCCTGGTCTCCCCCGCCCGGATGCAGGTAAGGGTTAATTCTGCTTTACCGGGTCCCACCCCCATGGGCCCCAGCAGTCCATCTCTGAGAATGAGGCCCCTGCCATGGCCAATGAGGCAGCCTCTAATGATGCCGCTCCTGCCGCTCCTGCAGGGCCATATCAGCACCTCCGGTACCAGTCTGTTGTACCCACAACTTGGCATGAGGTCCTTACAAAGTTGTTCTTTCTTATGATGTGACTGATCTCTGCTAATTTAGGGATGTGAGTTTTTGGACTACACATAACAATAAAACCACCTCCCGCCCGATCAAGCCAGAGTCTATGCAATAATTCGAATACATCTTTCTTATCATAAGCAAACTCACTGTGATGCCTATTTTCGTTCCCCACCTCTGTCACACAGTCCCCCATGTACACAAAGGAAGGGCCTCTCATCATCCTCCATATTCCTGTGCAGGTTTGATAGCTCAGTGAGTAGAAAGCTTGATTCTGAGGTTTTTGCCACCCTGCAGTTCGAGATACATATCTATACAGACAGTTGATTCAAGTTGTCATGCTTCTGAGGATTATACATTTGGCACCTTTTAAATCTATTATGTAGACGAGGAGCCAAGTGCCTCTACCGGAAGTCCCTTCCCTATTTTGCCTATATGTCGGAAGCCGGAAATTGCAACATGCACAACCCCAATAATGGTCCCTATACCGCGAAGAATCCTCAAAACAAGGTAACCATTGAGAAAGCCCTATATGATGTACCCACGCAGAAATGACAGTCTCTTAACAAAGGTTCCGGAAGAAGTGAGAAGATGAATGAAAGAGAAGACTGGTGATGTCACATGAAGCAGAAATGATGAACCCATAAGAGATGCCGATGAAGAAGGTGAATGGAACTTATAGAATCTGATGGTGAAGTAAAGAATTGAGCAACATTTCATGTGCTGAATGAAGATTGCATGTGCAGAGTGCACTGAAGAGAGCACAAGAAAATGCAAGCCGTTTTATAATTGTACAGATGCTGAAATGCAAGTAGACGAAGTAATCATGAAGGCTGGCTATACGTAGTGAATAGACTGCAGGCAGTGCCACCAATATATATATATATATATATATATATATTCAGTGAAAAAAACTTTGTTAAAGGGATGTTATGGTTAAGTTGCGCTACTAAAAACCTATGAAATTCAGTGAAAAAACTTTGTTAAAGGGACGTTATGGTTCCAAGTAAAACCGAAAAACCCTTGGAATTCGCCAGTTATGGTAAGCTAAGCAACCATAACTCGCTCCACCACCGCGCACTGCTAAGACTAACACCCAGGACATCAAAGATGACATCACAAATGTCATTGATGACATCACTGATGACATCACATGTGTATGTACTTCTCATGAAATATGTGTAGAAGGGATTCTTATTATGTTGCGAAAAAAGTGTCAAGAATCATTGCAAGAAATATACCCTAATAAGTGCATTGAACGATGCATTGATATAAATAGCATCCTATTATGGGGTTCTATCTAGTATACTAAGCTACTCATACAGAAACATAATATTGTGTGCAGCGTACAAGATGAAGGTATGATATTCTTAATGTTAATATGTTGAATAATGAAATGATAATTGTTTTCTTAATAGATTTTTGTGTGCTGTGAAATATGTAATAAGTAGCTAATAAAACCCATGTATTACATAATTGCATTACTATAGACAAAACACAAAGACACAAGAACACATACCAATATGGGTATATGCAGGGAAAGTGAAGTTAGCAAAAAAGCACAAGTAGTAGCAGAAACAATTCATAACTTAACTGATTAGATTCATGCAAATAAATGATTGCTCTGTTTCAAAGCTGCTATTTACCCTATGTATATGTATCACTTGATGTGATTGGACCCTAAGGAAAGTAGTGTGAGTACAATGTATACAAATATGACCATATACAGGGAAAGTACAGCCATAAAAAAAAAACAGAACTATCAGAAAGTGCTCATAAGCCTAGTGATTATCTTTATGCACAAAAAGGATTGCTGTCTTTCAAGCTTGTGTTTTCCCATATGTATATATTTCATATGATGTGACTGTAGTCTAAGGGAATTACTGTAAGAGCCTACTAGAAGGATATGTCTACAAATAAAATAGAATTCTTAGTTTCTGACTGTTACTGAAGAAAACCATGTGGCCTAGATATGTCAGCAAAAGAAAAAATAGTGAGCCAGACATGTGATGTCATCAGTGATGTCATCAATGACATTTGTGATGTCATCTTTGATGTCCTGGGTGTTAGTCTTAGCAGTGCACGGTGGTGGCGCGAGTTATGGTTGCTTAGCTTACCATAGATGGCGAATTTCAAGGGTTTTTCGGTTTTACTTGGAACCATAACGTCCCTTTAACAAAGTTTTTTCACTGAATTTCATAGGTTTTTAGTAGCGCAACTTAACCATAACGTCCCTTTGACAAAGTTTTTTCACTGAATTTCATAGTTTTTTCGTAGCACAACTTAACAATAATGACTTTGACTTTATATACATGTCATATGGAACTGGCTAGATCTCTTCTTATGAACTTGATGTCCGCGAACTTATTTAATGTGCACGGACATGTTCGGAGAACAGTACCACTACCTAAAAACCCTGGGGGGGGGGGTGGGGTATGTTTGATTGTTATATCATAATATAGGAACATTTAACAAATTCAAAAAGCAGCACACAAACACATTATATATAGTAATACATAAGAAATGTAACCCATATATGTAACACACTAACCATTCATTTAAATACAATATGTTCTGAAATGGAATATACCACAAGAAGATAAATTGGCTTCCAACATAATTACCTCACAGACACAACAGAACTGAGAACAAGACCAGACCCATTGAATACATAGGATTTATCTTACCAGAAATAGTAAGTGTACTTCATTTTACTCATATATTTATAAACTTTCTGTATTAGATTAAAAAATATATTATATTTTTTTTTTCTCACAGAAATGTCTAGTACTCTGGAATGGCTAGAGGACAATTTCCCACATGAAGAAATGTCACAAGATAGTGAAACTAATGGTAAACACTTTATAATATAAACCATTTATTTATTATTTTTTTTATATACATTTAACATATATATTATTTTTTTGTACAGAGCATACCAAAATAGAAAAAACTTCAGAAAACCCTGTTATGGATAACAGTCTTCACAATATTGAAGAAAAAATTGATGTATTGTTGGCTAATTTTAATAATTTAAAAACTTTTGTAGAAAATCATTTCAAACCAAAAACCTCGTACCATTGCCCCACATGTACTTGTCCCTCCTCACCATATCCCAATCAATTATCCCCAAACCCTCTCCATAATCCAAAACGGTTTGATGAGACTTCCATCCCTTCTTCACCTAATACCAATCATGTTGAAACCCCAAATTCTCCTGTTTTTGTTTCTGTTTCTGCCTCACCTTCTCTGTCATAAATTATTAATATATGTTAAATAAAGTTTAATTTTTATATTGTATTGTGAATAGTTTCCGTTTTTTTTTTTAAAAACAATAAAAGTGTCTGCGGACAGTGCGAGTGTTCTGAAATGTTCGTACATAAACGAAAATGGAGGTGTCCTGAAGAACACCACACCTGTTCGTACTGTTCGCTAGCGAGTTGAAACTGTTCTAAGAACGCACGTGGTGTCCTGAAATGTTCGTAAAGAAACAAAAATTAAAGTGTTCTAAAGAACACTATATCTGTCCGTAATGTTCGCTATCAACTTAAAACTGTCCTAAGAACACAATTGGTGTCCTGAAATGTTCGTAAATAAACGAAAATGATGTGTCCTGAACAACAGTACAACTGTTCGTAGTGTTCGCTAGCAACATGAACTGTACTAAGAACACATGCGGTGTCCTGAATTGTTCGTAAACAAAAACAAAAATTAAAGTGTCCTAAAGAACAGTATACCTGTCCGGTACTGTTCGCTAGCAAGTTCAAACTGTTCTAAGAACGCTATTGGTGTCCTGAAATGTTCGTACATAAACGAAATTACACGTGTCCTGAAGAACACTATATCTGTCCTTACTGTTCGCTACCAAGTTTAAACTGTTCTAAGAACACACGTGGTGTCCTGAAATGTTCGTTTCACGTGTGACGCACTTTTAATTACTTCAGAACCCGAACAGTGTCCGTAGGACATCAATGCGCATGCGCTAACCAATCTCCGTGCACTTGGTGTCCTGCAGACAGGCGCTTCCTTCGCGGACTAGTTCGCGAACGGATCATATGACCGCGCCCACGCTCATCGTGTGTCCTGAAATGCGGACACTGTTCGTGTCCCCGAACAATTTAAAAGTACATTTTCAGTTAATCCATAATATTTTTCAATAAAATCTCACCATGGCACAAGTCCCACATAGCAATCTTGAGTTTCTATATACCTTTTGAAACTTTCTGATCCTTTTTTTGTGTTTGATCTGTCTGCGGACAGTGCGCATGTCCGCGAACCGTGCACAAACACCCCTATAAAAGACCACGCCCAAGAGCTTACTCCCATTGTGTTTCTGGCGATTCTTCAGAACACAGTGATTTTTGCTGCCACCTGCAGACTACACCGTCATCGAGATGGCATCCTTGGCTGCTGAACTGCCACTTGGTGCTGAACCTTCTTCAGCACCACCCCCACCCCCTCCACCACCACCACCTCCCCAAGGGCCTGAAGAGGGAAACAGGAGTGAGGATGCGGAGGAGGAAGAAGAGGATGATGAGAATGAGGTAGAGGAAAACCCTACTACCCGCACTAGGCGTGAGTCTTGGGTGTGGCAGTTATTTACCATTCATGGTAATGTTCCTAAGGCTTATGCGAACCGTGTCACCTGCAATGAGTGCAAAATGATACTCAGTCGCGGGAAGCACGTTAAGTACAGCTTTGGGACCACTACTATGAAGCGACACCTGAGGTCATTTCACTCTGGGGCTATTCGCAGGGTTGTACCTTGCGAAGAATGTAGCAGGTTGATTTCCTCTACTTCATCCTCTGTTTCTGATCCTGTCACCACAAGGACCACCTCTGTGGGACAGCGTCTTCCTCAAGCTGCCTCACAGGCCATACAGAATGCTGATGACCCTTACCTTTCGAGGGTCACAGTTGTATGTATGTACTGTGACACAGTACTTTGCAGGGGGGAGCGACTTGGGAGTGCTTTTGAGACTATCGTCTCAGAGCACGAGAAGACCTGCTCACTACCCAAATAAAACCCACTCTACATCTTCCTCTCTCAGCTCGCCCTTTCTTATCCCTGTGGTTGGTGTCCCCCTTTTACCCTCCTTTACCCTCCTCTCCTAGTGTGTCGTGTCTGAAAAACCAAAACAAATACAAAATTACAAAAATTAAAAAAAATAAGGCTCTTTTCAGAGCCGCCTTTCCCAGTTAAAAAATAGAAGTGAAAATAAATGAAGCATGGCTCTTTGTATTTTTTAGAAGTCCGCGGACAGTTCGAGAACATAAAAAAAATTGTGTTGCTACTCCATCACAAACATTGTAATTTTCTCTGGAAATAAGTGGTGGCTGTGAAAAGAGCCTTTAAGTGGTGTTTGTAACTCAAAAATTGTAAATGCTTAACATCTACTTCAAAATCGTTGTAATTCCAAAAAAGGTCGCAATGCATTTTGTACATTTCTCAGAAAAATCTGATTGCCAGCATAAGTAAGATGGACTCCATCTCTGCGAAAAATGTATGTACTACAAAACATAATATTTTCATTGTGAAAAGAAGACATGCCAAAATCTCTTAGAAAGGCACAAACAGCCTTATTAACATTGCGCCTTGCTTTTTCCATTTGTGGACCAAATGAAGAAGAACGAAGCCACATTTGTCTCTGCGCAATCCGTGAAAATATCACTTGAGAATTAGGAAACATGTCCATAACCTTCCTAAGTCCTTCTTTCATAGCAAATTGCAAAAAAATTCCAGTCACATGTCCTAAACTGTTCCCTCCACAATGAATTACAATTATGTCTGGATGTTGCTCTGTCTCCAAAGTAGCACAGAGAGGTAGCAAGTCCAACCACTTCATTCCACGTACTCCATGCCAGTGTACTTCCCCATGTGGGAATCCAAGATCTACATCTACTCCACAGCTTTCTGCATGCACCTTCAACCAATGTATCCACGAATCTCCTAAAATCCAAACAATCTGTTTTCTGAAACACACAGCCATAGCTATCTTTTGTTCTCTCAGCAAAAAGAGTATCTGAGAAAATCTCTCCTGGCACAACACACCCACCACACTTTCCTAACCAATCCCGTTCAGTGCTTATTCTCATTTGCATGACTTCTGAACCCAAAAATCCCCGAATGTAACTCCCGATGTCCGCGAACTACTGCCATGTCCGCGGACATATCGTAACATGAACAGTCCTTCTACCATTATCACTACACTCTCTCTGCCATTCCCTCATTGGATGTACCTCAAAAATCACATGACCATGCACCAATCACATTCAAGACCTCTACATCTAACTGCATCATCATAGATCAGCATTGCAAATGTACTCTGAATCTCTCTGAGTACAAGTGTCATATCATTGGCAGGCACCATCTACCAGAAATACTGTACAAGTCTTCAAGATTTCTACTTGCAGCTCCATGCATATCCATATGCATGAACACAAACTTCAGGTATGCATATTTTCTGTATAGTAGATGAACACATTTTCAAACAGACTTTTACCTTGTAAAATCTGTAAAATGAATTTACTATACTTTTTTCAATTTCCTAAAATCAACTATCACTTATAAACCTTTATACTATTTACTTTCTTTATACACACACACTCAAATAATGTTAAACTAACATTTTTTAAATGAAATATATAGACTACATATATTCAAACAAAATTGCATGCAAACACAATCTATGTTTAAACCTTTATAAAAATACTTATACAATTTCATATTTTTTGTTTTTATTTATTTATTTACTTAATTACTTTAAATTAGACATGACATTGAGGCGCTATTACCTAGAACAGTTTTCTTACAGAAATAGTGGTATTCACTAATATATTATACATTTCACAAGACATAGTAAAGATATTTGTTTTTGCTACAGTTAGTCATTCAATACAATTTGTTCATTAAGAACATATCATATGTACTGAACTGATGCAATGTATCTTATGTAAATAAATTAGTTTAATGGTTTTAAATAAGGCACTGAGGATTTCAATTAAAAAAATCAATATCTAAATTAAAAACAGTGCTATATACAAACAAAGTTACTAATTTGAAGCTTTCACAATTGCATTGAAGACCAGTTTCCTGAAAAGAAGCAGCCGAATTCGAAGAAGAAAGAAAAACTAAGAAGTTACCTGTTAATTTTAAAAAAAAGTAAGTAAAATATCACCGTAATATTTTTATTATTAATCAAATATACTATAACGTTAATACGAGCTATTTCGGTTTCTAAAAATAGAGATTTTGTACCATTTTGTCAAAAAATGTCCATGTCTTAAACAGCGATTTACAGCCAGAATGGCCCACAATTTTCTATTTTTGGACACACAAATTACCCAACTGAACCACTACAATTTTCATATTATAGAACAAACAACTGTTTTAATTGTATACATTAGATTTACTATTTGTACTTTTCCACACCACTAGCGTACTTTTTTTTGTCATCTGAACCCCAGTTTAGTAACACATAAATTCAAGAATACCTATCCCTACTAGTTTTAGTTCCCAATGCACAATCACACACCATTACATACATCTGTATCATCTTTGTCAAACACTCATGCACACAGCACACATACATTCCAGAACACCCCAACCCATATCTTCTTTATTTTTTTCAACAGACCCTAAAGAATGCCTACCAAAAGTCAAGTCCGTAGAAAGCAACGCAAAAGTAGAGCAAATGAAAATAAAGGTGTCCAACATAAGCATCCATCTCTAGCAGAATTTGTAAAAAAAAGTTGAAACAAAACAGCTAATACAATCATTTAGTGAAACACAAGAAGTTTCAAGTACAACAACTTTGCTTCCTCTATCAAAATGTAAAACAAACCAAAAAACAATTAACAGAAAATCAGCTATCAGTACAGATAAAAGTACTTCTTAAAATTTTAATATAGTGCAAAGTAAGCATACCAAGAAAAGTATTTTAGCCAAAATATACCGTCACAAAGTCCTTCAAAATCTTATAAAAACAGGAGAGAAATCAGGTTCAAAGCTTAAAACCTATCGTAGGATATTAATCTTAGAAGCATTGATGGACAGTGCAATTCTTCTCAAAAGAAATTTATTTATTTTACTGTTAAACAAAATGAAACCACTAACAAAAGTAATAACTAAATTACAAAAAAGACTTCTCAATAAGCGAAATATCAACAGAAAGAACTTCTTAAGTATCAGCGGAGGTGAATGGAATCGCACTACAAGCACAGAACCATATTTTAATGAAGAAGCGTACAAACAAAAGCAAACGAATACAATTGCCATACATAGCAGTGGTCGAGGTTATGAAAAAGTGAATAATACCATAATGGAACAAGAAGTACTTCTTACAAACATATGCCCTGAAAACTTAGAATTACCCCTCCATTCAACTGAATCAGAACGTCTAGTGTACAAATGGCTATGCACGTCAATGTGTAACATTCCCAAACAATGTTTCAAATCTAAACGCCAATTCCTCAATAAATATGTAAAAAGCAAAGACAAAATCAAAATTAAATTACTGCAAAATATAGATACCTGTCCAGTGCGCAAGTACACAGGACTACAAGGACATTCATTGGCCTGCATTACAGTACCTACTTGTAAAACCACTTTCCATGATATCAAAAGGATATCAACACATCATTCAACTATAAGAAATCTAGTCTATAAACTGTACTATGCTAAAAGTCCTGCTTTAGCACTAGCAAAGTTAAATAACATCCTTCTACATGGTACAGCAAAAGACCTACTTGAAGAAATTCACTATATCCAGAAAACATATTTTGGAAGTGAAAGCCATTTACAGAATGAAATAGCTTTAAACCAATTAAGCAACAATTCTACACATGGCAACCTTTTGCTAAACACATACAAAAAAGAAATACTAAAATTTAAAAGTACATCAGCTGAAGTACCAAACCATGTATGTGTATGTTGCCGTAGAATTATTTATAAAAGTAACACAAAAACTGTGGACCTATCATACAAAATAGAAGACAATGAAGATTCTTAATGGTTTGAATTAGCTCTCTACCTTGTAGCAGAAAACAAATATGAAATAACTGAGCCCTTAATACTTTGCAGTTATTGCACTACAAAACTTGACAACAACCAAACTCCTTCACGTTCTATCACAAATCATTTGAAATTATACCCAGTACCAAAACCTCTACAACAACTTAATTTATATGAGAGCATCATAATTCAAACAGTACACCCATTTCAAGCAATAATATGCCTTCAACCAAAAACAGAAAAATTACCTCCCTCTGAATTGGTAAAAGGCATTCGTGGAAAAGTAGTTTATTTACCATTAAATCTAAAAGAAAATGTGCATACTCTAGGAGTGCAAAGTCCAATGCAGCAATCTTTAATCATATTAGTAAATGGAGTACCTACAAAAGACAAAAAAATATGGCAACAGCTGGTAGATTTATATAAAGTTAGACAAGCCTTCCAATATCTTAAAGAGAATAATGAATATTACAAAGAAATTAATATTGAAGAAAACTTGAAAGATACAACTGAAATAATTCAAGAAACACAAGAAGCTGGTCAATTTGAGCTACTAGATCCTGCTACAATATCAAATACTTTAGACCATTATACAATTCATCCTTTGCACTGTAATGACACCGTACAAGATGTACTGGAAACTTACCAAATGCGTCAAACAAAAGGATCGCCAATCAGTATATGAGAAAAAAGTATAGAAGCACGTGCTTTTCCTCTACTCTTTCCTATTGGCAAAGGAGGAAGGTATGATGATAGACCTATTCAAATATCAGCTTCAGAATACCGCTCATTACGGATGTATTCTGAAGATCCCAGATTTAGACAAAATGTGGAATACATATTCCACCTACTCTTTGAAAGTGAACTAGCAACTTTATGTTACGGAGTTGCACACATATTAAAATCAGGATCACACTTTCAAAATATGACAGCTACACAATTATTAGAGAAAGTGCAACAAAAGGATGAGGTTTTACAATCAAATATTACAAATCTATTAGCAAATATGCGTGGTACTAAAGAGTACTGGTTTCGACGTCATGGACATGTACGTTGTATGATCAGAAACCTTGGCCCACCCACTTGGTTTGTTACATTAAGTTGTGCAGAATATGCATGGGAAGATTTACATGTTTTCCTACGCATATCAAATAAAAACAAAACAAACATAGATATTCTAACACCTGGAGAACTTTGTTCTTTGGATCATGTTAATGTTTCAAGATATTTTCACCATCGCTTCATTGCTATGCTACATTTTATTTGTAATAAAACTGTTCCTCCCCTTGGAGAAGTGCAACACTTCTTTTGGAGAAAAGAATACCAAGCCAGAGGAGCACCACATATCCACATGCTTTTATGGATTAAAGATGCTCCTAAATTTGGTCAAGACAGTGATGCCACTGTTTTACAGTTTATTGAAAAATATGTCACTTGTGAAATTACATCAGAAGCCACAAATAGTGATCTTCATGCACAAAATTTACAATTTCAAAGACACAAATGTGGAAAATATTATCGTCGCAAATAAAAAAACAAAGGCAAATACTACACCAAATGCCGATTTGGTTTCCCTAGACCAGTTACAAATACAGGTCAAGTAAACAACCTCATGTCTTCAGTTAGACATAGTGTTAAAGGTAAGTCACCTAAAAATACATATTACATAAAAAGAAAAGAAGAAGAAAAATATATCAATGATTATAATGCAATCATTGCCCACTTATGGAATGCAAACATAGATGTGCAGTACATTGCAGACAATTCTACTGCAGTTGCACGATATGTCACAGCATACTTAACTAAAGCAGAAAAGACAGAGCTCGAAGACCTCTGGAATGACCTATCATCAGATAAAACAGTATCTCAGAAATTATACAGCTTGGGCATAAAAATGCTCACCCATAGAGAATGTGGATCTTATGAAGCAGCTGATCGTTTAACTGGTACTTCATTGTATGGTAAATCTGAAAATATAGTATGGCTAAGTCCAGCTAAATCTAGAAAAAGAGTTCTAAAATCATATGAAGATATAGAAACAATAGCCAAACATGATCCCAACAGCCAAGACATTTAAAAAAAACAATTTATTGGACACATAGTACCCAAACAGAAGTAATACTTTGGAAAACATGTGTCTATACCAAATAGCCCAAAACTACACATACAAAAATAATATGAAACCTGATGAAAAAAAAAGGTAAATATAGAGTGACAGACTGTGAAGGCAGCTTAGTTAAACTCACTAAACCAAATTTAATTAATCATATCAAATTGTCATTGAAGACTCCTCAACATAAAGAAGTATATTATATGTCCCTGCTACAACTCTTCAAAGCATGGAGAAAAGAAGAACAATTACTAGATAACTATGACTCATATGAGGATGCTTTCAAAGCAAATGAAAGCACTATAACTGATGTAAACTTTACACAGTACAAAACAATGTTGCACAATGAACAGCAACATGAAGAAGAACTCCAAGCCCAACTAGATAAGGATACTACTGACAGTAGTCAACCTTCTGTAACAGGAAGCCAAGAACCACTGGGAGAACCACTAATAACAAATGAGGCAGAATTAGCTATGATAGAAGTAGAAAACACCATGTGTCAGTATGAAGATAAGGAAGACTTAACTATACTACAATCAAAACTAAACAATGAGCAAAGTAGCATTTTTCAAGAAGTAACAAAACAAATTGCACATGGTGTAAAACATGAAAATAAAGAATGTTCCTGCCATAATTATAAACCTATACTACTGTACGTCAGTGGTGAAGCTGGTTCTGGCAAAACATTCCTAATCAAAATCATTAGTAAGTTCCTTCAAAAATTGACAAACAACAAACTGTCAGCTGTTGTCACTGCCCCCACAGGTTTAGCTGCCTACAACATAGGTGGTGTTACATTACACCGATTACTACTATTACCAGTAGAACACCAGAACAAATTAGACTATTACAAACTTTCTGCAGAAGCTGCAATGGAATTACGCAGAGTATTGAAACAAATGAAAATGCTACTAATGGATGAAGTGAGCATGGTCTCCAACCTGATGTTAGCTTTGATTCACCTCAGATTACAAGAAGTACTCAAAACAGACTATGAAGAGCTCTTTGCAGGAAAACACATTATTGTTTTTGGAGATCTGCTTCAATTAACACCAGTAAAAGGTGAACCTATTTTTAAAACATTAGGGCACAAACTCTGCCGTAAAACTGTTGGCAGCATTGGAAATGTCAACCTTTGGCAACATTTCCAATACAGAGAATTAACAGAAAACATGCGCCAATCTGCAGATCTAACTTATGCCAACATTTTAAAAAGTTTGAGAGTTGGTATACTTTCTAAAGAAGCAGAAGCAACATTGAAAACCCGGCACATTAATGCACTTTATGGCGATAATGCATGTGCTACAGATGTTATGGAACAATTAGCCCACAAAAATGTCAATTGTATGGCCTTAATGCCAACTCTTGCAAGCTGTCTCAAATTCAATGAAATAATGTTAAGTAAAGAAATGCAACCAATAATGGAAATTAGCGCCACAGACAAACTAGATGAACATGGTAAGACACTACCCATGTGTGACCAAGCCACAACAAGACTAAATAATTTAGAAAAATCAATCTCAAACACAGCAGGCTTAGAAAAGATGTTAAAATTATCCTTAAATTGCAGAGTAATGCTTAAACGTAACCTTGACGTGGACCAAGGACTAGTTAATGGAGCACTGGGTACAGTTGTTGGCTTTCAAACATACCCACGTGACAACAAAATTCAGTTTGTCAATATACTCTTTGACAAACTTTCAGAAGTAAAACGGATAGGACGCTCAACAGCTAGATTCCTTCTCCTCAAAGATATGTATGTATGCAGAGAACAATTTTCTCTAACTCTTGCATACGCAGTCACGATTCATAAATCACAAGGTCTTACCCTAGACAAAGCAATGATAGATATTGGTAACACAGTCGTTAAAGAAGGCATGAGCTACGTAGCACTATCACGCTTACGTACACTTGACGGTCTATTTCTAAACAACTTTGATGCAAGTAAAGTAAAAGCTGATATTCCTTGCATTTTAGAATATAATAGACTTCGCTCACTATACACTCCCCATCTAAACACATATTCTGTTCCACAAAAACTAAAACGTAAAAAAAAACTAAATCAAACAGAAATGCAACAGGACGTCACTGCAAATCCTCCAAAGAGAGTAAAAGAAATAAATACTTCATCAAGTACCACAAACAAAAAAGAATAAATTAGAGAAAGTAAACCAGGTACTTCTTTAAAGAAGGAAGACAAACTCCAAAAAATGCAGTTAGATACAGAACTACCTGGACCATTTAAATTCTCAAATATAGTTGGTGTAAGTTGCTATGCAAATGTAGCAATGAATATTCTATTTCAATTACCACCAATTGTTGACAACATTTACTTACACTTTAGAGACCCATTGTGTATGCAAATGTTAGTACTTCATAGAAACGAAAAAAAACAATCCTGACAACACATAAAGGGCCTCATTACACGGAAGGCGGTAATGACTAACGGCCACCATTAATGGTAACGGTGACCGTTAACCATTACCGCCTTACTACGGGGTCCCTTAGCGGGTTGGTGCTTTAACGCCTGCTTTTTGCAGGCGTTAAAAACCAACCCGCTAAGGGACCTCGGAGCTAATTACGCCACCGCAAAATTGCGGTGCCGTAATTAGCGCCTTCCCCATTCCCATAGAGCCCTATGGGGCAGAAATGGGAATGGGGAAGGGCAATGGCGGAAGGGGGATTTACCGCCCCACCAACCTTGGAATGGGGCGGTAAATCCCCTTTCCGCCAAGGCGGTGCCGGTAATTTACCGGCATGGTCCAGGGTGCTAATAGCACCCTGGATCACCGCCTTCCGTGTAATGAGGCCCATAGTGTTTATGGAATAAGGCAACAATTGGACTACTGTGCTGGAATGGTGAAATTCACTATAAACTCACAGGAAGATCCACAAGAATTTTTAATGTACTTACTACAAGTACTGGAAAACAAAAAAATACCTACAAAGGAAATCTTCCAGATTTCATAATTTCATACATGTGGAAACATACATGCACTCTGTGCAACAATGTGACACAAGAAGAAATTCCCAATGAACGCTTCATATATATATATCAATACCAATTTGTGAATCCATTCCATTTCAGCAAGTTGTACAAAATGCAAACCATGGTAGATTTTGCTCTACCTGCAATTCAGATAATCGCTCCACGTTAGTAATACAAACACATAGTAAATACGTAATACTAATGCTTCTACGTTACAATGCAAATGGTACCAAAAACAACTGCAAGCTGACTGGATTCAAACATAGTCAAATATCACTTGGTAAGAAAACCTTCACAACAATAGGTATAATCTACCACGCAGGAGCCACAACCAATTCAGGGCACTACACGGCATATATAAAAAAGAAATGTGGATGGTTTGAATGTAATGATAGTACCATTACTCTAAAGCAGAGATTACCAGCAAATCTTACAAACGCTTATTTGATGTTCTTAAAACCAAAATTTGATAAATAAACTGTATTTAAACCTTTAAGTAAATTAGTGTTAAAAAAATATAAACTGTTAGAATACTCCAAAAGCTATCTAACTGCTCAAAGATTCTACAACAACTAATCAGATAAATGAATACCACTAAATTAGACCAAAAAATACACAGTTAGAATACGCCAATTGGTATCTAACTGTCCCAAAATTATAAATTTGTGTTAAAATAATATAAACTGTTAGAATACTCCAAAAGCTATCTAACAGCTCAAAGATTCTACAACACTTAATCAGATAAATGAATACCACTAAATTAGGCCAAAAAATACACAGTTAGAATACGCCAATTGGTATCTAACTGCTCCAAAATTTTATAATATCAAAACAAATGAAGAATCTGTTAATGCTCCAAAAAAATACAACAAAGCAAAGTATAAAGCATTAGCCAGAAACAACAAGTGAACACTGAAAACAAACAAACAAATAAACTGTAGCATAACAGAAAAAGGTTTTTTTTTAATCCAACATGGATTTTTTTTTCTCCCACAGACCCAATGATTTTAGCAACAAATACAGAAACTGAGCAAATTGCACAGTACTCTGATTTGTACTCTACTAAATATGAGGGTCGAAAAAAAATAAAAGTATATTGCTTATACAATGTAATAAGTCATTACAAAATACTAATACTAACATGCTATTTTCTTTTATCACAGAAATGAAGAAGAAAAACATGGACTCCCATTACTATACCAAACGGTAAGTATACAATAATAAGGACAACCATAGCAGCATATCACATCCATAGTATCTAATACCTTTGTTCCTTATACATTTGTTTTTCACCCAAAGTTATAAGCAAATATGAATGTGATATGCTGCGGTGGTTGTTGCCAGGGCATACAGTCTTGGGTGCATGGCCAAATGGCCATGCACCCAAGACTGTATGCCCTGGCAACAACCACAGCAGCATATCACATCCATAGAGTGAAACATTTCAACTATGATCTATGGGAAACTTTTAATGTCTGCGAACAATGTGAGTGTCCTTAGAACACTTTGAACTTGCCAGCGAACAATACGGACACCGTTTACAGGACACCCCCTACGAACATTTCAGAACAACGCGATAGTTCTTAGAACACTTTCAACTTAACAACGAACAATACGGACAGCGTCCTAAGGACACCCCCTACGGACATTCCAGGACACCGGGAGTGTTCTCAAAAACGTCTTCAGAACACCCCCATTTTGTTTATTTGCGAACATTTCAGGACACCGCGGGAGTTCTTAGAACACATTCAACTTGACAGAGAACAATACGGACAGCGTCCTCAGGACACCCCCAACGAACACTCCCCAGACACCATGAGTGTTCTTAGAAGCTTCTTCAGAACACCACCATTTTGTTTATTTGCGAACATTTCAGGACACCATGAGTGTTCTTAGGACACATTCAACTTAACAGAGAACAATACGGACAGCGTCCTCAGGACACCCCCTACGAACACTCCCCGGACACCGCGAGTGTTCTTACAAGCGTCTTCAGAACACCACCATCTTGTTTATTTGCGAACATTTCAGGACACCGCGAGTGTTCTTAGGACACATTCAACTTGACAGAGAACAATACGGACAGCGTCCTCAGGACACCCCCTACGAACATTCCAGGACACCGGGAGTGTTCTTAGAAGCGTCTTCAGAACACCACCATCTTGTTTATTTGCGAACAGTTCAGGACACCGCGGGTGTTCTTAGAGCACATTCAACTTGACAGAGAACAATACGGACAGTGTCCTCAGGACACCCCCTACGAACATTTCAGGACACCGGGAGTGTTCTCAAAAACGTCTTCAGAACACCCCCATTTTGTTTATTTGCGAACATTTCAGGACACCGCGGGTGTTCTTAGAACACATTCAACTTGACAGAGAACAATACGGACAGTGTCCTCAGGACACCCCCTATGAACACTCCCCGGACACCGTGAGTGTTCTTAGAACAGTTTCACTTTGCTTGCGAAAAAAAAAACAGACACATATTGAGTCCTTAGAACACCCCCCAGTCAGTTTATTTAGAACATTTCAGAACACCCGTTATGTCCGCAAACAAATCGAACACAAAAAGAACGTCTAACACATAAAAAACACAACTTTCATCCTATCTCATTCACTCCCACCCTCCCCAAACACTCCTACACACCAACACACTCTACTAAATACACATTTTGAACAAAGTTTCACCGCGCTGTCTGCGGACATCCGCGAATCCAAGATGGCGGGCGCTACCGAAAAATCTGACGCGCTTCACGCTCCACGCCGTCCAATCAGCGAACACGTTGCATGTCCGCGAACATCACGCAAGACGATTGGCCAATCAGGACACTGTCCGCAGAGCGAACAGGGAAGTGTGTCCGGGAACCGAACACAGATATCACTAATTTTTTTTTACCTACTTTTTGGTCATTTTAAAAAATAACTACTGGACGGATTTTCACCAAATTTGCAAAAGCACGCTTTCGGGACCAAGCCGCTGCTCCTGGTCCAAATTTGGTGGAAATCCGTCCAGCGGTTTGGGCTGTAGGCGCGAGCAAAACATTTTTCCCATTCAGTCTATGGGAAAAAAAAAAGTTTTGGGACCCCACCCTATAACTTTGTCCCCCCTGGACGAATCCTCACCAAACTTTGCAAAATAATTCAGAGTGACCCAAATACTTTTTTTGCAAAGTTTGGCGAGGATCCGTCCAGGGAGAGCGAAGTTATAAGCCACCCAAAAAGTGCTCTTCCTATGGAAACAGCAACTTAACCATAACTACACGGCCACTACCGTGGCCATGTAATATATATATATGTATATATATATATATACAGTTTAGTGAGAAATCGTCCAGGGAGATGGGAGTTATAGGGTTGGTCCCAAAACGTCTTTTTTTCCCATAGACTGAATGGGGGAAAAAACTTTGCGCATGGCTACAGGTGAAACTGCTGGACGGATTTTGACAAAATCTGCAGCAGGTACAGGGGCTTGGTCCAGAAAGCGTGCTTTTGTAAATTTTGTCAGCATACATGCAGTACGTTCATTTATAATTAAGAAAAAGTAGGTCAGAAATAATTAGTGATATCTATGTTCGCTCCGCGGTCACACTTCCCTATTCGGTCGACGAACAAGAAACCGATTGGCTAAGGGGCTACCGTCATGACCGCGTACACGTGTCATCTCTGTCCATTGGCTACTGCGAGACGAAGGCCATGCACCCAAAAACAAAGAGGTAGATTTGGGAACATCCTGCTCTCTTGGATGCAAGGCAGAAGGCCATGCACCCAATAATACAGTTATAAATACTTTACGACGTATGTTCTGTGGCCTCCTTTTACGCACAGAAAATGAGTGGTCCAATAGGGCCACTATTCATGGGCAGCATTTGAGGCTGTGTATTGCATGGGGGAGTTGTTACATTTGTATGGACACGTCTGGTGTTAGGGAACATTGAAGTTGCCTACATGCTGTGAATAAAGTACTGTTTCCAATGGCTATTATTATATTCATTAGTACGCTGCCATGGTTGGCACATGCTACGGTGGTTGTGGCCAGGGCCTAGAGTCTTGCATGCATGGCCGTCGGCCGAGGCCAAAGGCCTTACTTCCAAGACTCTAGGCCCTGGCCACAACCACCGTAGCATGTGCCCACCATGCATACACCCCTTGTGTTGCATTTTCATTGGCAATTTTGGAGAGTGTGTGCAGTGTTGGGTGCATGGCCAAAGGCCATGCACCCAAAAACAAAGAGGTGGTTGTGGGAACATCCTGGTCTCTTGAGTGCAAGGCCGAAGGCCATGCACCCAAAAATATATTTTTCCATACTTTACGATGTATGATCTGTGGCCTCCTTGTACGCACAGAAAATGAGGGGTCCAATAGGGCCAGTATTTCAGCCCGTACAGTGCAAGGGGGAGTTGTTAGAGTTGTAGGGACACGTGCATTACTGTTTCTAATGGGTATTAGTATATTCATTAGTACTCTGCCATGATTGCCACATGCCATACTTCCAAGACTCTAGGCCCTGGCCACAACCACCGCCGCATGTGCCAACCATGCATGCACCCCTTGTGTTGCATTTTCATTGGCAAGTTGTGGGGAGTGCGTGCAGTGTTGGGTCCATGGCTGATGGTAACTGCATATGCAAGAGTTAGAGAAAATTGCTCTCTAGGTACATACATGTCTTTGAAGAGAAGGAATCGAGCCATTGAGCGCCCTATCCTTTTTACTCCTGAAAATTTATCAAAGCGAATATTTACAAACTGAACGCTGTTATCACGTGGGTATGATTGAAAGCCAACAACTGTGCCCAGTGCTCCATTAACTAGCCCTTGCTCTACGTCAAGGTTACGTTAAAGCATTACTCTACAATTTAATGAAAATTTCAATACTTTTTCCAACCCAGCTGTGTTGGAGATTGAGGGGTAATTCATAGAATTCAGCGCACAAGTGGCGCACGCGGCTGGCGCACAGTGTGCGCGTGTGGCAGTCTGTGCCAGCCACGTGCGCCGAAATCAATTTCCGTGCACAGCATATTCATGGATTTCAACATCCATAACCAGCCATGGCGCAGAGTAGTGCAGCGACCCTGCAGCAGCGCCAGTTACACCCCCAACCCCTCCCTGTGCGCCATGAACAGCGCACAAATCCCGTACGCAGCGCATAGGCCAGTGGACCAGCATACAGCCCCCCAACCACGAAAACGTCTGGAAAACTCCCTGCTCACCCCTCCGAATACAGATACCCCGCTGTGTGGGGAAAGTTTCGCACCTGTTTGGCCCTGTGCGAGCGGGGTATGTGTATTTCTGGGGTACGCTGGAACTTTCACACGTGATTGGCCCTGTGCGAGCGGGGTACGTGTATTTCGGGGGTGCGCGGGAACTTTCACATGTGATTGGCCCTGTGTGAATGGGGTACGTGTATTTCGCAGGTGCGCGGGAACTTTCACACATGATTGGCCCTGTGCGAGGGGGTACGTGTATTTCGGGGGTGCGCGGGAACTTTCACACACGATTGGCCCTGTGCGAGCAGGGTACATGTATTTAAGGGGTGCGCAGGAACTTTCACATGTGATTGGACCTGTGCGATTTCGCTGTCTGAGCGGGGTACGTGTATCCAGTGGGGTGCGCGGGGTGTTACACACGTGAATTGCCAGTGTGGGTCCTCCCAGGTGTGCCCTCAACCCCCTCCCCAGCCCGTGCAGGCAGCCCACACCAAAGGGGACTACCCTGCACCCCTGGTCATGTCCCGCAGGCAGCCCATCCACCATGAGCATACCTCCCAGCCAGCCCACGTGTCACCTTGCACTAGTGATCACCGACTCATGTCCCTCAGCACCCCCACCCACCCAGCATTGAAGGACACCTACCAGCAGGCCCCAACTCATGTCCCTCAGCACCCCCACCCACATGTAATGCTTACCGTGACTCTGCGGGGACACTCACGAGGAACTATGTGGCACAGCTCTTCTCAATTCGAAATGCTTCTACTCTCTCTTCAACCTCCTCTCATGAAAACTCCCTAGATAAAATACAAAGATTCCTTAGGGTGGGAGAGTGCACTACAAACTTGAATTCAACTAGAATCTTTTCACTACAACTATAATGCAATACCTCCTTTATTATATAATCTTTACTTTGTTTATTTTTTAGGCGGGCTCTCCATCCTGCATCTGTGCAGGGGCTCAAGTTCTGAAGAGTGGACATTTTCAGATGGATATTCTTGGGACAGGGAATGAAGAGCTACTCTAGGTTGTTCTGAGGAGCGTCAGGGAAGCAGCAAACACTACACTGACAAATATATAACAATCTCCCCAGAGGAAGAATTCCCAAAAAGAATTCCAATGCTAATGGTAAGGGTAAATACCCATGACACTGAAATGGGAAGTATGGATAAAAATGACAGAATGTATATTGTGAAAACTGAAAACTCAACTGAAACCAAACCCAGCTGCTCAGTGAATGAATTAGGAATAAAGAACACCCTGACCATGAACCTGTGGAGCCCCACAGATAATGAGTGTCAAACGTCAGTACAACAATAGAGAGAATGCCTGCAGCATGAGTGGAACTGCGGGCGCAATGTGTGTGTTTAAATAGCACTTCACAACAAAACTGTTTACATTAAACTATGTGTTTGTAACCATGAGGGGGACAAACAAGCTCTGTTCTCTGCACTCACCAACGCGCGCTTCAGAATGACGAGTCGGCAAAAAATTTGCAACAAGTAACAACGTACTGAATAAACGTTACACTCGTGCTCGTAACATTAGGAGCACAAACAATTCCGTTCACAGTGCGCGACTATACGCACTTCATAAACTAGCCGAAAATACCAGCCCACACACACAACTTACTAAATAAACATTTAGCTCTCTTCAGAGAAAACTGTGAGGAAACTGATACTTGCAAATTAAGCAGCTGACAGGAATCAAGTGCCAAGGTTGAAGCGGCCGCAGGGACTGGAATGTGGGGGCTGACTGTGAATAAACGTATATGACAGGCTATAAATGGGAAATTGAATTCCTAATAAACTAGTGGCACTAAAGCACCGGGTGACTGAAACTGAAGCAGGGACAGTGGTAATCATCAGCTGAAGTCAGATGAACGCGAAGCAGGGAGCTACCGAGGGGAGGGGCTTAAATAGGAGCAAGATGACAGCAACTAGACATACACTGCACATAACCCAGAACAAACTAGGCGGCCATGTTAAGAAGTCAGGAAGTAACTATTCAGATGGAAGGATTTGATCAATCGAGGTGCGTGAATATTTTCAAAGGGTTCCCAAGTTCTATACTGTGGCCCATAACCATTCCAATCCACTAAGTAGTACAACTTTCTGCGAACTACCTTAGAGTCCAAGATTGCCTTTACTTCATACTCTGGTTGATTCTTTTCCACAATTACGGGAGCCGGAGGATCTTGCATTTGGGTATTAGGGTTCACAGCCTTCAACAAAGACACATGGTACACTGGATGAATTTTCATGTTCTTGGGAAGCGTCAATTTCATAGCCACAGGGTTGATGACTTTTTCTATAATGAAAGGACCCAAAAATCTTGGAAGGAATTTCCGAGATCCTCAAAACATCAGATTCTTTGTAGCCAACCACACAGAGTCTCCCACCTTGTACTCCGGAGAGTTTCTTTGCTTCTGATCAGCAAACTTCTGAGCATCTTTTGCTAAGCCTAACTGTTTTCTTGCTTGGTCCACACCGGTAGTGATATGGTTGTGCAGAGTTTTTATTGCTGGCATTCAAGGCATCTGGTGGATCAGGAACAGAGGTTTGTGGATGTTGACCATATAAGGTGAAAAAAGGACTCAATCCAGTGGAGGAGTGTACATAATTATTGTAAGCGTATTCAGCAACGCACAAAATCTTAAGCCAAGAGTCTGCAGTCTGATGAAGCATGCACCTGAGATATTGTTCCAACGTTTGGTTGGTGCGTTTAGTTTGCCCATCACTCTGTGGATGGTAACTGGTGGACAAACGCACCTCAATCTTAGCCATCTTGCAACATCTCTTCCAGAATTCAGAGACAAACTGACTTCCCCGATCAGAAACTACAGTGGAAGGAAAGCCATGTAACCTTACGAAATTTTCACAAAATATTTTTGCCAGAACTGATGCTCTTGGTAAACCTTTCAAGGCCACCAAATGCGCCATTTTAGAAAAAAGGTCCACCACCACCAGGATGGTGTCAAATCCGTCACTCTTGGGTAAATCTGTAATAAAATCTAGAGAGAGAGTATGCCAAGGAAGAGGTGGCACATCCAATGGTCTGAGAAAACCGGCAGGTTTCAGTTTTTGAGATTTATTTTGAGCACAAATTCCACAGGTCTTGATAAATTGAATCACATCCTTTCGCCAAGCAGGCCACCAATAAGATCTCTTGACCTTCTCCAATGTTTTGGTAACTCCCGGATGTCCTTCCATCAGCGCACTGTGGTAGTCTGCAATCACTTGCTCTCGTAGCTTTTGAGTTGGTAAGAATAGCTGCCCTTTATAAAATGGCAACCCATCCTGTACATAACAATGTTCTTTCTCAGACTCCCATTTTTGCAATTCTGCCGTCCTGACATTTGCCTTAATTTCATCTCTCAATTCTTCAAATAATGAATCTGTAACGTTCATCACTCCAAGCATTTTCTCAACAGAAATTATCTCCACCGGGGTTGAGGCAATAAAAGCTTCTTCTCCCTTACCAATTCGGGACAGAGCATCAGCCTTTCCATTACGAATACCAGGCCAAAACGTGATAACAAAGTCATACTCAGCAAAGAAAAGAGCCCATCTTAACTGTCGTAAAGATTGTGCTTTTGCAGAATGCAAATACTGTAAATTCCGGTGATCTGTGAAAATTGTGACTGTGTGTCTAGCCCCAAGCAGATAATGCCCCCATTCCTTCAGTGCACATTTTATCGCCAACAACCCCTTGTCAGTGACAGTATAGTTTAGTTCAGCAGCAGAAAGCTTTTTTGACCAAAAGGCCACTGGATGTAACTCTTGAGCGATTGAATCACGCTGCGAAAGGACTGCGCCCATAGCCACATTGGACACATTGGTTTCCACAACAAAAGGAAGGTCGGGCCTGGGGTGTTGTAAAACTGGAGCTGCGGTGAACTTCTCTTTCAGTTTCTGGAAGCCCTCATCAGCCTCTTTGGTCCAAGTAAAGGTCTTGTTTTTACACAGTAAGGATGTGATGGGGTGAACCAGTCGAGACAAATCTGACACGAATCGTCGATAAAAGTTAGCGAAACCCAAAAAACTTTGGACTCCCTTAACTGATGTCAGAGCTGGCCAGGAAAGAATTGCGTCAACTTTTCTGTTATCCATTCTCACCCCTTGTGCCGATAACATGAATCCCAGGAATTCGACCTCAGACACATGGAAGTGAAATTTTTCAAACTTCACATACAAGGAGTTATCCTTGAGGATTTGAAGAACAGCAGTTACATGTTTAACATGCTCCAGAGGATTGGCGGAAAAGATCAGGATGTCATCAACATAAACCACTACACAGATATCCAGAAGTTCACAGAATATGTCATTCATGAAAGACTGAAAAGCGGCTGCTGCCTTACATAGCCCGAAGGGCATCACCTGGTATTTGAAGAGTCCATCGCGTGTGCGAAAGGCCGTCTTCCATTCGTCTCCTTGTTTAATGTGAATGAGATGATATGCCCCTCGAAGGTCTAGCTTTGTGAAGACTTTGGCTCTTTTCACTTGGTCCAGTAGTGTAGAAATGAGTGGCAGAAGGTATCGGTTCTTTACAGTAATTTGATTCAAGGCTCTATAATCAATGCAGGTTCTCAATTTTCCCTCCTTTTTGGACACGAAGAACAGAGGTGATGCTGCTGGGGATTTGGACGGTCTAATAAATCCATTCGCCAAATACTGATCGAGATATGTTTTCAGATGAAGATTTTCTTTTTCCGTTAATGCATAAATGCGATGGCAAGGAAGTTGAGCTCCCGGAACCAGATCTATCTGAGAATCATAAGGTCTATGAGGGGATAGGATTTCAGCTTGCTTCTCCTCCTGAAAAACATCCTGGAACCTTCGATATTCAGATGGTAACAAACCGATGATACCCAAAGTGATTTCTGTAGTTCTCTTGGATTGTTCCAATTCCACCGAATGTTCAGTTAAACCACATTTTTCTTGACATTCAGAACTGAACATCAAGGTCCGTGCACGCCAATCTATGACAGGATTATGTTTTTCCAACCAAGGTATCCCTAGGATGATCTGGAATTGTGGTGCCTGAATCAGGTCAAAGGAAATCCCCTCCTTGTGTCCTTCCTGGCAGAGCATAGTGAGATTGTTAGTGCGCTGTGTTACAGGGCCTGACACTAGAGGAGTGCCATCAACCCCAGAAACATTCTCAGCTTCCAACTTCTCAGTTAAAGGAATGCCCAATCTGCTCACTAGGTGTAAATCCATATAGTTGCCAATGGCCCCACAGTCAATATAGGTGTTCAACGCAAATCTTTTCGTGGGACACTCCTGACTAAATACGATGATTGGAAACACTAAATGTGAGGTCGCCGAAACCTTATTCACGCCCAACAAGCTGACCTCTATGCTTGTCAGGCACTTAAGTTTTCCGGACTCTGCTCCTTCTTATCCTGACCGATTCCTCCCAAAGGTTTTCTTGAAGGTTTCACCGGACAGTCCTTCAGGAAGTGACCTGCCTTTCCACAATATAAACACAGTTGCTATTGCCGTCTCTTATCCCTTTCTGCCTGAGGGATAGGACCTCGAATTACACCCAATTGCATTGGTTAGGAATGAGTTTCTGACGACGATCTTCCAACAGTTTTCTTGGGATGGACAAAATATGCTCGATTCTCTGGGCGGGCTCGATCAGTTCTTTGATCTTGAAGTCGGTGATCTAACTGGATGGTTAAGTCAATGAATTCTGTAACACCCTCAGGGGGATTCACCACCTGTGCTAGGACATCCTTCAACTCACTCTGCAACCCGCGGTAAAACAAGGTAGTTCTTTTTGCCGAAGGCCAGTTGGTTTCCGCAACTAGTCTATTGAAGGTGGCCACATATGTCAGCAAATCTTGATTACCCTGTCGAAGCGACAACAACTCATTATCTAAGGCTTGACCTTGAGTGTGGCGAGCAAAACGTTTTTCTAGTTCCCGTTGAAATTCCTGAAAATTCCTCAACACCGGATCATCCCTATTGACTAGAGGTATTGACCATTCGGCTGTATAGCCACCGAGATAAGACAATACAAATTCCACCTTCGACTGGTCCGTAGGAAATACTCCCGGTCTACATAGAAAGTGTAGTCTGCATTGATTTAGAAACACTGCAAACTTCTTTGGATCTCCAGTGAAACCCTCCGGAGAAGCCAAGGGAATATTTCCTGTTACAACAACTTGGACTGGAACATGTGGTGCAGTTGGGGCTGAAACTTGTGAGTTACCCAGAGGCAAAGGAACCTGACCAGCTTGAGACTGCAATAGTTGGCTGGCTAGTTCCTCAGTTCTATTCCTGTTTACCACTAACTCTTTCCTCAGAGCATTGGTTTCGGAACGAGCTGCATGAACTTCAGCTCTCAATTCCCCCAACAATTGGACCAGCTGGTCAACCTCTGGAGTTCCCATGGTGTCCAGGCAGAGTATGTTTCTGCACGGCTTCACGTTCTGTAACCCTTACCTTGACTCTGTGGGGACACTCACGAGGAACTATGTGGCACAGCTCTTCTCAATTCGAAATGCTTCTACTCTCTCTTCAACCTCCTCTCATGAAAACTCCCTAGATAAAATACAAAGATTCCTTAGGGTGGGGGAGTGCACTACAAACTTGAATTCAACTAGAATCTTTTCACTACAACTATAATGCAACACGTCCTTCATTATATAATCTTTACCTTATTTTTTTTTTAGGCGGGCTCTCCATCCTGCATCTGTGCAGGGGCTCAAGTTCTGAAGAGTGGACATTTTCAGATGGATATTCTTGGGACAGGGAAGGAAGCTACGCTAGGTTGTTCTGAGGAGCGGCAGGGAAGCAGCAAACACTACACTGACAAAAATATAACAATCTCCCCGGAGGAAGAATTCCCAAAAAGAATTCCAATGCTAATGATAAGGGTAAATACCCATGACACTGAAATGGGAAGTATGGATAAAAATGAGAGAATGTATATTGTGAAAACTGAAAACTCAACTCAAACTAAACCCAGCTGCGCAGTGAATGAATTAGGAATAAAGAACACCCTGACCAAGAACCTGTGGAGCCCCACAGATAATGACTGTCAAACGTCAGTACAACAATAGAGAAAATGCCTGCAGCATGAGTGGAACTGCGGGCGCAATGTGTGTGTTTAAATAGCACTTCACAACGAAACCATTTACATTAAACTATGTGTTTGTAACCATGAAGGGGACAAACAAGCTCTGTTCTCTGCACGCGCCAACGCGCGCTTCAGAATGACGAGCCGGCAATAAATTTGCAACAAGTAACAATGTACTGAATAAACGTTACACTAGTGCTCGTAACTTGAGGAGCACAAACAATTCCGTTCACAGTGTGCCACTATACGCACTTCATAAACTAGCCAGAAATACCAGGCCACACGGACAACTTACTAAATAAACATTTAGCTCTCTTCAGAGAAAACTGTGAGGAAACAGATACTTGCAAATGGAGCCGCTGACAGGAATCGAGTGCCAAGGTTGAAGCGGCCGTGGGGACTGGAATGTGGGGGCTGACTGTGAATAAACATATATGACAGGCTATAAATGGGGAATTGAATTCCTAATAAACTAGTGGCACTAAAGCACCGGGTGACTGGAACTGAAGCAGGGACAGCAGTAAGCATCAGCTGAAGTCAGATGACCGCGAAGCAGGGAGATACTGAGGGGAGGGGCTTAAATAGGAGCACGATGACAGCAACTAGACATACAATGCACATAACCCAGAACAAACTAGGCGGCCATGATAAGAAGTCAGGAAGTAACTACCTAGGCTTTCCCAATGCTCTGAGTTGCTTCCCCCTTATCCAGGAATGATAAACAGAAGACCAATTCCTATTTGAATCAGATAGGGAAGCTTTTCCTGTGATCATGACACCACCCAGCATTGACGGGCACCTGCCAGAAGGCCCCGACTCATGTCCCTCAGCACCCCCACCCACCCAGCATTGACGGGCACCTGCCAGCAGGCCCCGACACATGTCCCTCAGCACCCCCACCCACCCAGCATTGACGGGCACCTGCTAGCAGGCCCAGACTCATGTCCCCCAACACGTCATAAAGATGCACAATCAAGGGCCTCATGTGCACCAAAATCCCACAGCACGCCACCCCAGTCTTGAGAGGCAATCAAGTCCCCAATCCACCCCACACTGAAATGGCTATTCCATGACACAAAACGAAAGTGAACTATGTACATCAAAACATGTCCCTCACACACACACACTGGGTGCAAGTGATTGTCTAAATCCACTTTTTCACATGAAGCAACCCAATGAGCGAATACCACACATGGAAGTAAGAAACAAAAATGTATTATTAACAAAATGAATGAAATGAAATGAAAGCATAAAACATATTTCAAACGATGAAATGAAATGTATGTCCGAAAATGAATTGAAAAACATATGAAGAACCAATCCAAAGTGATGAAAAAAAAAACATGTGTCCAATCTCACGGTCCACCAAATGAAATCCAAAGGAAACGTAAATTGAAAAATCCATTGATCCATGGTGATTAATGAAATAAAATCCTCACATGATCCACTGTTCAACCATGTACACCGAGTTCATCCAGGGTCCATGAGCCCAACGAAAGAAATGAAACCTATCCAAAAAACTACCTAAGAAAAGAACTATATACAAAAGTGTGGGGCATAGTCCAATCACCCCAAAATAAAGCAAAACGAAAATGAAACCTAACCTTAAAAACTATTTACAATGGCGGCAGGCTAGTCCAACTGCTCACTTTCTGATGTCCCGGGCCAGAGCATCATCGAACTCCTGCTCAATGTCCTGGAGGCGGTCCTCTTCCATGGCCTGAGGGTTCACAGGGACGATGCCATGTTGGACTCCAACTCCCTGCGAATAGCTTCGAGGCACTCGGCCCGCCTCAGTGCCCCCCGCATGGAGTTCTCCGCCCTGACCATTGTGAGCCGTGCCTCTTCTGCCCGCCGCCGGTCCGCACCTATGGCCTGGCCCAACCGCTGCCACATGGAAGACACTTCCAATCCTGGGTCCTCCTACCCTGTGGCCGATGCCTGCCCCTCCGATGTTGATGGCCCCGAGCCATCATCGCTCCCACCTTGTTGCTGCTGCTGCTGCTGCTGTGCCTGTGCCCTGGCTCTTGCTGCCTGTATGTCCTCCTCCGTCTGGGGAGCAGTTGTCATGGTGGCCAGCACTGCTGGACGTCCGACTCCCGACTGTGGCAGGGATGTGTCCTCCACCAGCCTGGCCGCTCGGTCAGAGGCAGCTCCACAGGGTACCCAGGTGATACATGGGTGGGAAGATGGCATGGAGGACGACTGGCGCATAGTTGGTTCAGGTGAGGAGGGGGTCAGAATAAGGTCCAGCATAAGGAGGAATCCAGCCCTGGTGAACCATCCCAGTAGGTCAACGTGGTCAATGAGGCATCCGAGATGACGTGCAGTGTCTTCACGAAAACACTGCAGGTCACTTCGCATGCCCCGTTGATGCAACGCCATCCCAGCCAGGACAGGCTCAACCCGGTCCCAGATTGCCACGTCTGCAGGGAGAGGAAGGCCAGTTGTTGTGCGCTAATGCCCTCTCTGAGAACGGGTCTGGACGTAGGCATACCTGCTGGTGCAGGATGATGCAGTCACAGGATCGGGGACAGAATTACACACAGGCACCTCCACAGCGGCCTGCGCTGCCTCCTGTCCCCGCCCCTGCACTGCACCACTAGAACCAGTGGAATCCCCACCTCCAGACCCCGTGTGTGTCCCTTCCATGGCCTTCTCCTCCACCAAATCCCCCACCAACCTGGATGACTCCATGCCATCTTCCTCCGTCGGACCCTGTGGGGTCTCAGCTGCCCCTTCTGCTGCCGAGCAGTCCGCCTCCGACCTCTGCCTCTTGGACATACCCTCGGCAGCTGTGGCCTGGGACGCGGCTCCAGGCTCCTCACTCCCCAACGAGATGACAACATGGGAGGGGAGACGGGCCTTGCATCTCCGGCTGGTGCTGCGATCCCTGCCGCTTTGCTCCACAGCACCCTCTCTGCCCTCTTCATCAGTTGACGCTGCAGACAGGGAGAGATAGAACACAGGCATCAGGGCACTGTACAATGGACTGATACACATATGAGAGTTGCACATGAGTGGCAGTGTAAAACTACAGACATGGCATCACACTCCCCAACACACATGTCATTTTAACTCACACACATGAGCAAATCAACAGGAATATTGCACCAGGCAGCACCGTCCATACACCAACAACAGCACGAGCAGCCGAAGGTGAGCCTGACGTCACATGAAACACAGGGAGTGCACAACACATGCAAACACGCCACCAGACTTACATGCATGTGTACATCTCCACCAAATGTTGCAGTGATGAGATCGCCATCCATGTCACATCTCGCATTCAGCCTTCTACATGTCAGTGTCACATGCATCCATGTTGCATCACAGTTGCACACTTGTCAAATACACCCACATGCACATATGCATAGTGCAGATACATGCAGCATGAACCAGCATCCAAGTGTGGCACCACAACCATGCCACAGTACATACTCATAATTCATTACATGTGTGTACACACACGTACATTTGCACAGCATGCTTACCAACACATACAGCATAGATGTGTCTCACACTTGATAGGAATCACATGTGGCAGGTTCATGTCCCTGTACATACGCAGCCATACATGTCCCTACAAAGACATATGTGCAACCTGCACACTCCTGGCACACCACAACACGCACAGCGTCCGATCAATATGCATGTACACTTACCGCTCGACTCCAGACGGGTCTGCCCCTCAAGGACCTGGACGTGGAGCGCTGGGCGTATGCGTTCCAGGACCCTCATCTGGTTGTCGGTCAGGTGGACTTGGCATCCCTTGGCATCCGCTGCCTTCAAGAGGCGCCGGGCCTTGTTGAGAGTCCTGGACCTGAAGTCCTCCCAGCACTTCCAGACATGTTTGATCTCGCGGACTGCCACCCCCTCCTCGTTGATGGCAGTCACGATGTCCATCCAGATCCTCTTCCGTCCTTCATTGTCAGCGCGCAAACTTCCAAAGAGGGCATCATACTGCCCCAGGACTTGCTCCACCAGGACACCAACTTCACTGGCACTGAAGCTGGTGTCCCTCTGCCTCTCTGCCTGGGGGTTGCCAGTGGTGCCAGATGGTGGAGTGTCCGACATGGCAACCCCAGAGGCAGGTGTGGGTGGGCAACTGGGTCCTGGGGCTGGACTGTGGAGCGATGGTATCCCAGTCGGGAGTCTTCAGTTCCAGCAGGGGTGGTCACAGCAACTGCAGCCCTGGCTGACGTGCAGGCACCAAATAGCAGGGCACGTGGGCAGCAGGCAGGCAGGCAGCAGCAGATGGCAGGTGGGAGAGTGCTCGGGGCTCTGGGGGGCAGGAATATGGCCTTCTGGGCAGGAGCGTGGTCTTCCGTGTGTTGTTGCGTGTCCAGCTTGATACGGAGTGATTTGGCAAGTGAAAAAATTGCACGTCTGCGTGTAATTCGAGGAAAGGCCCTTAGTGCGTAAGCACGTCTATGACGTAGCCCGCTTTTCCCTCAACATGGGTGCATAGTGGATCAGCACATGAAAAAAACACACGTCTGTGAGTGAATGCGTTTAATTCGAGGAACGGGCCTAGGCGCGGCGTTTCCCTCAGCACGGGTTAAAGGTGAGTGGGGCCAGCAGTTCGCTGTACGTGCCTTTCATGGAGATCGACGTGTGTGTTGCTACTTCGTGTTGTTTTGCGCGCCATCACAACTTCACAGCGTATCAAGGACGTATCTCTTCTTTTGGCGGGGGTATTGGCTACACATGTTATTTATCATCGCGCTAGTCTGATGGTGAGTCGTGCACGCTATTTTTCCCACTGCAGGTGTATCGCGTACCAGTTTTTGAGGTCATAGTAGCCTGCGTGTCCCACGCGTACGCGTTTTTCGTGTTCCTGGGTGCCACCGCGTACTGCGGGAGGTTAATTCCACGCATGTAGGCTGCAGGGGTTGCGTGCATGGTTTTACTGCAGTTTTGGGGTGCCTGAGCGTTGCGTGACCAGTCACTACATCACCGGGGTCACATACAGCCTTGCAGGTGCAGGGGTGCTGTTAACATCTTGCATCCCACCCCCTTCACCCCAATTGTCCAGGACAATTGTGGTGTACACCTCCTATTGGCACTCCTCCATCTGTGCCGGCACTACTCCATCTGTGCCATGGTTGGGAGGCCACCAAAGGTGAGGGGTGCCTCAGCTGGGCCTACTCCTCGTGGCGGGCGTGGTCAGGGACGTGGCTGGGGTGACCAGGGAGTATGGGGACTCCACGGTGTACAGGGTGGCCGCAGAGGGGGAAGAGGCAGGGGTGCGCCACTTGTGCACGATGTTGTGCCATGTGTCGGTGCAGTCATGCCACCCCCCCTGTGGTTCAGGGAGATGCAGCTCTGTATCTGGCACTGGCACCTGTGTGACCCGGCAGTCTGTTCCATCGACTGCCACGGGCCCAAGGGTAGTGGTAGCTGCAGGTGCAGCTGTGGACACCAACACCCAGGCTCAGAGTCTGCCAGCACAGGCTGCGTTGGCACTTGAAGAGTCCTTGAAAGATTTCCAACAGGGCAGGAGGCAAACCGTAGGTTCATGCAGGGCTGCCCTGACCGAGACACGTGTCCCTGGGGCAGTAATGTCATCTGCTGCCCCGACCAGCTGGGTGTTGGCAAGTGCAGGGGCATATGCAGCCAACAACACCCCGGTTGTGAGTCTGCCAACCAGGACAGTCACGGTCAATGACCCTGCCACAGTGGATGTTGCTGCGCAGGGTCCATTAGAGGGCACCCAGCTGCCACTGACACAAGTCAGGCCTTTGGTCGTCCCTCCACTTGCCACTCCCTTGGCCCAATCCACCGGTGCCACTGGCCATACTGATCAGGGCGGCATTTTCCAGCCAGGGTCTGCGCCACAATCCAAGAGGAGGAAGGTTGCACCTGCAGCACATGCTGGGACCCCACACACACCCACAACCTCCTGCATGTCGAGGAAGAAGCCTTTCTTCAACCAGGAACAGGACTTTCTCGTGGACTACATGTGGGACCAGAGCTGTGACATGCTAGTGGGGCCTAATTGTCAGACCACGGCTGCCCACCGTGACACCCACTGGAAGCAATTTGCGGAACATGTGAGTGCATTCGGCCATGAGGTGCGCACGGCGCAAGAGTGCAAAAAGCGTTGGAATGACCTCAAACGCAGCGCTAAGGCTAAGCGTGCCTCAAATTAAAACTTGACTCTGGTGACTGACAGTGGGCCTGCACCTGAGGAGGAAGACCTCCTTCCGCACAAGTCACTTGTTGCAGAGTTCATACCACCTGAATCGGTCGAAGGAGTGGGAGAGATGCCGGACGTTGATGCCCAGTCCAGTGAGTGTTGCTGCGTGTTTGTTGAGGACATGTGTGTTTTACTTGTGTGATGTGTTGTGCATGACTGCCACTACATGTCATGTGTACATGGTTCTGATGTGCAAGTAATGCAATGCTTCACTGATGCATGGCTGCTCTGCAGGATGGTGGACATGTGGAGCGGACGGGGACTGTCCGCATCACCACTATTGCACCCTACTCACATGCTGGTCACCAGGATGCCCCTCTGGTCCATGTTCCAGCTCACTGGCCCTTCTGCATGTAGCCTGGGGTGACCTTGCTCTCAGCCCTGGGACTATGTCATAGCATGACTGACATGCATGTGTCCTCTGCCTGCATGCGGGTAGTCCACGTAGGCATTTTCCCTTGCCCCTCCACCCCCCCTCTGCCTCTGCACCCCAATTTCACCTTTGCACTGGTCTGCTTCAATTTTGCCGTTGAGTACTTGCCTGTTCATGCGTCACGTGTACATGCTAACTTCCACCAGCCAATCTGCCAGACATATGCTGTGGGGTACATCCTTTGTACTTGATGCAGGGTGTCTCACTTGGACTGTGCAGAGGTCAGATGCCCCGCAGGGACATGAGTGCCCATTCATGCTCCACGTGGATTCCATGCATGCCCCTATGTGTCCTTGACTGGATGATACTTGTAGTACATGTCCAGGGTGACCTACATTGCATGGTATTTCATCAGCCTTCCCATGGCCACTGTGGTTCAGTCCTGCGTCGCACACATGTTTAGGGTGTGACAGGCTGTGCGGGTCACAGGCCAAAGCCTTTTTCATGGCCAATGACTCTGTCCAACTGATGTAGTGTCTTCTTCACAGGTGGGTGTACTCTTGAGGTTTCATCATGTGTCCTGCTTACTGTCCCATCATCATCTGCTGTGTTGTCACTTGACTCACATGATGCAATTGATGCTAGTCAACACTGTCTGTCAATACACAGGTCTATGGTCATCCTTTCGATGCCATGCAAGGCATCCCTGCATTTGCACTTGGGGGGAGGGGTGATTTGCTTGTAGCCATGCTACCCATTGCATGCACATTGCACGTGATGGCTGAAGTTGACCTTGCACTGCCTTCACATGTTCTGATACACATCATGAAGTACTTGTACATGTTGAAGTGGGAGAATGGAAGACCAGGCTCCCGTCCTTCACCTCTCGCGCTTGGCCTAAAGGGTCACGACCCAGACACCCACCACGAGAAGAGTTTGTCCATTTACCAGACGACCAGATACCCTGGTACAGGAACATACGGATGTGTCCATCTGCCTGCCCAGCAGCCTGCACTGGCCATGCCGACACCTGCGGCACGGACCAACTAGACTAAAATCTACACGTCGTTAGAGATGCCATGACGACCTAGACAACGGTAAGCACACCTGTGCAAATATACACACTGGACATTCCTGCACCAATCTACACGAAGAATATACTCAGTGCTATGACGTAGGCGACAGGCATACTCACGGACGTGCATCTTTATTATTTTCTACATAGGCTTTCAGAATGCAGAAACGCAAGACGCGTCATGAACTCATCTACAAAGCTTGCTCACGCTTCTCTTAAAACCAGTTACCACCATGAGAAATATAATGAAGACACGATACTGGTCATGGAACTATATGCTACTATAACCTAAAGCACCTGTGCACCAAACGGACCACTTGTGCACCAGGCCCAAGTAGGCCTCAAGCAAGAGCTCCCGTGGACATTAACAAAACAAGAGTCAGGTTGCTGATCCTGCAGAATGAGCCCGGCGAAGCAACCAGCCAAGGTCGCAATGTTGCAAACCCACATTCCAAGAGCAAATCATCAAGGGCACAATGTTGCAACCTCGCACTCCGCGCACCAACGTTAAAGTCACACCTGCAAATTAAACCAGACACACAGTGGAAAAACAATATTAATTGTGCAGAATTCTGCCTCAAACACGGTCCCTCCCCACGTGACCAAGCCGAACCTGACGAGATGCCAAGCCCAGGAGAGAAGAGGCGTCTGGATCCCTCGCTACGAGACACAGGCAGATACACTTGAAAGGCTCAATGGACATTTGCGACAGTGGGAGCGGTCAGCCTCCAGCTATGAATAAATCCTCACATTGTCTGCACGTACCCATAGTGAAACATTGTTGCAAATTGAAGGTACACCGAGAGCTGGGAACAGCGGTGGTCCCAGGCTGGGAAGCTCACGGGCGCACCAATCAGAACATGGGGCTCTTATCACTGACGCCAGTAATATTAACCAATCATTAGGAGTCTTCATGTAACAATTCTCATGTATCTAATTGTAGGGACAACCCAGATATATCACCTGACTACCCTTTGTCCACTCACATTATTCTCTATACGTGTGCTATACTAACCCTACCACTCGAGCAACCAATTAAGAGTGGCGATAGGTTTTTTGTTAACTTTCTAAAGTGACGCAAGTAGCGCATCATAATACAGTAAAAAGGGCCTGCGAGCCCCACGATTGTGTGTGTGTCAGGACGGACGCGTACGATCCTTGACCCATCCCTGCCGTTTTTTTCTAATAAACAGCAGAGTCACCTTGCTTCTTGCGTGTGTCTCATACTCTATCTCCTCTGGGATATACGGGAGGAGTTGGGGCCTCCCTGCCCGGAGGTCTGCGGACGGCCCGGCCGACCCCGGCACAATTTCCCCCCGACAATGTGGATAGTGAGTAACGTACAGATGTGCTGAACTGCATCGACCCACTTCAGAGCGATATAACATCCTTCTACATGCCTAATCACAGAAGCAATGTCAAGTTGACCCAGCATGCATGGCAGGTTCTCTTTTGTGTGTGACATGTCTGCTTCATGTGTTTGGTGTCTGTGTGATGTCTACGTGTGTGTGTTGTGTGCTTCTAACATGTGTAGTGAACTTTTTTCTCTCTACTTTTCAGATGATGACGCAATGGAGCCAGAGGATGGTGTTGTCATGCCAGGCACAGGGTTGTTATCACTACAGCAACCTGGCACAAGTGGGGGTCGTGGGGTGGTAGGCCACGAAAACCCACATGTGCTACAGTCCATCTTGTCTTTGGCTGGCAATGAGTCCAGCCCTGATGACCACTCTGACGTCCATGTTCAGTTGGATGTGCATCAGGTCCATATGTCATGGGTGAGTGATTCTGATGGGGGCACTCCTCTGTCCGTGACACCTGCACTGAGGGGTCAGACAGTCTTGGAACCTGCGCCTGTGGTGGATCGGGACGCAGGGTCAGCCTCCATACCAGTCACTGATGTGCCTGGGCCATCACATCGACGGGGACATGTAGTCGTGCAGCCGCGGGTGGTGCCAACACAACAAGGACACCCGGTCCTTGGGTCCCGAAGGTGTCAAGCCTAGCAACTCGGTCGCCGCGCGCAACCGCTGTATACTGATTGGGAGAAAGACATGACTGCCAATTCTGAACACCAGGGGGCAGCAATGAAGAGCATCGCTGTGAGCATGGAGCGTATGGTCCAATCTGTGCTCCCCTCCTGCTAGGCAGGTGCTTCTCCAGCAGCAGGTGGCATGGTCCATGGCCCGCTCGCTCAGGCTGGGCATGGCGGCCTCAGACAGGGCACACCAGGCTGAAATGTTGTCTCTGCGTGAAGCAATTGCTGCTCACGCAGAGGCACACATGGAGGCCCTGAGGGAGGAGTATGCTTACCTCAGATGCACTCTGGTGTCCTTCTGATGTCCCAGAGGGAGCAGTTAGAGGAGCGGTTTGCGCAGCTTGAGCGTACCATTTCGGCTGAGCTACATGCTTACCGGGAGGTGCATCAGTTGTCCAGCCATGCCTGGCAGGAGGAACTCCATGTTACATGTGTTACCTTGCAAGAGGAAGCACACGTATCACATGATGTTCTGCATGCAGACCTACGTGTCATCGCCGCACAGAACCAGGCTCACCCATCCGACAGACTTTCTGCCGACGAGGGACAAGCTGCGGCTAGGCGTGGCCAGGCTCCTGTGACACGTCCTCCTTTCCTGGAAGAGCCAGACTCGGACGACGAGGTATCTCCCACATAGGTCAGGCTTTGCAGGCGTTGAGCCCATGGAGGTTTTTTTTTTTCCTCAACATCATCGCTTGTGGGTGTTGAGCAGCACCCTGTACCTCCCCCCTCTTGGGTGCCTCCCCCCCGGGTTGTGTGTGGCCATTTTTGATTTTTCTTTTAGTTTAGTTAGTTAAGTTTCTATTTGATAGTTAGTTTAATTAGGTAATGTAGGTTTTTGATAGTTAGTGTAATTAGTTAATATAGTTTAAAATTCCTTTTCCGTGCTTTCATGTGATGGTGTGGTGCTTTGTGGCTTTTGAAAGCATCCACTGTCTGTTCCAGCTGGTCCCTTCAAGCTTGTCTTGTGTATGTGTTTGCAGCTTGAGGTCCTGACTCACATATGCTACTCCTGCTTCCCTTATCCATGGGCTTGCAAGAATAGTTCGGTGTAACAGCCTATTACACAAAGGCTTTGGACTGTTATATCTGTGGCATGTCTGCTGCTGTACTACTTGTTTTGACACCCCTAGTGGGGATGATAGGGGTGTTTTTGACCACAGTTCTTCCTATGCTAGATGGGTGGTTTCATGATTCTTGTGTGCATTAATTGCTATACATTGTGTAGTGTGTTTCTTGTCTTTGCTGTACATGTGCTTCATGCAATTCATGTTGTAGACAGTGGCTGACACACTTTGGCTGGGAAAGTTGCACTGATGGAGTGATTTCAGATGTACGTCTCTGACATGGTCCACTCACGACATGCCTGAGGAGGCACACACAGGGACATTTCATGCATTAATCATGTGTTTTCTGCCCTTTCTGCAGTGGGATGAGCCTCCAGACCACCTTTCCCAGCAGACATGGCCCATTGGATGTCTGGAAGCTGGCCACGTTCGGTGGTGCAGACATGCACATGTGTGCGCAGGCAGGGCCACAGGGATTGCACTCATACATCATACAGAAGCTGGCGTGTTTCAAGGAACTCCAGGCAAGGTGAGCAGCACAAGGGGGCCACACCGCAGCCAACCATCCACCAGGACAGTTGCACATGCATGCTAAGTAGCACCACTGACAGTGAACTTGGACACCTATTGGTGTTGAAGCGCACAGTACAGCTAAGATGCGTTGATGAAGTAATGGGTAGTTGATAGGAAAGTTGTCAGGGGCACATGCAGTGGCAGTGGCACATATCCTCCGGTCCAACATGGTCCATTGAGGCAGTTGCATTAGCCATGTAGCGTTCCAAGACAGGGAAAGAAGCAGCTCACAGGGACAGACAGCGAGGGACAGACTTGTGTGTAGTGCATTTCATTTACAGGTTTGAATTGCCACATGCACTACCTACCTTATTTAGGTTATGCTGGAACACGACTTGTACTGAAGTCGTAACTTCTTAAATGCGTCTGGATGCTTACCCAGGGAACATTGGATGTTGTATGAATCTTGACACATTGGTCTTACATTTGCCACGCATCCACCGGCGCATTACTTACTGCATTGACTGTGTATGAACCATCACGGGTGTAATCTTACGTATGGGTACGAAACACCACACCAGATAGTTTGTAGAGTATCTTGTTACTTTGGGGCATGCAGGGTGGTGTGTGTGTGTGTTATGGGCATGCACAGATTAGTGACGCTGGCTCTCTTTGCAGCATTGAACTGCTCATGTTACCGGACCTGAGAGTGCGCAGGCAGGAGGCTAGCACTCACCCCGGAGATAAGTTTCTCTTTGACTTCAATTTGAGTAATTTGGTACTATGTGCATGATGTACACGTTTGGTCTGATTGTGTATGTGTTAATGTGATTATTATGTTTTTATACATTCCCTACTTTCCCTTGTTAATCCTACTCCCCTCTCCTGCCCCTCATTCTGGTTATCCAGTATACCAATGCCTGTCCCGACTGCATATCCCTGACCCTCCTTCCCCACCAGGGTCTCAGAGGCCTGTGTGAGTTTGACCTTGCAGGCACCCACACCACGGTGGGGCTGGTTGGTTCGTGCCACTCCTGCGCCTGTACATGGGAGCTGTGACAGTACACATCAGTTTGTGGTGCATCATTCGATATTATGTACCACACATGGTACACATCCTATTGTGACATTGTTTTACTGTGCTACCTTTGTTTTTCCATCATTGTGCTAGTACTTGGGCTTTGTGACCTACTGTTACTTCAAGTCATCTACTGGAGGCTCTTCTGGTTTGTTTTGCTGCCTGCAGGCTTTTTGCCTGGCTTCTGTGTTGGCCTGCTTTTTGTTCTCTTTGATTTGGTGTTTTTGCAAGTCAAGGTGGCCTCTGAGGGTGCTGAACACTTTTTACACGCAAGGTGGAAGATGGAAACAAAGCGCGGAAGGGTGATCCTGTGGCCAGGTGAACTTCAAGGATGAAGGCTACATACCCCATGCGCAGTTGTTCAGTGGGTCATGGTGATATGTGAGGGAGGGGTGGTATTTTGTTGTTGGACAGTTGCCTTGCCCCACAGTGTGATGCGCACCCTGACATTGTAATTGTGGCATCCTATGTACATGATGTATTCTGCTGATCAATGGCTATTCATGTGTTGTGTTTACCTTTCAGGTGTGAGGGTATAGTTGTGGTTTGACATGCTGGGGTGTACACATAGACAATGTTCAAATGTGATGAGGACACTGATGGTCACTTGATTGCACTTGCATGTATTGAGTGCATGTCCCTACTGAAACACTCGCACTATGATCCACAACATGTACAACCACCCTTCCATGTCCACATGTGCACACAGTTAGCCTTCTGGGGACCACTGTGTCCCTGCAGAACATGATCTATGACCATTTGTGGATCCTGTACATGTGTGATTTGTTTTTTTATTTAGTTTGTCATTTTCATGTGATGCTCAGGGTGTGCATCACACACCATGATTGGTCACTATGCTGTGTGCTGAGCAGTGCGTTGCAGGAGATGGACACAGCACACATATTATGCAGTGTTTATTTTGCCGTGCACAATGTGCATGTGAACAGGCATTCTTTGTTATGTTCAAGCTACAACTGTTGTTATGCATTTGGGTATGACTTGCTTTGTGTGGGAGGTTGTTGGTCAGTCATTTCATCTGATTCCATGTCAGGCATCATTGTCTGACACCACTTTGCATTTTTCACATGTCAATGTGTGCATTATTGTTATTGTGTTGGTGTTTTGCTATTGCTTGCCATGTCATGTTGTGGTTTTGGTGGCTTTGTGTGACATACCAGTGAGTGTCATGGCCTGTTTTGCAAGTCTGTGTGATACTCACCTTGCATGTGTACCTTTTGGTCACACAGGATTGGTTAGGTTTGAGTAGCTAGGGATGCACACAATGTGGCACTTCCATGGCAACATTCTCAGGGTGGTAAGGTTGTGACAGTTGACTGTCTGTTTGTCATCATCGATTGTCACCTGGTATGTGCCAGGCCTGTGTGCACTCCGCAGGGGTGGGAGTTTAGGTGAAAAATGTGGCCACAAGCTGGGTCCGGGCTGCCTCGCCACTTGCCCTATCCCCTCCCATGGGCAGCGCATGTGCCTGTGGTTGGGGATGTGGGGGCACCACCATGTCCACCGGTACGGCCTGCCGTGTTGCAACATTGTGCAGGACACATGCTGCCACAATGATCCTGCACACTACTGGGGGTGCATAGAGTAGCTGGCCGCCAGAGCGGTCAAGGGAGCGGACGCGTGACTTGAGCATTCCGAATGTGCGCTCCACTATGGCCCTGGTTGCAATATGGGCAGCGTTGTATCTTAACTGGGGTGGTGTGGTGGTGTTCCGGATTGGCATCATCATGTGGTTGCTCAGAGGGTAGGCACTGTCCCCTGGAGTGGTGATATTGGTTGTGATTATTGGGGTTTGTGCATTTGTCTGTGTGTGACATGCATGCATGTGCACGGTCATTTGTACTCACCTAGGAGCCATGTGTCGCCATGCTGCCCAGCTTCCAGGGCCCAGCTCAGGGCGGACATTCTGTATGTGAAACTGTGATGGGTGGAGCCAGGGTACTTTGCATAGACAGAGGTGATGATTCCCTTGGCATTGCATACCACCTGCACGTTGATGGAATGCCAGTGCTTGCGGTTTCGGTAGATGTGCTCAGTGGCCCTAGGTGGACGTAGGGCCACATGGGTGCAATCTATGGCACCGAGCACTTTGGGGAAGTGTGCCACCCTGTAAAAGTCCTGGACGACAGCCGGCATTTTTGCGGGTGTTCTGGGCATGTACATGTGCCTGCGGACTGAGGGGCGCGCAGTCATGATTGCCAACATCTGGTGTAGACAGCGTGACTGCGTGGCCTGTGAGACCCCCCCCACTTGGCAGTAGTCCACTGAAATGACCCAGTAGCCAAAAAATGCAGGACATTGAGCACCTTCTCCAAGGGGCTCAATGCTTGGGAGCAGAGGGTGGGTGAAGTAAGGTCATCTTCCCACTCCCTGACCAGGTCTAGGATGATACGAGGTGGAAACCTATACCTGCCATAGACCTGGTCGTCAGGCATCCCAAAAAGGATTGTCTGGGGGGAAAAAATCCGGGACCTGGCTATTCTCCTCCTCATGCGGTGTCCCACGATCAGTGCTGCGACAAATGGGGCATTCATCGTAGCGGTATGTACGTGTTTGTTGTTTGTGCACGCTTTTATACTGTGCGCGGGGATGCTTCCACCTGCCTTCCTGTGGCGGACGTGTTGACGTCTGTGCGCGTCTTTTATCATGCGCTTGTTTCCCGTATTCAAATCCATGAATACGAGTTGTTCGCGTGCGTGTGGGCGTTCTGTGTATTTCGCTGCAGTACTTCCCCAGTTACGCCTCCTTTTTCACGCGTTGTTCCCCCTCCGTCCGTTACGCACGTGTCCCGCCCCCTTTTTGGTATGTGCGCGGACGTTGTGCGCTTTCCCTGTGCACTTCACGCACGGCGTTTGGGATGTTGCAATGACGTGTGTGTCCGTGTGCGTCGCGCACGGGTTTAGCGCACATCCTGAGAAAAACAGGGACTTCCATGAATCGCACGCGTGCGCGTGCGCTTCATTTTTCAAGCTTCGCCTGCTTGCGTCAGCTTGCGCCACTTTTTTCGGCGCACATTTGTTCCGTGAATCGGCCCTCCAATGTTCTAAACTATTTAGTCTTGTTGTGGCTTGCTCACACATGGGTACTGTCAAACCATGTACGTCTAGTTTGTCTGTGGCGCTAATTTCTACTATTGCTTGCCTTTCTTTCTTTAGCATTGTTTCATGAATTTGAAACAGCTTGCAAGAGTTGGCATTAAGGCCATACAATTGACATTTTTGTGCGCTATTTGTTCCATAATATCAGTTGTGCATGCATTATCGCCATAAAGTGCATGCATATGCCGCTTTTTCAATACAGCTTGTGCTTCTTGCGATAATACACCAACTCTAATACTTTTTTAAGATGTTGACACAAGTGAGATCTGCAGATTGCCGCATGTTCTCAGTTAATTCTCTGTATTGGAAATGTTGCCAAAGGTTAACATTACCTATGCTACCAAATGTTTTCTGGCAGAGTTTGTGGCCTAAGGTTTTAAAAATCGGTTCCCCTTTTACTGGTGTCAATTGTAGAAGATCTCTGAAAACGAAAATGTGTTTCCCAGCAAAGAGTTCTTCCTTATTACTTTTAAGTACTTCTTGCAATCTGAGATGAATCAAAGCCAACATTAGATAGGAGACCATGCTGACTTCATCTATTAGTAGCATTTTCATTTGCTTCAATAGTCTCTGGAATTCCATTGCAGCTTCTGCAGAAAGTTTGTAGTGGTCTAATTTATTTTGATGCTCTACTGGAAGCAGTAGTAATCGGTGTAAAGTCACACCACCTATGTTGTAGGCAGCTAAACCTGTGGGGGCTGTTACAACAGCTGACAGCTTGTTGCTTGTTACTTGCTGCAGGAACTTGCTAATAATTTTGATTAAGAATGTTTTCCCTGATCCAGCTTCACCACTGACATACATCCGTATAGGTTTGTTGTTTTTGCAGGTACATTCTTTATTTTCGTGCTGTACGCCATGCACAATTTGTTTTGTTACCTGATCGTTGTTAAGTTTTCCTTGTTGCACAGTTAAGTCCTCTGCATCTTCTTGATACTGATACATGGTGTTTTCTACTTCTGCCATAGCAACTTCAGCCTCATTTGCTATCAGTGGTTGTCCTAATGGCTCTTGACTTCCCGTTACAGAAGGTTGACTACTGTCGGAAGAGTCTTTATCTAGTTGGATAAGCTATATGAGTGGGTACTCCCTTAATTTTGTTATCGGGGGTCAAGAATGGTGGAAGGGAGAGTCTACAAAGAGAAAAAATACATTACAGACTGACTTCCCCTCTCTAGTGGGCCTGTGAAGACACAGGGCTAGGTACAGTAAAAATGCTTATTTATTGTGAAGACTAAGCACCTTGTGGGAAAGAATTATTACAATTGAATGCAATATGCCAAAAACATAAATCACTTTAATATAAATTCATTAAAACATCTTTAAAACATGTTCTTCACTTCTATGCAAAGCAATCATACCTATCATTCCACTCATACGTTTTACAAACATGGGGTACTGCAATTTAGATTTTCTTCTAGCATATTAGTTATTTGTGATATGCATGACATAGGAAAAAACATCAGTTTCCCTTTATGGTCGACATATGTTTCGGCCCTTAATAAAGTACCACCGTTGTCTGCGGTGGTCAATAAAACAGATGTTGGGCCATCTTCAGGACATTCATTTTTACTTAGAAGATTAGTTTCGTTCCCCATTCACATAACATGCCAGATCTGTGATCCGCACCTTTAATAGGGACCACTGAGTTGTGACTACTGGGTATCTGATTTTTCTCCAGTATCCGGAACCGAAGGGCACCTCTGTGTAGGTGTATCTTCAGTGCCACTCTTATTTTAGTGATGATGCAAGATGAACAGCTTCAGTGCTTTGTAGCTCGGTCACTTGGTTCACTGCTGTAAGCTGTGGTGCTGCCTCTTGTTGAGCCTTTTCTCGTTTATAACTTGTTTTACTTGCTGTGCCGATTGCAGAAAACAAGTTATAAACGAGTAAAGATATTGCCTTGGCGGAAAGGGGATTTACCGCCCCATTCCAAGGTTGGTGGGGCGGTAAATCCCCCTTCTGCCATTGCCCTTCCCCATTCCCATTTCTGCCCCATAGGGCTCTATGGGAATGGAGAAGGCGCTAATTACGGCACTGCAATTTTGCGGTGCCGTAATTAGCTCCAAGGTCCCTTAGCGGGTTGGTTTTCAACGCCTGCAAAAAGCAGGCGTTAAAGCACCAACCTGCTAAGGGACCTCGTAGTAAGGCGGTAACGGTTAACGGTCACCGTTACCATTAACGGTGGCCGTTAACCATTACCGCCTTCCGTGTAATGAGGCCCTAAATGTCTTACTTTAGAATGATGTACTGATATTCTTTTGATATCATGGAAGGTACATTTGCAAATAGGCCCAGAAATGCAGGCTAGTGAATGTCCTTTTAGTTCTGTGTGTTTTCGCAATACACAAATATCGATATTTTGCAGCATTTTGATTTTACTTTTGTCTTTACCTTTTATGTATTGATTGAGGAACACACGTAAAGATTTGAAAGCTTTATTTGGAATGGCACACATTAATGTGCACAGCCATTTGTATATTGGGCGGTGTGGTTCTGCTGAGAGGTAATTCTGAGTTTTCAGAAGACAGTTCTGTAAGCAGTGTTTCTTGTTCCATGATGGTAGTATTGATTTTCTCATACCCACGTCCACTGCTATGGATGGCAATTGTGTGTGTTTGATTTTGTTTGTGTGCTTCTTCATCGAAATATGGCTCTGTGGTTGTTGTGTGACTCCATTCACCACCACAAACATGTAAACAATTATTTTTGTTCACATTCCGTTTATTGCTAAGTTTCATTTGTAGTTTGGTACTTACTTTTGTTAGTGCTTTCATCCTTTTTAACACTAATATGAACAACTTCCTTTTGAGAAGGATTGCACTGTCCACGAGTGCTTGCACAATTAACTTTCTACGGTACGTTTTGAGAGGTGAGGATGACTTTGGTCCTCTTCTTAGTATATTCTGAAGGACTCTGTGGTGAAACATTTCTGCTAAAATATTTTTTTTTTACCATGGGTTCTTCTTACACTATCAGGATTATTAGGAACATTGTTAGCTGTACTGGCAGCCGTTTCTTTGACATCATTTCTGTGTTTTGAGATACATTTTGATGGAGGACATACAGTTTCAGCAGTTGAGACTTCTTTTATTATGTTACCCAATTGCATTAGGTTTTTGTACCAAGATTCTCCCCTAACTCTACAACAGGTGGATGCTTACATTGGGTACCTTTATTTTTATTTGCTCTAATTCTGCGTTCCTTTCTACGGAGCTGCTTTTTGGTAGGCATTCTTTGGTGTCTGTTGAGAAAAAAAAAATATTCTTTGGTCTGTTGTCCAATGTATGTGTGCTGTGTGCATGTGTGCACAAGTGTGATGGGGAAACTGTTTGGCACGGTGTGTAAACGCACAGTGACCTCTATCATTTGGTAAGTCTACATTACTGTTTGAATAGTAGTACAATATGCTTCAGATGAGAGTACACAGTGCCCTACTTGTGCCGAGAACCATTATTAATAACAAAAATGGCAAAAACTTGCTACCGCCACTTATTTTCACAATCTAACCTTCTACGGATTTCCTATCTCATTTCAGTACCAAACACACAGCCATTTGTCAACCATTCCACCTGTTAATCTTTGTCCTATAAATGGATATTTTTAGGCAGAATTGTTTACAAATGCCTGCTTCCTTTGCTGCCCAAAATAAACAAATAACCCACGCAGCCCCTTTAAGGAGAAGCTACAATATGAAGGTTGTACTGTACTTACGTCTTTGTGCAAAATACCAGGTTTCTTCGGATATGTCGTCTGCAGTGCAGATGTTGTTGATTCTCAGGAGAGTAGTCTTCACTGTGAAGTAAAAAAACGATATCAATTACTTTGTGTGTTTGCGGCCGTCATGATACTGCAGCCTTCACTTGTACTTATTTCATCATACAAATCAACTTTCATGTTTCAACCCAATCCACGTGCACATTTCACTTCTCTCTGCGCACTCTTTCTATACTAATTTCAATATGATACTTCAAAGTTCTTCAAAATAACAATCTTTTTTTAGGGGTTTGGAAATGCCTTGTTCTTTACAAAGTGTAGTATGCATAGGAGAGAGGTTTCTAAGCGATAAGGCAACGTAGTAGATGGGCAAACATTTTGTAATTCTTAACGAAAAGCACAATGTCCAAAAATCGGGAGACCCTCCGAAGGACATGTCAGCACCACATTTGGGAGAGATTACTAATCTCATACGATCACATTGCAAGTAGCATTACTGTTGGCAGTACAGAGGACAGAACTGCGGCATTTCCAGATACAAAATTAAGGTCTGCCCTAAATTATACTTCTCAACTCACACCCTTTTGGCGGGTGTCACCCGCCTTGTAAAGGGCAAGCTCACCCGCCATGCCTCCTGCACGGCCATTCATCCAAATGGGCGTGTCACCCGGCAAAAACAAAATCAGCTCATTTCATCCGCACTTCACACAAAACTGGTTGAAAGCTATGCCTAAATAGGCATGCTTGCAATGCATGTACAGGCTATGCAGAAGAAAGTAAGCAGTCATGCAATTTGTTAATGGCAAATCGGCAACCTTGCACTTTACAAGGGGAAGCGTTGTTATGTGCTTCATATGGAAATTTACCGGCATTATTTTGTCTATTTTAAATTATAAGGCTTCCACATGTACTCTGATTAGAATGAACATACCTGATACTGATGCATGTGGTCATGCATGGAGCTGTACGTAGAAATTCGCAATCCTTGCTCAGTAGTTTGTGAAGTAGGTGCTTTGCAATTGTATGCGCTTTCCACGAAGAATCATCAACAGTAATTTTGAAGTGTTCAATGTTGATGACAGAGTTAAAATTGGCGAGGTTCAATGTGATTGGGGGCTGATTGTGCGCCCGCTTCGTTGTGTCCAATGATGGACTGGCTTTGGTACCGCTGTTGAAAGGGTGGAAGGACTGGGAAGGAGTTACATGCCGCACGTAGGCAACGCTTATCCGCTGATAGGGCGTGTCACATACGGGTTTCTACAGCTAATCCTGCATGGAAACACGACTGTAGCCATCAGCCAATCAGATGTTCACATTTGTCTTTTGTGTCGAAAGACGGTGCGCACACTGAAAATGGCAGAGATGCAGAGGGTCAGGGTTTTGCTGCTCGGAGACATTTTTGTGCAAGGCTTACAACAGTATGCCGAGAGTAGGCATGTGGCACATCTGACCATCCGTTTCACCCAATCCACTGCTTTTCAACCCACACAACACCCCACCAAAAGACTCTTTTCAGACCCACCACTTACTTCCAACGTACAGTTTATTGCGTTTGCTCCGCTTGCACCCTCCCTTTTTGCCCTCTACGACTGTCCCCGAACATTTGGTGAACTCCGCCGGGCTCTACGGCCTTCTCTTCATAGTTCTATTGTTACACTGAGAAAGGCTGCTCTGAAAAGAGCCTTTTCTGTCATTATTGCTGTTTTTACGTTCATTGCTTAAGAGCACTCCACACACTAGGAGAAGAGGTGAGAGAAGGGTAAGGAAGGGACACCAGCCACAGGGATAAGAAATGGCAACTGAACAGAGAAATATTAAGGGTGATCTTTATTTAGGTAAGGAGCAAATCTTCTGGTGCTTGCTGACTGCAGCCTCAAAAGCACTTCGAAGACTCTCCCCCCTGCAGAGTACTGCGTCACAATATGTGCACACCACTGTCACCTTCGAAAGGTAAGGGTCCACAGCATTGCGAATGGCTTGTGAAGCAGCTGGAGGGAGGCACTTCCACACAGGAGTGTCTCTTGTGGTGGGAGGATGGGATTCCAAGGATGTTGTGGAGGAACTCAACCGACTACGCTCTTCACATGGCACCACCTTGCGAATGTCCGCAGGGTGGAACGAAGTGAGGTGACGCTTCATGGTTGTCGTTCCAAAACTGTATGCTCCACATCTCCCGTGACTCAACACCACATCGCACTGGTTACACTTCACCAGGTTCGCATGTGCTTTTGGTACATTCCCATAAATGGAAAACAACCGCCACATCCACGACTCCCACTGAGTGCTCCTAGTGCTCAATTCCTCCACTTCATTCTCTTCCTCATCTTCTTCCTCAATCTCTACATCCTCACCCAAATATCTCTCTGCAGGCCTTTGGTGAGGTGGTGATGCTGCCATGGAAGCCATAGTAATTTGTTTCTTTTTATCAGTACAACAGTAAAGGCAACGCACCTCTATCTGCTATAGCTAAAAGGACAATGAAGATGCGCTCCGGGGTGTGGCCTTTTGAAGAGGTGTGAGGGTGTGCCTCATGACCATGTTCATCCTTACAAAGTGGTTCACTCACTTTTACACCTCATCTCCTGAGGTGGCCTATTGTTTGGGATGTGTGAAATTATATTTTTCCACTCCACAATACTTTGCCTTGTGTCTATTTTAGTGTTGCGGAAGCACACAAACAGCGGAAACTAGTCCCCACGCTCAGCGTAGGTGCGCTCACAAGATGACGTCCTCAACACATCCGCCCCTTCATTAAAGTCCCCTGGACAGCAAATGCAAAGATTCACACATGCGCATGCGCCCAAGTTTTCTACGGACAGTGTTCAGGTTCTCAAAGTACTTCAAAGTGCGACACAAGTGAGACGGTCAGTTAGGAACTGGTGCAATGTTGACAATGCTTTTGTTTGTACTCTGCATGTGCTCGCATGCTATTTTCACTGCACGGACAGGTCCAGTGTCCTTAGGACAGCTCCATTTTGTTTGCCTACAACCTTGCCGCCCACCGTGCCTGTTCTACGGATGGCACCATTTTGACTGCACCCATTACGAACCGCTATACTGTCCTTCACACACTCCCTTTCTCCTCATTTACACCCATTCCGGCCATCTTGTGCGTTCAACAACCATGTATTATCTCGTTCCCAAACGGTACGCCGAGTTACTATATTGTTTGGACACCCCTTTCTGTTTATGTACGCACCTTGTGAAAAGATGTTGCAGTCACACATCACATCCGTCTTGCTTGGCATTAGACGGCACCCACACTCCATTGCTTGCAGATAGGTCGAACAGGCATGCGATTCGCGAACATTTTACGTCTTTTTAAAAAAAAATTAAACACAAACTCTATCTCTACATTTTCAATACAAAACCATTTGCTATACACACAAAAACACACATCACTTTAAAGAAACACCAGGGGAATCGGACACTGAAACAAATATGGGGGAATTTGGATTTAACACGGGCTGGTTCTGAGGGGAAGATTTGTGAGGGGAAGAAGCGATGGATACTTCGTCGAAATGTCTATTTTCCTGTTGCAGGTTTGGGGATGGGTCACTAGTGAATGGAGAAGCAGGGTAAGTGCAGGTGTGGCAATGGTACCGAACTTTCCCTCTCACGACGTCCTCCACAAACTCCCGTGAACTTTGAAAATTGTCGTTCAAAACATCCATTTTCAACTTTATCCTTTTTATTCTGTCTTCTTCTACCTCTTCTGTTGCCCTTTCCTCTTCTTTTTCCTGGTCTGTTGAAAAAAAAAACCACCTAAAGTTAAATGCCTATAGAATACTGGTCACTATTCTCCATATGCAGACCAATGTGTACCTTTGTTGTCACTGTCTTCAGACATTTCCTCCTTCGGCAAATACTCCTCCAGCCACTCCAAAGTACTAGCCATTTCTGAGTCAAAACAACATAAATAAATTATTATTTCTGCACTACATACCAAGAAAAGCACACCCACTTAAAAAAATTACCTGGACTCACTCTTTTGCTGTAATCTCCCTTCGTTCAAATGCGTCCGTCCACTATCTATAATTCATGCTTCTGTTCCACCTTCCAAAAACCTAATCATTTCCCTACAAAAAAAAACATATTATGGGGACATTACGGTTAAGTTGCCCTCCCAAAAACCCATGAAATTCACTACAAAAAAAACTTTGTTGAGGGGGACGTTATAGTTAAGTTGCCCTAACAAAACCCTGTACACTTTACTAAAAAAAAAACTTCCCTCCTCCCCTTTATGCTTCAAATTACAACCTAAAAACCCCTGAAATTTGCCAGTTATGGTACCCTGAGCCCCCACCCTGCCACCGCCCCTGTGCCCTGCTAACACTAACACCCAGACCATGAACGATGTCATCTCAAATGTCAATTATGACATCAATGACGGCATCACTTGTTTAGCCCCTTTCTTTTCCTTCCCTGGCATACATATATATGTATAATCAGTAAAAGAATTTCACTCAAGAAATGTTATACTTCATAGTGCAACCAAACACCACTGCACATTCCCCCATTATAGTAGGCTAAGCAACCATAACTCGGGCCATCTACGTGCATTGCTAGGACTAACACCCAGGACATCAAAGATGACATCACAAATATAATTTGACATTAGTTACGTGTACACGGTTTTGTTAGGGCAATTTAACCATCATGTATCACGTCCCCTCAACAAAGTTTATATATATACGTGAAACGCGTTATAGGCGGGCCGTGCCCTAGGCGTCCTGCCCCTGTTTGTTTTGCTGTTTCCCCAGCCTTTTGTTCTGCACATTATGTGTAGTTTCTCATTATTAAAATAACTTCCTATTTTTACCGTGTGAGCTCTATATTTTGGTTCTCTTCACTTTTGGGATTGTAGGATCACACTGGGTCCATGGAGAGTGCGGTCCGTCCCCTCTCCTCTGGTTTCTTCAAAAAAAAAAAAAAAAAAAAATATATATATATATATATATATATATATATATATATGTATGTATATGTATATATATATATATATATGTATAGAATCTGGATGTTCAATGGTGTGTTTTTGCAAACTAGGGTCCCATGAACAGAAGGGCTGAAAGTGTGGCGCACTAAAAGAAAGCAGCTGACAATGAGGGAAGAATTGAGAAAGGTTGTCTGGCCCAGTGTCAAGGGTTGGAGCAGCCAAGAAACTGGTTATTTATTCGACAAGATACAACGAATGTGCATACAACGAATGTGAATAGCAAGGCAATCTCCTGTTGAGGTGTAATGGAAAAACACTACAAGCACCAGATTTTATTCATTTAGTAGTGTTAAATACTAAAGAAAGAGCTGAAACACAGCCTCCTGTCACATGGTCTAGATGAAAATAGACTTTGGGTCAGCTACACCGAGACTTGAAGATAAGACCATGCTCACCCTCCCTTCTATTGTCAGGTGCAGTGATACTTCGTAAGGCCGAGTTCAAAGATAATTTGAATGGCAGACAGCAGGAGTGATGATGGATGATGGGCTAATTGGGTTGGGAGGAATGGTCAAGTCCACCCACAAGCACCTGGGTTTCCAGCTTGTGTGCTGCTAGTGACTGGAATGTATACAAGCATGCCAACCAATCATAGAGGGCTATGTAGGGCTATGTAGCAAAGAGCCCTATAGTTTGAAAGTCAATGAAACGTTGTGCATTTTATGACACTGAAGATGACTGGTGTGGGGATAGCTGTCCACCTGACCTTAGAGACCCAATAACAATCCTACCTCCCCAAAGAAAATATACCTAGATGTTTCCGTAGACTAAGCACAATCCAACTTAGGTTTTCTTATTTTGCCACATAGTATGACGTCAATGATGACAAGTCTTTACTATATAACTATGTTTTTTCATGTAAATCTTTAAAAGACTTGTGGGAACATCTGTTGATGTCCGTTGTACTCCCTGTTTTAGTTAATTGTTAATAAAACAGCTAATGATTTGCCCGCTTCCTGAGTCGGCCTTATTATTGGTGTAAGAGTAAAATCTGCATCCCTATTCATCCCATATAGCCCTACCTCGCTTAAAGGGCCAACAGGGTCACGTGGTAGCAGAGGAAGGATGGTTCGAAGACCCATCGACTAGTAGTTTGAAGTGCTTCGGTTGATCGGACCCCATCCACCATCTACCCGGAAGATCACAAATTTTCCTGTGGAGAGTGGCTGATATAGAAAACTTGCAAGAAAATTAACACATCGAGTCCCGCTCTGACGAAACCCCTCCTTGTTTGCACAGGCTCGGCGGATGAAAGACGACAGAGGTTGATTGAAGGAGGGGAGATGATACTGAAGGCCTTGAGCTGAAGAGCGAATGGTGAGTAGATTAAGGGGACTGGCAAAATAAGGGGATGGGATTGTGGTAACACAGAAACGTAACGTGTTGTCTAGTATAAACAAAGAGCGTTTAGTATATAATGAGGAGTGTTTAAACGAAGAGCGTTTTATAGAGCATGGTTTCCTACCTAAAGGCAGGTCTAGAAGGAGTAATTTCAAAACCCCAAAGGGGTAACTAGGCAGCACATAAACAGGTTTATGATAGGGAATGACTCAAACTCCAATTGGGGTATTTTAGGGGCAATGAGAAAAGGAGTACCATGGTGTATATGTGAAAAGTCGACTAGTCTGTCTGTTTGTGTATTTTGTAATTGAAAAGAGGTGTCGAGCGACAAGAATGAGCTGCAAAGTTGAAGTAGAGATAACAAGTAATTGTCTACTTTAGGTCATTGTCGGCACCGACTTGAAAGGTAGATTGAGATTATTGAGAAGTAGCGGCTTTGAGCAGCGAAGGTTGGAGCACACCCCTATTTGTTGTTTTTCTGAAACATATCTGTGTAACTAATGGTAAGTATTGACAGTCAATTGTGACTTGTCACAATGGGGGATATTACTTCACTGACGCACCTGTGTAAAACATTGCCAAAACACGTGCCTAAGCTCTAACAGTATAGTGCGGAGTGGGTAAAGGGCACAGCAGACAAAATGTTCATGCCATAGCCACAGGGGGATCACTGTCAAAAGCGATTTTGCAACAAATGACCACATACTTTCACACTGCATACACAGGGAAGACATTGGAGAAGAGGAGAAGAGGTTAGCTATTGTAGAAAAATGGAAGATGTATCAGGAGGAGCAGAGTATCCGCTGCCTGAGGATTTGATGCTTAATCAGTGTAGGGAGAAAGGCATTGAGAACTTCTTCTCCCCTTACCTCTGATTGTAGTACAGAAAATGTAGGATTGTATCGGTTAAAGGAACTAAAAGCGGTGAAGGATATAGCAATCCGATATATGAACTGCCTCCTTACAGCAGTGACGATAGTCCAGAAGACACTAGAAGAAAGGAGGAGATCTTTAAGATCTTACAGGACAAGGAGGAGAAAAGCGAACAATCGAATGTGCCCACAGAAATTGAACGAGAAATTAAGAGTTGGAAAGCGGAAAAGGATAAAGCTGATGAGGTAACGCTCGTACAGAACAAATGGATGGGTGGACAGATATTGCTCAAGCTCGATGGGAAACGTATCGAAGAAGTTAGTCAAAGGGAAGATCAAGACAAACAGGATAGAAAAGACAGGCAACGAGAGAAAAGGCTGAAAGAAGATGACCACAAGAGAAAGAATAGACAAAAATGAGAACAGATAGAAAGAAGAAAGGGCAGATGAGCATAGGAAGTATCACAACAGACAGAGAGCAATCGAAGAATGAGATAGGCAAGAAAGGAAGAGAGAAGAGGAGGAAGCACCAAAATTAAGGGGTAAAAGGCTGCAACGACGAAGGGAAGAAGAAGAGTGAAGGGCAAACAAAAAAAGGGTGGAGAGAAGACATGAAGAGGAAAGAGTTAGGTGGGATGCAAGAAAGCAAAGAGAATTAGATGAAGACATGAAGTAAAAAAGGAGACAATGGGAGCGAAATATTGACCGCATTCAGAAAGAGTTAATATCATGGTGCAATATAGAAGAGTTCCTCCCTCCACAGGGAGCAACATCAGGGCCGTCTAGGGTAGCCTGAGAGGAGAATTCTGACATAGGGAGCATCAGAGATAGTATCGATAAGGCCTATCAAGATCCAAGGGCAAGCAGCAAATTAAGAAGCTGAGGGAAGGGAAAAGAATCCCTGGTGCTCCAATCACAAAGCGAGGAAAGAGACCTGTTTAGTCTCAATCAAGTTTAGTCTCGAGCCCAGAGCCTTGTCCCTAGACTGGCTGACTTTAAATAACGGTGAAGGGGACAAAGCCGTACTAGTTGGGGGCTAGATATGTCAGATGAAGAGAGAGAAACCCTCTGTGGGGAGGAGGGAGGAAGTGCATGTGCTCCTAAGGGATGTCTGCAGACAAACAAGAAAGTAAGATGGTCTGATTTAGAGCAACCTAAGGATAGGACACCAGACCCTATAGCATATCCAGAGCAACCTAAAGGAGGAACGCATTGCGAGAAGGGAGAGTCACCACCATATGTGAGCAGGCTGAGGTCATTGCCAGGAAGAAGGCAACCAGGAGCCATTGTACCCACTATGGATAGGCAGACAATGGAGCCGATTGTAGATTTGGGTTCACACAGTTCCCTTTATTGGTGAAAGGAGGGGCCAGACCACAGTATATTCCATGGCCACAAATGGATAAGGATAACTTAAGATGTAAATTTCCCAGTTTAATGGCGGTGTGGGAAATTGGATTTAGGATCAAGAAAAAATGACAGGGGAAGTACACTAGCAATAGGGGACATTAAGGGTTTCCTAGCAGCCATTCTTGGGGAAAGGGCTGATGACATTTGGAAGAGAGCAGGATATTCAATTGTCACGGCACAGAACACAGAACACAATGGAGAGCCATATAACAATTTTAGAGCAGAAGTCTGAAGAGCTCTTAGGGTGCAGTATCCTGATAAATCAGATATAGGTCTAATTATGGCACGTAAGATGAGAGAAGATGAAGACCCACTTGCTTACATTCCAAGTATTCAGGAATGTTGTCTCTTGAAACATGGGAAACGTGGCGGAAAACAGTGGCAGTATTCTAACACATTTTATGTCAAGGATTGCTAGAACAGGTACAGAGACAGCTCAAGAAATTAGTGGGAATGGAAGTGAAGCCATGGGCAGAAATGAAGTTGACGATAGTGCATCACTGCCAGCTGTTACAAGAGAAAAATAATAAGAAGGAAGATGCTTGAAAACTTGAGGAAGCCAAGGTAGTTCAGAAGAAAATAAAGTATGCCATAGAGGGGAAGTGTTGACAAGCAGAGAAGGATTGGGACTGCAGCAAGCAGTGGGTACATCACAGGCAAATTATCAACACCAGATGGATCAAGGAGGGAATGGGTTTGTGCCGTGAACAGAGGAATGAACTGTGGAGGAAAGGGGTGGTTTTCAGAATAATTAAAGCAGTTTTCAGAATATGCAGAATGATAATCAGCATGTGCAAGAAGGATTCAACCAAGGGGGGCTTGTCAGAAGAGCTCCTCCTGCATGTTGGACTTGTGGGATGACATGGCACATTGCACTCACATGTGGAAGCCAAGTGTATGTACATAATGGACAATCCTCAAGAGGGAGGACAGCTTATCCTCCAGCATATGGCTCACAGGTTAGGGACAGGTTCACCCAAGATCATACAGTGTATCAAGCACAAGTGCCACAAATGCAACAGGCATTGAAGTCACAGCAAGCACCATTGCATCTGCTGCAAGGGCAGTCACAGCACACACCCATGAAGATACAGCAGAATGCAAACAAAGGTCAGCTATTGACACCTAGAGTAGGGGGTGTCACTGTGGTAGGAGGAAGTCCTTTTACAAGTACAGGGATATGCATGTACTCACAATAGGACAGCTCACAGGGTGACTTGATGTGTTCAGTAATAACAGTGACACCAGACCCCCAAGTGGAACCAAGGGTTGATGTAACAATAGAAGGCAAATCTTTTTCTTTTTTAGAAGACACTGGGGCTACTTGTTCATGTACACAAGAGGGAAAATATCCAATGTCGGGAAATGCCTTGAATGCTCAAGTTTTCTCTGGAGCTACAAGCATAGTTCCTTTTACTGAGGAATTACCGGTCTCTATAGGAGAATTTGCCATGTCTGGTCTATAATTTATTCAAGGCAGACAATGGTTAATATTTTAGAACGAGATTTAATGACAAAGCTTAACATGATGATTTTGATTACTGATGAAGCTATAGTTCACTTGACTCCAGGAATACATTATATGAATGTGGGTAAATTTATATTGGCATTCACAGGGCAAATGGCTCTGCGAGGAATGCCACTAGAGCCAGAAGTGTTTATGGGGTGTGCATTCTGTTGGCATGGCTACCCAGATTGGTGGCAAAGATTATAAGAATACCTTATGAATTTTTGTTCAGCCGACAAATACCTATGGACAAAGAGGGGGGACAGACTATTCCCCTAGAGTTAAATGCAGTCCTAATGCGAGGGAAAATGGCCATGCTCGAAGGAACCGATGACAAGGACAGGCCATGGAGAACAGTGATTGCCATTGGGGAAGGGTATAGATTGACTGACCTCACTGATGAGGATATGTTCTGAGATGATCCATCAGATGATGAAGTATTATTCGAGATGAGTATTACATATTGGATCAGAATAGAGAAAAGAGAGATCCCAATGCGAATGGTCATAGTGCGGCAGCGTCCAGCATTTTTCGATGAAGACCTGGAAAAGGTACCAAATTCTTTGTGGACTACAGGCCCCTATGATGTAGTCCTATTGAAGGGGTTAGGAGAGGTTCAGATTAAGCTGAAGCCAGGAGCAATTTTACCTCAAACAAGACAGTATCCCTTGTCTCGACAGGTGGATGAGGGTATTTTTAAGACTATTTCAGCTCTAATGGAACAGGGTATCTTAATGACATCAAATTCACTGTGTAATACCACGGTGTACCCTGTGAAGAAATCGAAGGGAGGGTCTTGGAGATTCATACATGATATGAGACCGATTAACCAGATTGTAGAGGCAGAGTTTGCTTTATTTCCGAAGCCGGCGACAATTCTATGTAGTTTCCCAGCAGAAGCACAATATTTTATATTTATTGACTTGAAAAATTAATGTTTCTCAATCCCGTTGCATGAAGACTCCCAAGACCTGACATCATTTATGTTTCGCTAAACTAAACTGAAGAGCACTTGTTTGCCCCAAGGGTACTGTGAGTCTCCATCGATCTGTAATAGGGTCCTGCAGATGGACTTAGGCAATATTGATTTGAAAAGCGTTGTGCTACAGTACAAGAGAATTTGCAATTTTGTCAAGAAGTGGTGTCGTACATAGGTCAGTTGATTTCACATGAGGGCAAGCGAGTCACACCTGAAAGAGCTAAGATGATTATGAAAACAGCAAAACCACACACAACAAAGCAAATGCAGCAGTTTTTGGGATTATGCAACTATGGTAGAGCATGGGTAATTGATTATAGTTCATACACAAGACCCCTTGTGTAGGCCCTGAAGAAAGCACAAGATAATAAGGAAAACCTAGAATGAACTGAGGAAATGGAGGGAGGATTTGAAGAATTGAAGAAATCAATGTGTACAGCTCCAGTTTTAGGAATTCACAACCATGACAAATTATTTTTGATTTTACATACAAATGGGACAATCCTGACACAGAGGACTACATTGGGGTACAAACCCCTGGCATATTACAGTGGGATTTTAGATCCAGTTATTAGAGGGCACTTTCCTTGTGAACAGTCGCTGGCACGGCCAAATTTGTAATGGAGAAGTCTAATAGTATTGTGATGGGGTGTTCAATGACATTGTTTGTTCAGCATGCTTTGTTTGGCATTTTGGAGAAACCTAAGGGTACATTGACATCTCAGAGGGCTTCTGCCTAGGAGGTGGTTATATCGAATCCAGAAATCAAAATAGTCAGGTGTAAAATAGTTAACCCTGCCACGTTTGTAGCAGAACCTGTGGTAGAGGGTGAGCATGTGCATGATTGTGCTAACTAAGAGGAATTCTATGATGACATCCAGCGCATAAAGGAAAATGTGTTAGCAGGGGGGACAGATTCTCTTTATTGACGGGTCTTCAAAAATGGATCAAACTGATGGGGAAAGGCATTTAGGTGCTGCAATGGTGAAACATAGAGCAAACAGGGAATTTGAGGTTGTATCAAGCGCAAAACTACTGTCTCACTTCTAGCGCAAGCAACATAATTAGTGGTGCTTATTGTCGTGCAGGGCAGGATGTAACAGTGTACAGTGACTCCGCCTATGTGACATGAACCATGCACGCAGTGCTAGCACATTGGAAAAGGAGGGGCTGCCTCTGAGCGGATGGCATTCCAGTGCAACACACAACATAATTGGACAGGCTTATTGAGGTACTACAACTCCCAGTAGCCATCACAACAGTTAAATGCAAAAAACATACAAAGCAAAATTACTTTATCTCTCACGGGAACAAAGCCGCATACGAAGAGGCCAAAAGGGTTGCATATTCACAAGATATTTCAAGTTTTGATACTCCAGATGTAAAGGAAAATGTAGACACAATTATGATTGTAAATGAAGGGTTTCATCATTTGTCAAGAACACAGTAGATGGAGGTTCAAGGTATTGCACCAAAGGAAGAGCAAGAATTCTGGAATGAAGGGGGTGTTCTTTGTCCCCCTCTGAAGTATTGTGTTGATAGGACAGCAATAGAAAGACTGTGATGCCTGTTGCCTTGTTAATGGTAGCACTTGAACAGCTGCACTACCCTGCACATTTAACTAGGGAAAGCCTCGCAGCAGCTATTGCGGAGGACTGGTTTGTACCGAACCTGTTAGAACAAGTTGCATTTTATGCAGTGAACTGCATCGTATGTCAAATGTTTACTGCTGGGTATACACTGCGAATGATAAGAGGAGTGATTCCACGACCAAGTGGCCCTTTTCAGCATTTATATATTGACAGTGCAAATGATGAGTGATTCCACGACCAAATGGTCCTTTTCAGCCTTTATATATTAACTATGTTGATATACTGCAAGTATGTAGTGTATACCGGTATTTGATAGTGGTGGTGTGCCCCTTTTCTAGGTGGACTGAAGCAGGTTCTTGTACACACCCTGATACCATTTGCGCAACAAAGGCTTTAGTCTGATAAGTCTTTCCCAGATAGGGAGTGTTTGAGGTGTTGAGATATGATAAAGTGCCCTATTTTGTTAATGAAATATTTGAACAGCTTAGCTTATTATTATGTATAAAGCACAGGTTTTCTTCTGCTTATCACACGCAAGCAAATGGGATATGTGAGAGACTCAACAGTCTACTTCCAAAGAGAATTGTAAAATTGAAATTGACATAGAAGAAGGGATTGCTGTGTTGCCTGCCTTTGCATTATATGCATTAAGGTATCAGCATGGGTCGGACCACCACTCCACACCCCACAAATTAGTGACAGGGAGGCAAATGAGAACGCCTTTGTCTCCTCCATCGAGGAGCAGAATTGATGCCCAGAAGACTGCAGAAATGTTAGGAAATGTGTTACGTGCTTATTTGACATGTATGGCGGCTAGTATCTCTGTCATTTCAGATCAACTCAAACGCAAGGGGGGCTGGTCTCAGGACACAGATGAAGACCATTCAGCAACCAGAGCTGTGGATTTACTACCTGTACCTAGACCATTTGTTGGAGATTCAGTTCTAGTGCATAACTTCACAAGGAAGTGGCACAAGCCTCGATTTAGTGGTCTCTTTATTATAGAAAATATCACTCCCTCAGCAGTAAAAGTCCTAGAGTGACAATCATGGATACATTTGAATGATGTAAAGCCTTACGCTGGTGAGACCGATAGACCGATGCACCCCCAACCATTGATTTGGAAGAAAGACAAGAGGAAGAAGTTCAGCATGTGCAGACTCGATTGATAATTAGGAAGAAGGATGCTATTATTGCTGACTAAATAAATGAAAGTATGCATTTGGACTGTGGCTCACCGTGGACACTCTTTATAGATATTATAGCAGGATTGCAAAACTAAGTTCTTGAGTTACAGGAATATTTTGAATTGGACTTTAGAACGTATCAGCGTACTAAACATGCCAAACCTGGAGTTTGAGTTTGACGACTGGAAACGTGAGCGGTTTCCAGACTCGTTGCTCAGTGAGTTCCTGTTCAGATAAATCAATGGTCCTATCCGATCTCGATGTCCATAGGCTCCTTCTCACTGTTTTCGTTTTTGTTCTTAAAGCTTATCCTGCTCTTGTTGGGTGTAGTACTAATATATGTATTTTTCTGCACAATCCTAAAAATGGCCCTGCAATCAGGAGGCTGCTTATGGCAATAGCTGAACAAATCATGCAGTTACCAGACCATTTAACCTAGTTGCCTAATTAAAAAGGTTGTTTCCTTCCTTAAATCAGTATACAAGCATAATGAGGACTGTCGAGAATGGTACAGTTTTGGAAAGTGAGCAAACTCAACAATATGTGGCTAATCATCGACGGTGGGGATTAATGTATTGGTGCATTAGATATGCATGGACAGCATTTATTATTGTTTTTCTGATTTTGCTAATCCATACTGTCTACTTCATTGGTCCAAGCAAGGTAGAAGTCCCTTCCATTCTTCCCACTCCAGTGACTAATGCAGAATTATATGTTACAGAAAGACCAAGGACATTTGTGATTATAACTACACCAGTGGTGCGTGTAAGGCAACCCATTTCTATGACAAGTGTTCCTATGATTCCCCCTGTAGGAAGGACCCTTATTGATATACTTCATGAGCATTATGCACACACCCTCTTGATGAGAGGGAGACACAGGAGAAGTACAAGGGAAGATGATTATGAATTCAAAAAATTATCAAGACAGTACAGCACATTTGGGGAATAACATGTGGTATCATCACATGAAAAAGGTGGGATAAAGGACATACAAGGAGAGTTGCTATGTTTGTGCTCTCATACCCTATGCCATGGGTAATTCTAAGATAGTCATAGCTATAGAAGTAGCAGTCCAGAAAGCTCACTTCCTGATGCACCTTGCACTCTGCCATACAAGAGGTCAGTTCCAGGGTCGAACAGCATCCTTGGTATGCGTGACTGAGAAGACAGCTGATAACATATGAACAACCTGGAATGAAAGGAGCAGGAATCAGATGGGAAATAAACAAAAAGCTCCATTGTCAAGCAAAGGACCCTGAAGAAATATGAAGATTCAAGGAGAGAGTTCCGCTGCAAATTAAGGGAACAGTGCTTTCTCCAGATGGATGGGAGTAAGGCCTGATTGTCTGTAAGGCACCAGCACTTACCGGATATTATGAGCCAGTTATAGATACTGTAGAGAATGAATGCAAACATCATTAGCCGAAGATTGCAAAATTGCAGACATGGGTTGATGATAAAGGAGGCCTGTTGCAGATAGTGCCTCTGGCTAGTGCAGAACTATGTGTCAGAAACAACGGCACAAGGAAGGTTGGAATGAATCAGCAGTGCGGTCACATTTTTGATGTTCCAGGGATGAAGGATGGAAAAGTAGTGATAATGGACCACTACTAATGGACCACTGCTGGGCCTGTGGATCCAGACCTTATATGAATTTGCCCAAGGACTGGGGAGGGCTGTGTTCTGTAGTGATTGTGCATGTTCCAGCATTGGTGATTCTGAAAAGTGACCTGAACATTGGAGAGTTTCGAAAAGCAGATACTCATTTAAGGCAGAGGAGATCACTTGAATTCCTTAATCGAACAAAGAGGGAGAACCACATTTCAGCTAAATCGATAAAAGCCTTTGATTCTATTCCATATGAACACAGGTAATTCAGTCAGACTTTGTCAGTGTTTGCGAACATCTTCATGCCAGGAATTCAGATGATCAACACTACCAGAAAGGGATTCAACGCTATCAAAGAAGAGTTGAGAGCCATAAGCCTGATGACCCTGCAGAATAGATATGTTCTGGACATGATTTCAGCCATGGATGGAGGTGTTTGTGCCAAAATTGGAGACTCATGTTGCAGACCTTCTCATGATGACGAGAATGGGACCTTAACAGAAGCCATAACGCTGCTAACAAACTTGCACATCAAGATGGAAGACAAAGTAGAAGATATTGCAGATGACAGCTGGTTTGCATCAGTCTTCTCATGGGTTCCACAATGGATGACAAATATCTTCAAGTTCCTCAGAGCATTGCTGGTGATGATCATGTTTGGATTCTGTCTCATCAGAATAATAATTACACAGTGCAAGAAGATGGCAAAGAAAGCAGTAGGAATGAAGATCATGATCGATGTCGAGTCAGGGTTCAGACCAAAAGAGTTGACAGATGAAGAAATCGGAAAATATATAGAAGCAAGTATTCTAGCACCTGAGGGAATGAAGTTCCTTCATCCAAGAAACCACAAGATGTATCTTGGAAGATGGATATACTGCATCCCAAAGGACAATGTAGTCACATGACCTGGAGTGTTGATGACCATGTAAAATGAGCAGGATCTCTGAAAGGAGTAATGAAGATATGGACTCCAAAGAAGTATTTTTTCCGAAGAGGATTTCTAGATGTGGAAACTGGTGAGAGAGTGGTCGACGAATCAACCAGAGGAGGGAGTGTAGAGGAGGAGCTAAGTGCCTCTACCGGAAGTCCTGCCCCTATATTGGAAGCCGGAAATTACGACATGCACAACACCAATAATGGTCCCTATACCACAAAGAATCCTCAAAACAAGGTATCATTGAGAAAGCCCTGTATGATGTACCCACGCAGAAATGACAGTGGGCCTCATTACGACCCTGGCGGAGAACCATGGTGTAGTGATACACGAAATTGCAACCTTGCCAATCAGGGCTTTAGATGACAGCATTAGCCGCTGAAAGCCAATAGTGTATTCAAAGTATGTGCTAAAAATGCTGACAGTAGTCTGTTGTAGCACTTCCATTATGCAGTAGTGAGCTACAAGGAATATGCAGGCCTAGTATGAAATAGGTCACATTAAGCATTGTTGATAGACAGGCAGGGAGGGCCCCTAGCTCTGTACCTAATAGGTATTTTTGGAGTGTTTGGAACATTATGGCACCTATATAGCGCTTAGATAGCCAGTCTTAAGCGCTATAAACACTAAGCTATGAGTGCATGCCTTTTAGAGCTTGCAGATGGGGTTAATACATCCCTGCTTCCCTTAGAATATTCAGCCTCACTAACGGTAGCCCTGGCTCCAAGCTAATCTTCCTTTTCTCTGGGAAGGTACTGATAAGACATTCCTCAGCCTTCGCAGATGGGAACCAGGGAGGGGTAGGAGCGAGCAGGGTGCCTCTCAGAGAGAGTTGGGTTTTTTCCATGAGCCAGTTGCACAGGGAAAGTTCTGGAACTGTGCGTCATGGTGACTGACAGCAAGAGATTATAAAATATCCATGCACACATGACTCGGGGGGAGATCGTCCTGTGGACTTGATTCGTGCAGAAACAGGTGCCCGGAATTGGCTCTCACGGTGTCCTCCAGCATTGTTTTTCTATGAGCGGGGCTTGTTTTACAGCTAGCTTATGAAAAGCCAGGTCTCCCAGTGCTGATTAAAGGGACGTAAGACTGTGTTTCTCTATGTTTCTCTATATTTCTCTATGTTTCTCTATGTTTATCTAAGTTCCATGTTTCACTATATTTTGCATTGCTCTTTGTTTTATGCTTTGTAATATTCTCTAACTTGAATCCCAAATGTATATGAAATTCACTGCTTAGAATAAATATGCTAAAACTTTGAGGGTGTCATTTGTCACTAGCATGAGATCACTGCTCAGCACAATAGAACCTGTATTTTGGGCTGAATTGGGTATTTTTGCTCTCAAAGGGCTGGCCCCGAGGAAGATTTTGCCCATATCAAGACATTTGGTGGCAGCTTTGTGGGATTTGTGAAGAGCAGTGCCATGCTATGACATGACAAAGTGTGTGAGAGAACACAGTGTAGAGTGGGGAGCAGGCTGTCGCATTTCCTTGATGGTCTCACTGCAGCTCTGAGACTTCAAAAGGCAGCAATGTTGTGTCGGCTTGCCGTGGCCGATAGCTTGTGTGGTTAAGACTCCCTTCAGTAAATCAGTCGTGACTGACTTATTGCATGGGATTGGTGCCAGGGAGTACAAGGCGATAAACGAGCGGGAAATGGCTTTGTTTAAAGCACTCCGATGAATGGTTAAGAAAGATGTATGCTCAATTAGAAAAGAATTTTATCATGCGGTTTCCCCAGTTTAAAGTTGTAATTTGGAATGCATAGTGAGACGGAGTTCTCATCTCTATTCTGTCATGAGGGCAGGAAAAAAAAAATAATTGCAAGAATTTGACATGCAAATTGTGAATAGTGATTTAACCATTGACTCAGCCCCAGTGTGCTAGCGAGTGGGGGCTGTAATGTTCGGAGGCGAAGGTTCGCTTTTTTGATGTATGCTTTTGAATGTTGGCATTCCTGAATAATGAGGGGAATGAGCCATGCTTAGGAGAATGAGTAACATCTGTGCTGAGAGCCTAAAGAGTTTTTTCTTTCTTTTGGGAACTGTAAAATTCCATGTGCTAATGGTGGCAAATTCTGTTTAAAGGAAACACACTAAAATGACTATATTGCATTTTAGGCTGTGCCATGCTTATATTGGGTGAGAGACTCACTTAAAAAAGAAAGTGAGTGAATGTTATTTGGATTTTCGATTTTGTGTATTGATTTGAATTTGCAGAATCAGTTTGCAATGGTTTGGGGAGAAAAACAATTTATATTTTTCTAAATTGCCCCTGGAGTATTTTTGATCCCATGCTATGCCATGGATTTGTGCTGTTGCCTTATAAGTGATGTATGATTTGGAAATAGTGTCCTGTTGACTGTGATACATGAAAAGAAAAAATGTTGTTGACACATTAAACAGCCCACAAGCAATATATAGAGTGTGGGTTGCTCTTGCAGGAAAACGTGCAGGGAGCTGCACTAAACATTGGCATTTTTATTTTTTAAATGCACTGAAATGAGTGGTTATAGTTTGGCAATGGTACAACAGAATTGACATCTGTGTGTGATAAGATAGCACAAAGATTTAATGGGTTGTGAGTTCTCTTGAAAGATCGCACATTACAAGAAAAAAAAAGACGCTTTGACATTTTGCAAAATTACATGGAGTAGAATCTGATGACAAGAAAAGTGCCGCTTTTGAAAACAAGAGTCTTGCTGTGTGTGCAGAGCTTGTGCCTTGAAGCTGTTTTGGGCGAGGTGCGTGAAGGCAAACAAAAGCAGAAACAGTACAAGAAAGAGTTAATCTGGATGAACTGTCTTGAACGAGTGCTTCCCATTGAAGCCGCCACAGTATAAGAGTTATAGGCAAAAGAGATAAGCTGCGTGCTCATGGCGCTGCCAGGTGCACACGAAAGATAAACAATGCCTGCATTCCTGAGGAAGGAGGTGCAAAAAACAGAGAGCTGTTCAGAAGTAAAGAATTTGCCCAGTGAAACTGTGGTAGGGAAACAAAGGCTTCATGCAGGATGGCAGACGGGCACATCACATCTGAACATTTACCTATGCATCTGTGAATGGGCCAAGAAAAGACAGCTGCCCATTCCAACAGACATTACTGTGCAAACCGCATTCCAATGTGATGTGATGTGATGTGAAGTGAAACGCTATTGCTGTGCAAGCTGCATTCCAATGCTCCATGTGATGTGAACTAAAGTAAAGCGCTGTGCACTGGAGAAGAAACCTCTAGGCGCTTTGAGAAGAGAAAATACACATCTGGCAAACTGCAAGCTACATTGCCAGGGGATGGAGTAACTGACAAAGACATTTTGGCATTCCAGATGGAAGCAAAACTGACAAAAAGTGCTTAGCCGTTTTGCAAGAGACAACATGCAGAGCGGGGCTTTGAAGTACAACATGAACACTGCACATTAGCCATGATCCAGAAGCCATACGGCTTAGTGCAAGAATGAATGATTTGTTGAAGCAACAAAAGAAACTTACTTAGACTATCGCACTCAAAGGGGTGGTTCAGGAAACAGCAAACACCCTTTGGAAAAAATGACAAGTGAAAAAACCAGAGGCCTGAAAAACACTGCCTGTATGAAGAATAAACAAAGCTGCTGCTTGTACAACTGTAAGCGGTATTGGACTGAAAGACTTTACCTTTGAAAAATGGAGTGATGCCAGCAGGGCAAACTAAATCAAGATCATGAGACACTGGAAGCAAGTTGGCGCCTGGCATTGTGATCGCTTTGGTGAAAAAGAAAAGCATTGTGCGACCTGGGTACTTACTATATGGCTTTGTAAAAGCACAGATCAGTCTGAGGTACCATTGACCAACTATGATTGCATTGCACAAATGAGTTTGTGATTAGGCAGTTACACCCCGTATGGTTGAGTGTAAATAAGCCCCCAGAAACATGCAGAAGGGTGATAAATAATTGCAGTAGCAATGACAAAGTGTGTAGTTACCTGATGAGACTTTTTGAAGATGGGGGTGGTATTATGGGAAGGGGTGGATAACGCTGATATTGAAGTTTTTGATGACATCCTAACATGAAGAATAATGATATTGAAGTTTTGATGACATCCTAACATGAAGAATAATGATATTGAACTTTTGATGAAATCCTAACATTTCTGTTTGTATTTTGCCTAGGCAAAGCAAGACCAGGCATTTCACAATATCAGAAAGTTAATATGCAGTTTGTGGGTGACACTGATCAAAGAAGGGTCAGACGCATTCTCAGAGAAAGAGAGCCACTGCGACATGCTATTTCAACTTTAACGTGCCCTGCACCGCACTCAATGCTGCAACCTGTGAGAAGTGTCCAACAGAGTAATAACTCTTGCTGAACTGGCACGATGCAGACTTGGCTAATTATCAAGTATTTGATGCTACACATTCAAATGATTCAGTTGCTGGAAATAACTTAAATGACATGGTTTGCCCTTTCTTGTTTAAAGGACTATGGACAATGAGTTGTGGACTGTAACATCAGGCACCACAAACAGATGTGTGACACAGCAATTGAATGCTAACACATTGAAAAATGGTTTTTAAATGCACTGTTGAGATGAATCTGAAAAAACGAAATGGTTTTACTCTTCCAACTGAATTGCTTTAAACAGAGATGTTTTGTTTTTTGAAAAAAAAAAATATTCTACATTGCACGTAGGCAGGAAAATGATTTATGAACTGTTGGGGCAGCAGAATTATGCAAGCAGGAGCGTAATTTATTTTGAAATAAGATGAGTGCGCACATCAAAGTCACCTGTGCGTAGGTTAAGATTCTTAATTGAAGTAATGCTGCCAAGTGTATGAGCTATAATTTGAAATGGTAATCTTTGAAACACTGGATACATTTACAGCCAGCTTAAGGCAGGTAAATGAAACCATGACTGACTTGATGTTTGATTTTATGACACAGAGTGTGACTCGGTTTTTGTTAAACCAACCAGTTTCATGTTTTTGTGGGGACAGCTGTCTCCAGCACACTAATGCAAAGAGTCACCTTTTGATTGTAGACATTTGGAATAATTCTTTGGAAAAGCGTTACAAATGAGTATCCACATGGAATTGCTAGCGTGCTGGCCTGGCACATTGTCGGGCATCTTTTGTCACTGAATGGATACCATTTGTTTAATTTGTCTAATGTGATGTTTTTCTGACCAAGAACTGCAGCGAGTGTTCTCGCCAAGATTTTATGGACTATAACTTGACTAAGGCATTTTACCATGGTGTGATGAAACAGCCACTGCCGGATAGTAGTATGGTGTTTGTGGCTAAAGTTATTATTGTATATGGTAGATATCCCACTTGAAGAAGAGTATTCTCCAAGTCACAATAGGTAGACACTGTGAACCTGTTAGATTTTCCAGTAGTAAGGCAACATGTAAATTGTAGACTGGTAATGCACACCTCCATTATTACAGTGATACACTTAGACATAGATTTATCATGAGGCAATGTTTCCTTAGTACTACCAAGCTGCTACAAATGGAGTCCATTTCTATGGCCCATCACTAGAGTGCGCGTAGCTAGGGAGCTAGATTCATTAATTGCAGGAGCTTTATATGCTTGTGACATAGAAACTGTGCACAATAAGCTAGCCACTATGGGTTCTGATGCCAGCTCTGCTATAGAACTTCTGGCCTAGTGGGGCCCATTGATATGCCCAGCACTGCTACAAGTATTGACAGCCAATTGAAGATGACAGAATTTTAGGTATGAAGACATTTTTTCTGCAATAGGGCAGGTCAACAAGACTGCTAAATACACACAATGCATTGTATGGCAAACATTGTTAAATCAGCAGGTGTTGGCTTTTTACTGGGTGGGGGCGACCATCCTCCACACACTGGCACGCAGAGCTACAGTTACCAGCATACATATGGATTGAATTGCTTGCTTTTTGATTGCATGAATAACACATGCCATGCTTTGATGTAAATTAGTAGAATTGTTTTTATTTAGACAACCTGGTGCCCATGGGTTCACCTTGTTCACGAAATTAGATGGTGTCTGGTTGGGTTCCACCTACCTGGGGGAAGTGTCTAGTCACACAGCCCATAGTCACGCTTGAATGCCCTGGGATCAGGGGGAGGTAGGCCCTTAGAGTGAAAGGCTGCCAGGTTTTAGAATTGGTAACCATACATAAATGCAATAGTGCATTGTAGATTAGACTACACTGGATTGCCTTGACATTTTAACTGCATGCTGCTTTTTAACTGACAATCAGTTATACAAAATTGATTTAGGTATTTTTGTGTAGGCCATGTTTTGGCTAGAGTAAATGTCCATGTTCACTTGGTGTAGGTATTTTTTGTGTAGGCCAGGTTTTGGCAAGGGTATATGTCACTGTTCACTTTGTGTACATTTTTGTTTAGGTAGTGTTTTACCTTGCATGCCACGCTAACTAACCGCTAGAAGATAGTTTGCTTAAACCTCTTGCAAAGCCCCAAGGTCTTTATCACTGCACTAAATACTATATTGATAGGTATTAGTCAGCATTTTGGCGCACACACGTTGAATAGGGGTGGAATGTAGTGATACACGAAATTGCAACCTTGCCAATCAGGGCTTTAGATGACAGCATTAGCCGCTGAAAGCCAATAGTGTATTCAAAGTATGTGCTAAAAATGCTGACAGTAGTCTGTTGTAGCACTTCCATTATGCAGTAGTGAGCTACAAGGAATATGCAGGCCTAGTATGAAATAGGTCACATTAAGCATTGTTGATAGACAGGCAGGGAGGGCCCCTAGCTCTGTACCTAATAGGTATTTTTGGAGTGTTTGGAACATTATGGCACCTATATAGCGCTTAGATAGCCAGTCTTAAGCGCTATAAACACTAAGCTATGAGTGCATGCCTTTTAGAGCTTGCAGATGGGGTTAATACATCCCTGCTTCCCTTAGAATATTCAGCCTCACTAACGGTAGCCCTGGCTCCAAGCTAATCTTCCTTTTCTCTGGGAAGGTACTGATAAGACATTCCTCAGCCTTCGCAGATGGGAACCAGGGAGGGGTAGGAGCGAGCAGGGTGCCTCTCAGAGAGAGTTGGGTTTTTTCCATGAGCCAGTTGCACAGGGAAAGTTCTGGAACTGTGCGTCATGGTGACTGACAGCAAGAGATTATAAAATATCCATGCACACATGACTCGGGGGGAGATCGTCCTGTGGACTTGATTCGTGCAGAAACAGGTGCCCGGAATTGGCTCTCACGGTGTCCTCCAGCATTGTTTTTCTATGAGCGGGGCTTGTTTTACAGCTAGCTTATGAAAAGCCAGGTCTCCCAGTGCTGATTAAAGGGACGTAAGACTGTGTTTCTCTATGTTTCTCTATATTTCTCTATGTTTCTCTATGTTTATCTAAGTTCCATGTTTCACTATATTTTGCATTGCTCTTTGTTTTATGCTTTGTAATATTCTCTAACTTGAATCCCAAATGTATATGAAATTCACTGCTTAGAATAAATATGCTAAAACTTTGAGGGTGTCATTTGTCACTAGCATGAGATCACTGCTCAGCACAATAGAACCTGTATTTTGGGCTGAATTGGGTATTTTTGCTCTCAAAGGGCTGGCCCCGAGGAAGATTTTGCCCATATCAAGACACATGGTGCAATTTGCACCATGGTCTATGGCGCAGAGCTGCCAACTCCGCCATGGTGGTTGGCGGACTTACCGCCCCATTCCGACCTTGGCGGGGCGGTAAGTCCCCAATCCCCATTTACCCTTCCCCATTCCCATTTTTGCCCCATAGGGTATAATGGGAGTGGGGAAGGCGTTAATTACGCCACCGTAAATTACGGTGGCGTAATTAACGACAAGTCCCGTAGCGCCATGGATTTTTCCGCCTGCAAAAAGCAGGCGTAAAAATCACCATGGCGCTACGGGAACTCGTAGTCGGGCGGAAAGGTACGCCATGGGTTACGCCGGCGTAAACCCCTTTCCGCCAGGGTCGTAATGAGGGCCAGTCTCTTAATGAAGGTTCCGGAAGAAGTGTGAAGATGAATGAAAGAGAAGACTGGTGATGTCACATGAAGCAGAAATGACGCACCCAGAAGAGATGCTGATGAAGAAGGTGAATAGACCTTCTAGAATCTGATGGTGAAGTAAAGAATTGAGCAACATTTCATTTGCACAATGAATATTGCACCTGCAGAGAGAACTGAAGAAAAAGCAAGCCGTTTTATAATTGTACAGATGCTGAAACACAAGTAGACTGAGTAATAATGAAGGCTGGCTGTACATAGTGAATAGACTGCAGGCGGTGCTGCCAATAATTTATATTATATATATATATATATATATATATCAGAGAAACTGGAGGAAAGAGGACGGACCGCACTCACCATGGATCCACAAGGGTCCTACAATCCCGAATAGGGAGAGGACCCCAAAAAAGAATGCAATGCTCACACAAGACGGTGTGAAAAATATTTTTAATGGTAAAATCAGCCTGCACAGTATGTGCAGAGCAAAAGGGGGCTGGGGATACAGCAAAACAGACAAAAGCAGGACGCCTGGTGAACGGCCCACCCACAACGCGTTTCACGCTCAACTGAGCGCTTGATCACGTGGTATAGCAAAGTACACTATATATATATATATAGAATCTGGATGTTCCACAGCGTGGTTTAGGAAACTAGGAGCCCATGAACAGAAGAGCATGAGAAGAGAGGCAATCTCCTGTTGAGGTGTAATGGAAAAACACCAGAAGTGCCAGATTTTAGTCATTTAACAGTGTTATATATGAATTAAATAGCTCAAACATGGTCTCCTTTCACATGGTCTAGATGAAAATAGACTTTTGGCAAGCTACCCCGAGACTTGAAGCTAAGACCATGCTAACACTCCCTTCTATTCTCAGGCACAGTGCTACTTTGCAAGGCCGAGTTCAAAGGCAATTTCAATGGCAGACAGTAGGAGCGATGACGGATGATGGGCTAATTAGGTGGGGAGGCATGGTCAAGTCCACCCACAAGCACCTGGGGTTCCAGCTTGCATGCTGCTAGCGAGTGGAATATTCCACAAGGGTACATGTGTGCCAACAAATGATAGAGGGCTACGTAGCAAAGAGCCCTATAGTTTGTAAGCCAATGAGACATTGTGTATTTTATGACACTGAAGATGACTTGCACTAGGGGTGGGCATAGCTGTCCACCTGACCTTAGAGAACTAATCACAATCCTATCCCCCATAGAAAGTATACCTAGATGTTCCCCATAGACCAACCACAATCCAACTTAGGTTTTCTTATTTTGCCACGTTCTATGATGTCAATGATGATGAGATTTTACTATATGACTCTGTTTTTTCATGTAAATCATTGAGAGACTTGAAGAAACATCGGTTGATAAACGTTGTACTCCCTGTTTTAGATAATTGTTTATAAAACTTCTAAAGATTTTCCAACTTCCTGAGTCAGTCTTATTATTGGTGTAAGTGTAAAATCTGCATCCCCATCCATCCCATATAGCACAACCTCGCTTAAAGGACCTACAGGTTCAATTGCTGGAAGTGCTACTTAGATTGAGAGACAGACTGTCGCAAATTGTTCCGCACGTGACATTCGTGATACAGTGCTGTGATTAAATAAGGGAAAATGGGGCGTCCTGGGGCTGCCTAACCTCAGGGTTTTCCAGACATGCTCTGAGTCTCCGGGAGACAGTGGAATAGCTGCAGGATTTTGTTGCAGGCAAATGTTTTGCATGTGACAGGAAATAATCGCGTTTGAATGGTGCACTACGGGACATCAGCATTCATTAATACTCAGCACAGTGACCTATCTGGCAAGTATAGTGCATTCACAGAATCGTGTTTCACCTGACCAATCAGAGCTTCACTGTAATAACATTATACACATATTAATTAATTAAAATGAATTCATCCAAGCACGGGACGATGGGCCACTAAGATTTGAACCTGTGTTGCTCTGCCTTGTTTTACTTCCATGACAAACTTGTTGCTGGGGAGCTATCCTCCTAGCGCAGGTATCGATATATATCTAATATATATTTGTAAGGGTTTATGCTTTTGTCAAGTTGGTATATTATGAAATTATCAACAAATGTGCAATTATTTAGGAATGAAATATGCTGATATTAATCTGATCGAATACACACACTTTTTTTTTTTATCCAGGGTGAATACTAAAGGGCAGTGTTAGGTGTGCAATGTGAACAGACAGAATCTTAGGATTTTGATTTTCAAATGTATGCAGGTCTGGTGCAATGTCTGAAGTAGATGTCTTTGCAGCTTATTTCTCAATGTAACTCTTTCCTGTCACAGATAGGCTGGCAGTTCAGCCCCAGATTAGACACATTACAGCAGAATGAGGAATGCTAGTTGCACTATGTCTGCTCTGCTTCTGCTGAGTGGCTTCACTGCATGATGTTGTATTCCCCAGATTTGTTGTGGTGAAAGAAGGTGGTGCCCCAGTATTGTATTGTTTTTCTTTTTTTTCTTCATCGGCCACAGTCAGTGGAAGCAGGTACATATTGCCTAGACTCGCTGATCGTGTCTCCACATGAACCTTTACCTAATATCTTCTGGAACAGCTGCCACTTCAACAGGGGCATAGAAATAGAAACAGAATTTGGTCATTTACTCCGAACGCTGCGTCCCAAGTGTTTAACTATACATACTTTTCAATGTGCTTGCACTAAGATTCATACCGTGCAACCTGGTCACTTTGCAGCAGGGCAGGAGCATGCAGGTGTTATGGTTTTGAGCAGGCAGGCGCCTGTTGAAGGAGTAGTGGGGGTGTATGGCTTGTGTAGTTGTGTGGTTAAATGCAGCTGCTATTTTTTGACCATTAATTCTGACTAAGAACCACATGGTTATTTTCCTCTTCGAAGAGAGTGGGCCATTTGGTGAAATGTTTCCTTTTATAATGTAAACTAAGATTGCACTTGCCACTTCCTCCTTCTTGTTGGAATGCTTACACACCAATGTCCAACTATTTCATGGAGGTTCATAGCCACAGCAGCTGGAAACTTCTGTCTCCTATCATTACATTTCATGAAGTTTCAACAAAAAGTGAAGTTCTAAACAATGTACATTTGACCCCAATTGCAAAAACCAACAGCACAATTGTCATTTGGGGGCACTCTATTACCTCGACAGTAAAACATGTTTACCATTTCCCCAAACTATTGGGCAAGTGACTAGAGTGCAAGTTGATCTCAAATCACGGCTTCACCTCTTAACTAAAGTGTGTTATCCTGGGAACATTATTGACATGTTCCCATTTACAAAATCCCTCTTTTAGCATTCTCCCGGTGTTGCATCCTAGTGCATAGGGTCGCTGATGTGTTGCCTTAGTGAAGCAGTTTCTATACTATGCAGATTTGAATATCAGTACTATATTATGATTTGTGTACATTTAAAATTATTTTTATAAAGCTGAGTGTTGTTGAAAGCCAAACTTGGCGGTGAGAAGGATAAGGATGATGGTTTATGGTCATTTCATCTAAAACCATTGCATCTAATGCCATTTCCTCAAAATGTTTCCATCTAAAAAATGTCCATCTAATGCATTATTTTTTTCTTTTTTTGCCCCCCCCAAACACCCGTTTTTTACCCTTTAAAATACACCTGCACAAAAATTAACACTTCACCCCCAAAACATGCATTAGATGGACATTTTTTAGATGGAAAAATTTCGATTGAATGGTATTAGATAGAATGGGTTTAGATGAATTGGCTAGATACCAGGATGATATCAGGACCCTCTAAGGTGTTTTTGAAACCAACATTAAACAGTTTGCTCCCTCAATTGTTCAGCTACTAGGATTTCACCCCAGGTTGTCATGTTTCCAGTGCAGACACTTACCCACAGCACCACATAAAAGTGTCATCAAAGCACACGTCTCCTGTTTGGATTTTGTTATCCTTGGAATATTTTATTATATATTGTTGGGTTTAAAAGGTTGGCACCATTTATACTTTGCCAGCATAGTTATTGGAAACTCCCCTCTCTCAGGGTATTTTTGCAGAGTTATAACTTTTTTTTTAAAGTTCAATTGAACTAAATTTGTATGTTTCACTTTAAGATCTGTTCACTCTCTGGGCATATATTAATGGGACACAGTTATGATGTTTGCTAAGGAGAAGGACAACACATTTTTCAGCACATTTTGCAGTAGGAATAGAAAAAAGCCATATGACTTACAGAAAGGTCTAAACATATAACATCACAGCAACAGTCACCTAACCAGTTGTCTTTGCAGCATTATGCTATAGGATCCCTGGCTACTCCTGCGCCCGCAAAGATTGTCCTTTAATGAGGCACCTTTTCCAATTTTCTGAGCAACGCTTGCTATTTTTGCAAGACGTTACCAAGCCTGAACCCAGCAGGAGAGGAGAAAGAAACCCAACCACAACCAGTTATTTAGACGAGCACAGCAAAGATAACGGGTGCACCTACACCCTCTGTCCCCATGTACTCAACATCTATGAGCAGGGCATATGGTGGTAGGCTAATTTGGTGGGTGGGGTATAACAATGTTAGGGCAGAGATTAGGGGGAGGCCATCAGGAAGTCTCACAGGGGGCCCCTACATTTTGAGTTACGCAAATAGCCTGAATGGTTTGGCCAGGTTAAGAGGGTAAAACAAAGGATATCCAAGGGAGCTGACAAGATTGTAATAAATACATCAGTATGCAACCGTTGGCGCTCAAAATGTTTAGGACAAACTCCCATCAACGCTAGGCAGCATCATCAATGATTAGGGATCATGGGAGTTGAAATACAAAACATTCAGAGATCCACATTTTCAGCCCGTGGAATAGAAGATGCACCAAGGTCCAGGCACAATAGTAGAATGGGTGCAAATCGCCGCTTGATGTGGGGCATGTAGTAGAGAAGGATGTAGTTGTATCTGTAGCTTTATATGCTTTTTTAACCTGTTTTAAAATGCACTGTATATGCTCTGCTGCACTTTGTGTCCAGTTTGTGCCTTATAAAATAAAAAATACAATAAGAAAAAAATAGACCAACTGTTGAAAAGGTACTCATGGGCAGAGGTGGCTCCAGATCATAATAGACAGTAAAGGCTCAGTGTTAAACCAGGGGAGTGGGATTCCTAACATATTTTGCATTTAAGATGTGGACTCGTGAATACATCGCTACGTGTTGTGGGAATTAGATATGGTCATTTGTTTCCAATGACAGTGCCACATGACACCACAGCAGTTTGCAACATTGACATACAACTCAGGTTAGCTTGGCCACATAACATATATAATCTTAGTGACATATGATACTGCTGATGGGCAAGGGGGGGAGGGTTTGTATTGTGACAAATGGCATCAAGGCATTTTGTGATGTGTTGGGACATTAACCAGACCAGGTAGGCTTAAATACATGTTTAATGCATAATACTGAAGCTAGATAGCAGAGACCCCCAACATCCCTGCAGCACAACATCAACTGCTGATTGTCAAGGAATAACATTCCTAGGTGGTTCTAACTCTGGAACTGCATGACCTCACCACTGAACACAGATAAGGTTCATATAGTAACATCAGGACCACAATAATAAAGCATCTTCATAACAATATGTAGTCTCAATATGTGGGTAAAAGATGATATGGGGAGGAAAAGTCGGGGATGATACCTGAATAACTTAATTACCACTCACTTCTCACTCACCACTCACTTACCACTCACTTCAGATAAGCCAGTGGACATTAGATAGGGAAATCACCACCTATTGTCTTTAGTTAATACTTATCCTCGGGGGCTCTCTAAAAGGACATGTGCTGTAGGACTGCTGAGGCAGCACTTTCAGAGGCTCTCAAGGTTACTGGGTTAAGGCCAGATGGCTGTCATTTTGGGCCAGACCAGCCCATACCGTTACCACAATGCAGCCTTATTTTTCAGGGGACGTCAAGAGGTGGTGGTGGCTCTGTGCCCCTCACCTGATGAGGTAGACGACGGATGTCATCAGATCAAAGTGACCAACATGGAAGAAGAGGACTACGTTGCTGTGTGAGATGAGAAGGAAATAGAAGACAGTCTCTGAAAATTCACAAGGGATATCATTGGTATATTTGGGGGCAGCAAAAGGTCAAGCGGAAGTGACATGTATTACAGGACGTCTGACCATGAGGGTTAGGTGATTTGGAGGCAGGTTGAGTTCATTTTGGTAGTAGGATGTGTAGGGAATGCTGTCTGTGTATTGACTTGCAAATCTGTAATAAATGGAATCCTGATGTGTCCATTCTTGATAGACTCCTTAGTCTTCTTCTGTTGTTTTAATTCGATTGATGGTGACCATGACTCAGATCTGTTGCACTATGCTGTGAGCCACCAGATCACAAGGACCTCCTCCTGGACACCCCCATGCGTGCGCAAGACACAAATTTAGGATACCTATGTTGAAATATCTCCAAGTGGGGTTTACAGCAAAGTATACTGGCATAGCGTACATGCGGTGCCACACAGGGATCTGAGTGTCCTCTTGAAGGCCAGGTTATCGACAACTTGGGTGGGATCATTTTAGGGGGTATGCTGAAATGGGATGGACATTTTGGGCTAGGTATATTCAATGGGTTGTAATATTTGACTGTTTTATAACTGTGATAAATTTCGTTTTGTCTCTCTTTTACCTAGAAATTAACCTACCAGAACATCAAGGGTAAGGACTGAGCCAAGTGGGACAGATACTCAGTAGAATACAGGACTCCAGAATGCACATAACACATTGGTATTGAATAGAGTAACAACTTGGGGTTAGGGTGAAGCCTAGAAATAAATATGGAGAAGCAAGTGATTGTGTGGTAAGAGTCCTTATTCCTGTCAAGACCACTCCACTAGTTGTTCAAAATGAACCCCAATCTTTCTCAGGACTGTAAAGTGTTTGAGTCAAATAATGTGTGGTGCAGGAGTGCCTGGGTAATGGGGAGAGTGACAAGTAAATTGTGAATATTGAATAAGGAAAGGAAACTGGCTGAATGACCCCCAAAGAAGTCATCCAACCCACTATAATTTTAAGCAATTCAGTAGTTATTCGTGTGATTTTTGGGATTTGTGGCATTATTTGACTCAAAGCAACAGATATACTCAATTCCCGATTGAAGGGACGTGTAATTTGGACAAACTGGGATCACTTAGGAGGGCTTTGGAGGCAGAAAGTACAACAATATCAGTAGTACAGTGGGGAGTAATTGCCATATGGTCGGAAGGAGCAACAGTTAGAAGGAATGACGGGAAAATTAGAGGACTGAAGGAGGTTGATGATCGACAAAAGGCATAGATAAAATTTCTAAGCGGTAGGAGGGTGTGATGGAGTGATCCCCAAAGTGTAGCTCGGGAGCAACATGTTGCTTTCAGTACCCTAAATTGTTGCTTGCCAGTTGCTCTGTGCCATGGTGTGGAGGCCTAGAAGGAGGTGCTGAAGGAATGAGACCTCAGTCGCAGTATAGTCAGGACAGTGTCCTGGACTGTGCAAGAATGTTGGACAATGAGCCTGCTGTGGATCCAGCTGACTTATTTTTTATATACGTCAGATTTGAGTTTGGTGCCACAGTGCAAAATATTTTTCAATAAATGTCCTTACTTAATGTAGCAGTGGCATTGTTAAAACCCTGTCATCTTCTGATACTTTGCCCAGCTGACAAAAGTATAAATGAGCAAAATAATTGAACCATGTTTGTGTCCTGGAGAAAATGATCAGCTAATAGGAGCATAATGGACAAATAAGTGGCATGCATACCCAATTTACCTTTAATAAATAATTAGCATGAACTGTTTTTTGTACAAGCAAGGTTTGTGTTTGATGCCACCTTGCATTATTTTTTATCAGAAATGTTAGTATTAGTGTTACCAATATTCCTTTTTACATACTCCCCTAGTGGAAAAATTGACACCGTTTGATACTCTGCTCATTTGGCATGTGAATAATGGGCAGAAAAGGTCAACTCCTATGAGCTCTCTGTCCCTACTTTTAAAAGAACCAAAGCTGGAGGCTCAGGTTTTCCTTACTTAGCACCAAAGAATCGGAAACACTCTACCACTCAGTCTTAGGAAGGAGACCTCCCTCACAGTGTTCTGCAGAGTGCTCAAAACCAAGCTCTTCAACTAGCCCTGCCGACCTCTAACTTGAGAACAGACAGCGTCCTATGTAACCCTGAAACCTGTCTATTCCCTAAGACCCTTGTCCTGTAACTGGTATTAATACTGCCTGACTGTATTACTACCTGACTGTATCCGTTCATTGTATCATGTTTTTCTAAGCAAGTCCTTCTGTAACAGCGTCACGATGCCCAGGGCCGATTGTACACTTTATAAATACAAATAAATAAATAAATGGAATATCATGTATTTCGTAATCAATTTGTCCTATGTTCAAAACCAATGAGGTTATTGTTAACACATTTAAATTAACAAGCCAATTAATTAAATCAAATAGCTAGTTTCCACCGCCACAATCCTTTATGAAGTGGTCATCAAATGCTCACGTTTTTACCACTGATTGCCACTAGGTTTTGTGTAGAAAGAGGCTAGAATTCCTTCAGAAAAATATTATTTTTATTCTGAGCCACTTTTTCACCAATGTAACAGGCCTCGAGAGCTTTAAAATGCACTTTTTTTCCATTATGTCAAAATAATTCTTAGCAGTCAATCTCCAAAGCCCCAGTGAAGTGATCTTTGAAGCCTACCATGTCATAATCAGTATTAATCAATATATATTTAATCATATTTCTCCATTAAGTTAGCAACATTTAAAAACATGTATCATATTTCTCAGAATTCACGTAGAACAAGCCCAAAATAAAATAAAACAGCTTTAACATATTCAAACAAGCTATATATAAAACATTGTTCATTAAAATGAATTATATAAAACATAATTCTTATGCATGTCTATGCTTAAAAAAAACAGAGAAACAATGACAAATGAACAGAAAATGAGCCAAATCTTCATTGACTCCTATTTTGCAGGCACACTTTGTGCTTCCTCCTGCACACCTTAATTTATTGAGTGGTGGGTTCATATAAAGGTACCATTAGGATCAGCCTCCAGCATTCTGAGGAGCTTATTTCACATATTTCCCCTTACATGTGTACTACGTCTGCACATAAAGCTAAACAAGGGCAGTTTATGTATATTTTGGACATCTGCTTCTCTCTACATTGGACAAGCTCTTGCTTTAAGAGCTATTTTGAGTTAACTTAATGTGCCAAATTCAGTTATGTCCCACCCCCTATCCAAATGGACACCACATGTATTTCTCTTTACTAGGGGAGGCTGCAATCGCACTTACACTGAAATACACTTTATGATTAGCAGAACATTCCATATGTGCATTTAAGGCACATTTCTAATAAATAAAGTTTGTATCAAAAGAAATGTGTTAAAAATCATGTGGCCCGACACCTTGAAACTGAAAACTCAGAATTCAGCTCAGAAGGTGCTACCTGGTGTATCTGCAGGGAGACTGCTATTTGGCACAAGAATTTATTTTGCATACCCTCCAGGACATTACAGTCTTAACCACCCTAGATTTTGCCACCATAAAAATCATTGAGCAGACATATACCTGCAGGCACTTGTACAATCAGAATGCCTCAAACTTGAAATACAAATGTATAAATGTCCTTTAATCTTTAATGATACTCTTTCAGCCGCCTTCTTAAAATGATTGACCCAAGCACTGCTCTTTGAGAATAGTAGTCTCAAATAAAAATGAGACTGGCATCTCAACTCTACTTTCATTTAAAAACTAGCTACAAGTTTTCACCCTTTCCCAAACAACATCATTTCTGTTTTTATCATATTTCATTTCGAACTGTATTTTACAAAATAGTCATTTGGGTTGGAGACCTGCCAGTGTTAAGTCCAAAATAGCTGTGTCTTCGGCATACAGAAGCATGCTATAAAATGTACCCTTCGCACAGGGCGGATTAAGTACTAGAATCAACATCTGAAAGGAATACATTATGGCCAACTGACATCCCTGCTTTTCACCTTTATTGGTAGGGAAAAAACATATGTAAAATTCCCTGATATTGTATGTAGAGGCATCCAACGATGGAAGATGGTTCGGTAGACGTTGTGGATAGGTATGGGGAGTTAGGGTATCCAGAAAGAGGGTTAAGAAAAACAAATGGATGGCTAGTGAGAGCAAAGGATAAGACATAAATCACTAACATGTACTCACACTTATTTCCAGGACATTCTGACACTTAGCTACCCTACTCCTGCCCCTGCTCTCATGCACTGGTTCTTTATCTTGTAGACCACACACTATTATTCATATTCTCATAATAACAAACTTGTCAAATGTGCGCTCCCAATCACTTCTGAAAATGTATAATTACACGCTTACATATAATATAAACACTCATTCTGATTAGCCCTCGCCGGGGCATTACCCGGCTGGGAATCCTTCGGCCAGGATTCCACGGCCAGTGTTCCCGGCGGGGGGCGTGGCAGCCCCTCAGCCAATGAGTAAGTTTGAAGCGGGGATATCCCCGCTCCAAGCCTCCACCCGACTGAGAAGCTGCCTTCGCCCCCCGCCGAGAACTCAGGTATGTATTTTTTTTCCCTTTCCTCCCACCTCCCCGACCTTCCCACCCCACTTACCTTCTGCCTCGTTTGTCAATGTCTGGTGGCCTGGCAGCCTCCAGTCGTGTAGAGGTTTGGAGCGGGGCCTTCCCCGCTCCGAGCTTCCTCACAGCTGGAGGCTGCCTTCGTCCTCCGCCGGGGATTCAGTTACGTCTATTTTTTTTCTTTTCCCTCCCTCTTCCCCACCTCCCCTTCCCTCCCAACCCCACTTACTTTCTACTCTGGCATCTTTCGGGAGCGAACACGATGGGAACACTTCTGTTCCCAGAGCGTCCGCTCCCGATGGCCGCCATGGAAAGGGAAAATGGACTCCGTTTTCACCTTTCCTGGTGGCCATTTTCTTGGTCTTTTTTTTTTTTTTGTCCCACAGCGTTTCGTGACACAAAAAACTGCTTTTAGTATCCAGGTCACGCAGATCTTGAGAGCCGGGGTACTAATATGCCCCTCGCGGCAGGGGCATTACCTGACTTGTTAATGCCCCTGCTGCTCGGGGCATATTGCTTAAGTATTAACCATAAAATAAATAACTATTTTGACCTGGGACAATGAATGTCATGAATCACTAACTCAGACTCCCTTAAAAAGAGAAACTGTGCTGTTAACAATTTAGACTATCCAACAGAAAGCTTGGAGTGTTTTAGAGGTGGGAATCCTTCACACAGAGTCAATTATTCAGCCATGAACTTTCACCCTTGGACTCTAAGAATTATGTAGGCTTTACACACAACATCAAGTCCATCTGATCTAGTACAACATCCTATGTAGTTAATTCTACCGGGGTGGTTATTAATGTAACTGGAGTCACTGGAGGATCACGACAAGGTACATAATGTTGAAGGAGCATGCAAATCATATTGTTGACTTAATGGCTCCAATTCAAGGGTGCTGATTTAAAATATGAATTGGCAACTTTATATTCTCTGGGAAAACCAAGAACTGGCTCATAATGCTATCTTCATAACACACATCACTCTTCTTTTAAGGGAAGTAGCTCAAAACTAACCATGGAAAATGCGTTTGGACCTCAAACATTAAAGAAAATAACTTCTGAGAAGACGTGCATGAGTAGTAGAGATACTCATTATGGGAAGTAAAATATGTGTGAATTGTGTTTGAAACATTGGGCCTCATTACGAGTTTGTAGGTAGCCATGCCCTTAAAAGGAGACTTACTGGGTCATTTCGATCTTGGAGGGCCCGGTAATTCCCTTTCACGGGACCCGTACCCGGTACATCCCCACTCCCATTTGAGCCCCAATAGGGCTCAATGGGAATGGGGAGGATGCTAATAACGGGTCCGTAAATGACAGGCTCATTGTTAGCATCCTGGTCTGCTAGCGACACTGCAGACATTGTAATGTGGCAGCCCAGAATTAATGGTGCCGGTCCCTTACCAGCACCGTTCATTCCGTGGTCGCCACACTCCTAATGAGGCCCATTGTGCCTTAAAGAGTGCTGGTATTACCATAGAAATTAATCTGAACGGTGCACACCTTGATATTGCAATTTACTAATCCCTCCAATATATGGAATCTTTGTTTAGGATTCTGAAAGACAGTTTAATATTCACTGAAGAGAGTCTATCACAATCCAGATTTACTCCACTTAATTCTCAGTGTGTCATCAATGTGATGAGTATGTACATTTAACAGAGAACTTTACCACAAAACGGTGTCAGAAATGCAAAATATGGTATCTGAATTGTAAGGGAAGACTAGTGACACATGTCATTGTGACTCATTCACAAACATCCCTTTAAAGGATTGTAAATTGAACACCGAGATCCGGCAGTTCTTAATACTCGGAACACAGTTGATCCCTCACTATGTGTAAAGCATCTTAATGTTTCTCACACAGAAATTTTAAGTGTCTACAAGTAGTGAAACCAATTTTATTCACAATAATTAGTAGGATTTTAGACAAATATTAAATATGCTGCCAATTGTTATTCTTCTGACTCAGGTGACTCCATTGGTTGCAGTCTTAATTAATATTCCCTGTTAACGCGTTGACTACCGGCAATCTTGATGAAAAAATTCATTGTAATGGCATAATTCAAAATAACGTACGGCTTCATTTTGTCAAAGAAGTCTACTGAGGGTGAGTTGAAATCAATGGGTGGGTATGACAGAAAACACCCATGAGGAATACTTCATATTATTATCATTGCTTATTGATTTTCTTTATCAGAAAATTGTTGCACTGGGTAATGTTCGGTCATGACTGGTCGTGCTATGATAGTGGTCCATCTTGTTTTTTTTGCTGCCATATCAGTGTTCTTGATACTGTAAAAGAAGAGGGCCTCAGGGTACTTATTGGAAGAGGATGTGCCCATTGGTACTGTGGCTGGGAGAAAAATTGCTGACAGGCGAGAATCTAAGGGAATCCCTTATGTGTGTGTCACACTAACTTCTGGGACAAAAATAGAACATTGGGTCAATTAAAATGCCTTCACCATTTTAAGATATTAACTTCTTTGGAGGATAATGAATGACCAGAACCTGCTGCTACTGAGCAAATAAGGCAACAGGTGGGATTGACTGAACATCAAAAGGTCCTACTTTGTAACATAGCAGGAACATGGACTTTATCTCTTGCTTTAAACTCAAGACATTCTAATGCTGTGGGCAATCTGGTTTGGGAATCCCGATGACCCTAAACACTATGACCTTTTTTCGGGTAAAAAACAGTCATAAAAAAAAGTTGTATACCACAGCAGGCTTCCCTAACATGGCTGGTGCTCTGGGCGTATACAGTTGCAGACCTTGTACCACCTTGTACCACCATGGACATGGGAGCAGATATACATCAACAGGCGCATGCAACACCCCACCAATGTGCGGATGGTGTGTGATGCTGATCTGATCTTTTCACACATGTGTGCACAATGTCCCTGGCCCTGCACGCGACTGCATGATACTGGCTCAGGGTAGCGTGCCACACATTATAGAGGGACATCCCTTACACTGGGCATTGCTTCTGAGTATGTGCATGGCATCTCACTGTCGAATCAGTGCATATCATCACATACCACCAATCTTGACTGTGACTGCAAATCCTCCTATGGTGCATCAATCAAGACTGAAACATGCAGAGACAATGGGACACATGTGGCTGTAATGGCAGGGGGTACCCATTGGACACATACCAGTGTAACTCCATCTGCCAGCGGAACAGTGCTTTCAACTCACACATTGGCAGGAGCACATAGTGAAACACCCACTCCAGTGTTCTGCTGAGATTCCCAGAATAGGGATTTGCCACAAATCCCTACACTTGGGATAGTGACAATCAAACCCGCCAAGATGGCTCAACACCCCAGCGGTCTGTATCTCGATGGTATAACAAACGGCCTGATTGTATTTGCCTCGGGGTTGGACACAGATTCTTACTTGCAGTTTGCGTTTAAAGATGGGTGCAAAGTGGTCTGACCAACAGCAATAGATAAGAATTGACTTCCTCAATAATATTCAAGGAACAGAAGATTACATTTTGAAAATATAAATTTTCCAAATGTAATCTTCAGCTCCTTGAATATTCTTAGCAAGTGTGTCTAAATATTTCGTCAAAGAGTTTGTCTAAATATTTCGTCAAAGAGTTTGAAAGCCTGCATGGTATAGAGAAACTCTGATGGTGCGATTGAGCAAGAATCATCGGCCCAAATCTTCCACTTGCTAGCAACCACTTTAGTGCTCACAAGAATCCTTGTCCTATTTGATCTCGATATTCTTGAAGAAGAGGATGATACATTAGCAGAATCATGACCGAGAAGGCGGGAGAGCAAATTAATTTAACAACAGTCCTGTGTACGAAAAGTGCATAAGCAGAATTGTAAACACGCTGAGCCCTTTGTCTAAAATCTACTCCCGCCCATAATGGTAAGGCAGTGAACAAAGTCTGCCTTTAGCCCGGAGAATAGCAGGAGCGACGACTGGTTCCATTGCATGTCTTAGCCATGTTTCAGGTAAGTAAAGTTATGTCATTATCACATGTGAAGAAAGAACACACATGTTTGACTAGTGAGCACGGGTATTATTCGATACAGATTTCATAGCCAATGTATGATACTTAATTACACTAAGAGCTGTGACTGTATACTGACAATCCAATACAAACGGGTTTGGAGTAATGTAATGGCATTGCGAGTGTCAGGTGGTAGGAGTTATGTGGTTCGTTGAGGGACTTACGAGATACTCTTTCAGTGCAGGTTCAAAGCGTGGACGAGCATGGCCGAGCATAAACAGGCTTGCTTCCGGCGTTCCTTCAGTGCCAATACACAGAGAGCGGCCATGTCGAAAATCAGGCGATCAACAAAGGGCCATGCTGAGGCTGCGAATCCCCAGGGAAATCATTTTAGACCGGTCCAGGTACAAATGAGACGAATAACCAGTGAGTCGAGGTACACTCCTTATAAATGGACAAGGAAAATAAATGAACACAGTACATGACCATGTTAAGGCCCCCATGCACTCCAGAGACCATACAAGGAATGAACATGCAGTTAATAGAACAAAAAGTAAATCAACAATGGAGAATTTCCATATCATCAGGAAGTGTTGGCGTCGCAATGATGCTCTGTCGCGCGGCCGCAAGTGCTCTTACACAGAGGGCTGTTAGAAATAAGGCGACCAGCAAAGGCCACATTGATGCCACTAATCACAGAGGAAATCAGAGAATCATTTTGCAATCCTCCAGGCACAGTTGAAAAGTATTGCCAGTGAGGCCAGGAACACTCACTATAAAGAGGCAAGGGAAATACATGATTTGTGGAAATAGCCAAGGCCAGGCACCACTTCCTAAGTGTCACTCTATGAAATGACCCTCCGCTTTTGTCAATGAATTGCACTGCCATCCTAGGATACACCTACAGTGAAATGCACTTCCAGGGGAGGGAGCTTACCAGACCCCAGCACTATGACATTGAGTAGACATCGGGGCCAGTGCCAGAGAAAATATAATGCTTGTCCAAAGCCCACTATCGGGGATTCCTCTAGCAAGGCATGTTTCAGGTGCCATTTTGAAACTCCAATGATCCGCAGTGACAATTGTTTCAACAACAATATTGATAGGGGCCTCTGTTGGGTTTCTTTTAGAGTGGGACATTGCACGAATTAATTTCTGTCCATACAGAGGCAAGAACTTGTGTTTCACTACAAAAGCCTGAAATCCCCATGACGACCTGGATGAGTACAAGAATTATTTTGGGCAGCGTCATAATTACAGTAAATTATTGGGCTTCACAAATCCTGGCCTTGATTGAACTGACATGGGAGTCCATTGACCATACAGGAATCAGTAAACGTATCTATGAACAACGGTGGGTAGCGACCTATGTTTAATGATTGCATTGTACACCCAAGTAAAATATTCACTGTCACATTAGTTTGATGATTAATATTGTGGAGTTATAAACATATGTGAGACTCGAAAGATGCGTGATTATGCAAACTAGTTACAAAATTGCGTAAGCTTGTGAAATCTACCTATTGCAGTATTCACTGATAATAAGGCAATCACCACTTGATTCTGGGTGCCATCTCAGCGTGGCAGTGTGTCTACCATGCAGCATGTGCCAAATGGGACTAGCACCTGATAAATGTGCCTACCAATGTAGTGCTTTGCGTCTGGGGTTGTGAAACTTAACATGGGATTCATGAGCTACCTATGCTTTCTTAGATATTGTCTGGAACACTAGTGATGTCACTGAAGTTCATGGCATATGAATGTACGATTTGAGTTTGGCCATGCCATGCCACTGTACTCCTCATGCACCAGCACACTGCAGCTCCCGCTTGTGGTGTATTTCTGGCTCCTGTGGTAAAGTATTTCCTTGCATGAGTAGATCCAGGAGAAGCCATAGGAAGTACATACAAAAATGTGTATGCCATCAGTTAAGGAAGCTCCTCAACAACAACCAGTGCAAAGAATTAACAGGAGGAGACTAAAACCTCAGGAGACCTTTACCCCTAAAGGGGATCATGTGGGCATTGTTGGAGGTTGGAGGCTGATAGGGTGCATTAACCATGAGGGGGTTGACATATGCGATTACTGTGTCTGCTCAAGAGGAATCTGTAGGTGGGATGCAGGAAGACCGCTGCATACTTCAGTGCAATCCTGAAGGTAAGCTGGTGGGATAGAGGAGAATTACAATGATGTCTGCCATGTTTTGTGACTGTTTATTGATACTGTGTCAGATGGTACATTTTTACCTTCAGCAGTTGCCCAGGGGCAGTTACCGGGAGATACCCTCCGAAAAGTGTTTCCCAAAGGACCGCTTCATGCACCAAGTGTAGAAATGATCAAATAAGTGGTGCTTAGCAGGGACAGAGCAATCACTCTACTGATTGTGCTGAAGGAGAACAATGAGATAATGGCTCAGTGTCATCATCAAACACTGATTGTTTGAATGGTCTTAACTCTACCTTCAAGCAGTTTATCCAAGAGCTCACACCAATTACAGGGGATTGAGGTCAGAATACGCTGATTGAGGTCATATGTAAGTCAGGCCCAGCTGCACTTGCGTTCCCCAACTGTGAGAAAAACACACTGTAACTCCAGTTCCACCAGCTCTCTTCAGGAACACCTTACACGAGGGCCTTAACTACAGACAGCTCCACCTGTTCACTCTGATCGGGAACCAAATCACAGGGACTAATGTGTGCCTCTAAAATGCACTTGATTTATTTCTCACCTGGCGACTCCTGTTGGAGTTTCCCTGTGTATTGGAGGTGTGGTGACTTCAGGGCTAAACGAGGCCCTTTGAACCACCCTCCTCTACACTATAAAAACCTTGCTGCACAGCTCAAGTGTTTTTTATTTCTCACCCAGTGACTTTTGTTGGAGTTTCCCTGTGTGCTGGGGGTGTTGCGACTGCAGGGCTTAACAAGGCCCTTTGAACAACCATCCTATACAACTATAAAAACCTTTCTGCACAGCTGAAGTGGTGTTTATTTCTCACCTAGTGACTTTTGTTAGAGTTTCCTTGTGTGCTGGGGGTGTAGTGACTGCAGGGCTTAACAAGGCCCTTTAAACCACCCTCCTACACAACTATAAAAACCTTGCTGCACAGCTGAAGTGGTGTTTATTTCTCACCCAGAGACATTTGGTGGAGTTTCCCTGTGTGCTGTGGGTGTAGTGACTGCAGAGCTTAACAATGCCCTTTGAACCGCCCTCTTCTACAACTATAAAACCTTGCTGCAGAGCTGAAGAGGCGCACAAGCGGCACAACAGTGGTGCATGCTGCATGCACGAAGCATGCAAAGCACGTTGCCGTCACACAGTCCGACAGAAAGACTGTGGACGAGACGGCAGCAGCTGATCTTGACTCCATAATGGAGATGCCCACAGGGGCCATTGAGAGTGTGGCGAATGCACCCCATCCACTGAATTTGGTAAGGGCTACAACTGTCCCCAACAACACAATGATTGATTGATTGATTGATTGATTGTTTATTTGTATAGCGCCTATGCACAATGTGCTTCAAAAAGCTGGCTGCGAATTGCCATTCCATGGTATCACAAGAACTTAGCTATCTAATATAACCAATGCTGAGAGTAATATTGTGAACAATGATTAAAAAATGAACATCTTTGTTTTGCCGCTCATTGAGATTCACCCTATCATCAGTCCCAAATTGGAAGACAGTTTAACCACCTCTTTGGCCTGCCTATAAAGAAAACTAACACATAAGCTTGTAACATCCCTTGTGACCGATTCGCAAGGCACTCCTTACGCCTTGGACATGGATACCACACCTCTCGAGATTGATATTAATATAATTGAACTGAATCTTTGTGCTCACGTGCCTTATATTATAAAATCTGTGGACATCCACCCTACTACGGTAATGGAATCTCTCATCTCCATGACAGCTCGGTCTACACATAGCATGCCCAGCACAGATCCTCCTTCTTGTGACATTTTTGTAACCTCTAACATGCCTAAATCCTCGTGCACTATAGAGGGTAACCTTTCTCCACTGAAAGGGAATCTTTATTAGGCAAAGAGCAGGCAGTACCCCATTTCGACAATGATTTGCTATTGGCTACTCCTCAACTTTCTATTCTTAATTCCACGTTATCAGAAAATAACATTTAAGGCACCTCTGACCAGATTGTTAACCTATTAGACTTATCAGAGGCCAATGTTACTATGTTTCACTCAAAATGTCAGGCTTTAGACTACTTATTGATAGCATTAGTCAAACTATGTCATTAGTCAGACTTAACTCCATAAGACTACAACAGAACACACGTTTCTACGAAATACCACCATTGAGCATGTCACACCCAAAAGGACCATTACTAATGCGGCCTGTGTGATATCTGATTCCATTAACATGGCATCTAATAATGGATTTATGGAGATGGCAATACTATTAACATTATTTCCACAGTGGGCCTGCTGGCTCTGTGTACCAAAGTGGAGCTCATAATATCTTGAAACTCTCCTCCAACTAACATTGGCAGACATAAGCTTTTAAAGCTGCCCAGGATTACTGCTAAACAGGGGTGTTGCTAGATCTTTAAAAGACCCGGGGCTACGCTAATGTCAGAACTGTCAGGCCGGGGGGCTAGCTAGCCTTTTGGTTGTAGCTCCTGAGATTCTATCTGGGGCTACAACCAAAAACTGATCACTACTACTGCTATTCAATAAAACATATCAGCTTGTTTGTTCCCCCTTCACTGCCCATGCCTACTCTTGCTAGGGTTTTAATGGTCAATAAAACCATTGCCCCATCTCACTATACATTTCTTCAGTAATACCATGTACACTCTAAACATAACTTCAGAGTACAATTCCCAAGCAACTTCTAACGAAAATAAATGTTCACTTGAAACAACATGACAAACAAGTGCATCATGTTTTCATGCACATTCATAAAGGTGTTGCAAGATAATCTGTAACACATCTTTGCTGTGATGTACCAACCAACCACTCATGCATCTCTGGTGTGTCCTCAATTCATGAGAAAGGTAATACGAGAAAAGAGCTGAAAGTAATGCACTGCCACTTAATTGCTCCATCTAGATCCAATTTTCACACCTTACAACAAGCCCCTCCTTAAGAACTGTAGGCCAACTCCAGACAGACAGCATTCAATCTAGTGCTATTCACGTCACTGGGCCCAGTCATACCCTTCTTCCTCCCAACACCCATTGAAACAGTCCTTCTATTTCACCCTCATCAAAGAGCATGTAAAGTCAAGCACCTCAACTGTTTCCACCTATTCAACCAATGTAGGGTCAACAAATGCCCTGCATTACACCTACAAACTAATCACTAGAACTACTACTCAAGAAAATATGTCAGCATGTATGTCCTCCCTTCACTGCCCATCCCCACTCCATAGGGGTTTGAATGGCCAAGTGACCTGGGCAGCCCCAGGAAGCTACCTTAGTGAACCTCATCAATAATACTGTTTCCCCATCTCACTATGCACCCCCATTAATTTTACAATTGCCTATGTCAGTGTATTGCAAAACAACATATTACATTACATAGCATGAAACCCAATTAGATTCCTGCCCTCCCAAAGCACACCATTTTCAAGAAAAATGTGAAACTGCCAAATGTAGTTGCTGATTATTATTTCTAAATTACTACCAACAATTACATGAGATTGGAAATACTTCAATATTGATAAATGCCCCATCTGCAACTCTCCTCTAAATGCTTGAGTAATGTGGGATACTATTGAACAGCTCATATAGCATACATAAGTTCAGAAAAATAGAGTTTCACTAGATGAGCATTAAGTTTGCTGATTTATGCTATATCTGTGGTGGTGACAGTACATTTTTTAATGATAGGCCTTAATGAAAAGTGAGCCAATAGTATACACCACAGTACCCATGTCTTACACAACTTAACAATTCATTATAAAGCATACACATATTAAATGAAATATATGCATACACTGTGTCATTTGCAAGATCATACCTATATACAAAGAGTCAAACACATTTTGTGTATTACTGCGCAAAAGCAGAAATGCAAACTATCAGACCCTACCCACTTAGCCATATGAATTCTCCTTCTTCACTGCCTCATTCAAACACTTCCACAATTCTAACACAGTGCAAAATCACCAATATAAGGTCACAGAAAAACAGCTTAATATCTAACTCCAAAACACAGACAGAGCTGCAATATTTGTCAAGATTAAAGTTATACTGCTTGGTTCACACTAGGGGTTCTTATCCACCCACATTCATAGCACATCTTCCAATATCAGTAAGAAACAACTTTTTTGGGGAAATATATTTTTTTGTCACACACAACCTTAGCATAACATGTAATGCTGCTTCGCTTTCCAAAAAACACTGAAGAAACATATGGACAACTTTACTTTCCACACAACAATTTATAATTATATGAAATATAGAAAAACACACAACCACTCACCTTCAGCTGCTCCAATTAATCAATACATCTTCACAATAGCCGAACACAGAACATGTGCACACTCTGAGTTCTAGGATCAGAATGTCAGAGTTCACAAACAGGTCACTTTCATAGCTTTCAGAAATGAATAGCACAAAAAGAGAAGTGTCGAAGTCATACAAGTAAAATGGCTAACACATTTTCTATTAACACCTATAGCAATCAATAAACCCCAACACAATCCTTCCAAACAATACTTTGTACAACATTTGCACACTATATTAAAAAACACATTTTCTTTCCTAATTTGCCATTACCGCGGTTACATGACGAAAACCCACCTGTAGACGCGGTTAAAGGTACATTTTTCAAATGTGCTGAAAACCACATATTACAAAGGTTTCCAATTTAATTCACACATGCCTTCAGGTAAGAACAACCAAATGGAAACACGTACAAATCTGTGCTAAAACATCCATACTATAACATGATAACTGCACTAAAATAGAAACAGCTATAACCACAGGACTAACCAATGGGTTCATACCCGTGGCTACCAAAGCCTAACATAAAGTTCAATGTACGATTGGAGAGGTCATAACGCCGATCGAGCCAACCGCCATTAGACGCAGCTACACGTAACATTTTTACAGATTCAAAAAGACATGTTGACATGGTGTAACAATTCAAAGAATATAAAGGTACACATGAGGGTATAGAATCAGAAACATATGTAAAATTGTGTAGTGTAAAATTCAAGTAACAACATGATCAATGCACAAAAACTGAAAATGCCATACACGCGTCTAAGGCGATAGTCCTAGATGTGGCTAAACCCACCAAAAATACGTAACGTCTCATTGGCTTGGTGTTACCCGTGGCTATAATCCATCTGAAAGGGCACAATGTTTCATTGGCTGCTGTCATAACCGTTGCTATTTAAAAAAAAAGGCACCAAAGTTATTTTCCTTTTCCAATATACCTAAAAATGTCTCTGGATGGCTCTTAAAAGAGCCTTTGGGTTTGTTTACCAATATATAACCAAAAAATATATTTTCAATCAAAGAAATTCTCTTCACCTCTATTGCAAAAAATAATATCAGAACATTTCTCTGGGCTCTTTCTTTAAATGATTAATTAATTTGCTTTTCCCGAAGAGAAAAAAACCTGTACTCCCTGTCAAAAATATTTCTCCATATAGCAGAAATCAGAGCTCTGCGCTCTGACTTCCAAATCTCCATCTCGGAAATTAGAGGTAAAGTGGAGCATATTGAAGGTAAAGGAGAAAACTTAGAGCACAATCAGATTGTCATGGACCTAGTGGAAATTAAGCTAAATACAAGAATGACCGATATAGCGTTAAGAGAAGAAGAACTAACACTCAAAATGGACGACATGGAGAATAGGGAAAGGAGATCGAACTTACGAATATTGGGCGTAGAAGAAACCGAAGGTGAAACGGCAACTCAGGTCGAAAGGAAGGTTCAAGAAATAATAAATCAACTTTTTGAGATGGAAGGTGGCAAAAAGGTTCACATTGAGAGGGCGCACAGAGGGGGTAGAGCATTCGGAGGAGGCCCTCGCTCGATAGTGGTGAAATTCCTCAGTCACAAAGAGAAATCAGAAATCCTCCTCAAAGCCAAACAGGCTCGCGACATTGAGTTTCAAGACTCAAAGATAAAACTATTCCAAGACCTGTCGAGCTTCACACTGGGACAAAGGAGAGCATGCATACCACTCACAACATGGCTCACAGAGCAAGGTATCCAATGTAGATGGGGGTATCTCTTCACTTTGACTTTTAAGATCAATGAAGAGGACTATAGAATTGTTACCCCTGAGGAAGCGAAACAAGTGATAAAACACCTAAAAGAATCAAGCAACACCAGAGGCCCTGCTGGGCCCCAGTGGGGCCACTCCCCCAGGGCACAGTCTGCAGAGGGCCCACCCCAGAGGTGAAAAAGAAGTAAGGTATGAAGGAAATACACTAAACTGAGTCCAGAGTCACCAGCAAAACCACTGTGAAAAGGTAGGGGGGATGGGAATGACATAAACTCCAAAAACACGCACTATTAAAAAGGACAATTAGACAAGGAAAGGGATTAGCAAAGTCAGTCCCCAACGAGGGACGAGTTTTAAACCTTGTGGCCCTCAGTTTCAAGAGGGCGTCTCAACCCAAAGGGCCTAGGATTAATACCATGGCCATGGTCCAGTTAGAGGGTTTAATTAAGTTAACAGTTAACAGGGGAAGGTGGGGGACCGTCAGACGAGCATTGTTCTAGATGAGATACGAGACACAGGGATTCATTCAGATCTAAGGGGTGATTGGGGATGTAACACGCAAAGATGGTTGGACCTGACTTAGAGATGATGGAAGCGCCTTCTAAGATAGGACCTGGGAAAACAACCATAAAGGTGGGCAAGCTCAATGTGAAGGGGATTAACTCCCCCACCAAAAGATCATTGATATCTAGGAAATTCGATAGGGCTGATCTGGATGCGCTTTTATCCAATAGACTAGACTAAAAGCAGGGGAAGAGAAGCCGGTGAAGGGCAGAGGAGTCGGACAAACATATTGGGCCTCATCAGACCACAAGAAAGGGGGAGTAGGCCTGTGACAACCACAGTGGTCCAAGCATCAATGGGGGTCAGGCGCCTGGTCATGCAGGGTGAAGAGGAAAACGGAATGATCACCTTTGCAGGGGTATATACGTCCAATGAAGGCCAATGGGCTTTTAACAAGATAGCTCTGTCCACTATAATAGGAAAAAGCAGAGGCTTCACGATAATAGACAGAGACTTCAACACCTGGGCGGACCCGCAAATGTATAGACAGGCGACAAAGGTGGTGACCAGTGACTGCCCCCGGGAGGAGTGCAATAGATTCAGGTCAGATCTTAAGGGTAGGGGCTTGGTGGATGTCTGGAGAACAACCAACCCAGACAAAAGGGGCTACAAATTTTGGTTTGGCGTCCATAAAACATTCACTAGAATCGGTTATCTGTTGGTCGACAAATAAACTAGCCCCAGAATTGGGGATAGTGTGATCCACCCAAAAGGTTGGTCAGGCCACAATATGGTCGCAGCATCACTAGAATTATATGGGCTCAATCGTCACGATGTCAAGTGGCGATGCAATGAATATCTGTGGAGAGACAAACTCTAATCACGAGAACTCAAGGCCGCAAATACGAGAATACATTCAGATCAATGGCAATGGGGAGGTAGGAATAAGAACATTATGGGAGGCTGGGAAAGCAGTGTGGAGAGGTCATCTGATTAGAGAAGGGGCACTGCAGAAAAAAAGAGCGGTGCTACAGGACGAGAAGTTGGAGAAAGACATGTTAAGCCTAGAAAGCCGAATACATGACCAAGGGTCATAACACAAGGAGCACTTGCAAACCCTTAACCAAAAAAGGGAAGAGCTGGGAAAGTAGTGAGAAAACTAACATTGCTAAAGTAGAAATCTCATGAAAAGGGGTATAAAGCGGATAACCTGCTAGCCTGCAGACTAAGAGCCCAAAGAGCAGAGAGATGGGTAGAGAGACTTAACGTAGAGGAAGGGGGCTGGGCACAAACACCAGAGAAAATAGCCGACCAGTTTGCCAAATGTTATAAAAACCTTTACACCTCAGAGGGAATCAGGGCAAAAAAGAGATGGGGAACTATATAGAGAGGGCGTGACTGGCACACCCAACTATCTCAGTGCAGACTCTCCTGGACTCACCCATTTCTCCTGAAGAAATAAAAGAGGGAATAAAAAGATTTCCACCGGGAGGGGCCCCAGATAAAGATGGTTATGGCATGGGCTTCTACAAGCACTTTGCCAACAGACTGACCCCCATCTCATGAAGCTATTCAATCAGATCCAGGAATCAGGCCAAGCGCCGGAATCATTCTCAACCGCCTACATTGCTGTAATCCTCAAAGCAGGGAAGGATCCCACATCTTGTAAGTCATATCGTTTGATTTTGCTGCTGAACACGGATGCCAAGATATATGTAAGAGTCCTAGCCACATGTACAGAAGAGATAATGCCCTGTCTGGTCGACCCGGACCAAGTGGGCTTTATAAAAGGCAGGCAAGGGGTGGATGCGATACGTAAGACTTTGGACAACATTGAGCACTCCAGGGGATTGGAGGGAGATCACGCGCTTCTCAGTATGGACTAAGAGAAGGCTTTTAATAGGGTGGAGTGGGGTTTTCTTTGGGTCGTACTGAGCAACATGGGATTTGGAGAATGATTTATAAGTGGGATTCAGGCAATCTACAGGACTCCAAGGGATAGAGTTGTCGTAAACAGCAAATTCTCAGAAGAATTATGGCATGTTCAGGGGAACCAGACAGGGATTCCCCCTCTCGCTGATCCTCTACGCTTTGTCCATTGAACCATTGATTAATGGACTTAGAAAAGACACCCCAATAGAGGGGATTAGGGTGAGGGTCATAGAATATTAACTGCCCATGTTCCTGACGATATACTCCTCTACCTGGTACACACTCAGTCGGCTAGTGTTACGCAAAATTAAAGAATTTGTCAAGTGGGCAGAGGTGAAGGTTAATGCAGAAAAGTCCACACTTTTTCCATACAAGACGCCTAATCACCCTGGAGTTGTAAGCATGACTACAAGAGAAATACCAATGGCACACTAACCCCTAAAAAACTGGGTATCAATGCCACGAAAAAGGCAGAAAAAGGCAGAATACCTATATAAGGCAAAATGCATATCAGAATTATCAGAGGATCTGGAAAGATGGACAAAATAACAGTCTCCTGGATGGGTCACCTGAGCACCATACAAATGGTGGTACTTCCCAAAGTTCTGTATCATTATCAGATGCTCCCAAACGTTATTCCACAAAGTCACTTCATGGAAATGAAAGCCATGATCCAAACATTTCTGTAGCAAGAAAAAAAGCAGCAGATATCCTATATCACCTTAATCCAGCCGAAAGACAAAGGTAGGGTAGGGCTCCCAGATGTCTATGCATATTATCGGGTGGCACAATTTAGAGCACTGGTACTGCACCTGAGAGTGGACAAGCAAAAACAGTGGGTGGCCATTGAAATCCATCTTCTTCCCCCAGTGACACTCAGAGAATGGCGTTGGGCGCCCAAAAAGACATTTCCCGCAAGTGTGCTCACCCATTTTGCACTGGGATCACTCCTGAAATTGTGGTGGGCCAAAGAAGAAATTAGAGGGCTTACGACATGGCCATCCCCTATAAGACGACATTGCCATCCCCAACAGTAATGATATTCGAGACCCACTGCGTTATCAAAAATGGTAATAAGCAGGCCTGGAAAGAGTGTGGCAAATTGTAAAAGCGAACGGATGGATATCGATCCAAGCTCTTTAAACTGGGCTGCAAATCAGACAGCTGGGAGTGTTCATGTTCCTGCAATTAAAAGGAGCTCTACTGGCCCCGAAATGGAAGGAGAAGCTTCAAAGCGACCTCACGCCATTATAAAAAATACTAAAGCGAAACTCTGTCCACCAGGGGCCTCATCTCCCAGCTATATCAGTCCTTACTACATTATCCAGGAAACATGATTGAAGGCCTCAAAAAAAGAAAGATGGGAGACTGACCTGGGCCCGAAGATGTCAGACCGGCTATGGTCCCAAATGTGTAAACAAAAACATCATCTCAGCACAATATAAGCTTCATGGAATAAAATTGTTGCACAGATGGCAATACGGCCCTAAAAGACTCTCCAAAATGTTTGAACAAACAAGCTCCCAATGTTGGAGGGGGTGCAGCGCCCAAGCCGACTATTGGCACATGTAGTGGTCATGTCCAAAATCCCAGACATATTGTAAAGAGGTGCTTGGGTGGATCAGAAAGATAGGTGGGATCTCAGGGGAATGTGATCGCAGACTGGTGCTATTCGGGCTAGAACTACAGGAAGGCAGGTGGAAGCGGGACCCCCATATGACACATTTCCTATTACTAGTAACTGCATCACCATAAGCCGGATATCACAGACGCTTCCGTCTGAAAGGACATGGGACAAAAGTAGAGAAACGGAATGGGTGCCCTTTCTCGGCACCTACAAATAACTGGAGATGCAACTGGGCATGATGATGATGGGCAAAAAAGGACTGCAAACATCCCGGGACTTAAGATCCATGACTCGTCATGTCTTGGGGGTCGGGAGGAGTTTAAGTTGAGCTTGAAAAGTTTATTTTAAAAAAAACGGATGTTTACTTTTTGATTTATGTAAAATCGGGAATGTGACAGTTATGAAGCTCATGTTAAGAAAATGCTTAATAAAGTAAATTTGAAAAAATAATAATATTTCTCCAGAATTTCAGCATAAACCTCTCATTTCAAACATTCCATCTAAAATAATATTACAGAACCAAAAAAACGTTCTAAGCCAATGCTTTGACAACACATCACTTATGTCCTCGACATCACTATGAACCCCATTCTCAAAATTCTCAAAATCTATAGTCTTCTGATCAATGAAAATCCTGTCCCTATAACATTGACTGCATGTTTCAAATATCCCTTCAAATCATAAATATACCCCAAAAATACCATAATCCCCTATAACTAAACCCCTCTCCACAGTCCCCTAAATAATCACAATACTCTCCTTCTGAAATTACCTCCATGTTTGCAATATCCAATCAAACAATACATATACCCCAAAAATAGCACAATCTCCTAAAACTACAACTTACTCTCAAGCAATAAAAATGTACCATGTAGAGATATTCTTAATACAATGATGCAATATAATATACAGTTGTATCAGCATATATAAACATCACTAATAAATGCATTCTCTCATAGTTTCTACAATTTAACAGCTTCTGCAGTACTTGAAATCCTATTGGCAGCCACCCACCACACAAACAATGAACAACCTATCACAAAGCAAATACAAACATTCCACATTCTCTCCTCATTAATCTTCCTCCATTCCTAATTATATGTATCATTCATCAAACACATCTAATGTGTTTACCTACTGTCAAACTATCAAATGTTTATACAACCAACACACATATGTTTAAAGTGTATAGTATCTTGAATTGTTTCAAAATATTTCAAATATTTTCAAACAGATGAATAAGTGATTCAAGTCTCAAGAAGATTCAAACAAGAAGCACCACAACTAATACCCACAAATCTAAGTATTGGCTCCTTAACAGCATTAAAAGGACTATTAATTCATATTCAAAAAGACATGCAATCAATGGCAAGGGACATAGAACATTTAAGGCAAATCATGGACAGTAAAAATTCAGATAATTGGGCTACAGAAGATGTATCATGTGTTCCATCTAAAATTCAATGAAAACCCACAACCACATCCCTACCTAAATAAACCAGTTTTCAACAAACTGTGTTTGCATTTTTATTTACATTTTTCAAATGTGTACACTTATATGTATTACATGAATGTATACAAAGTATTTAAAATGTTACAATAACTGTTTACACATACTGCACTCAATATATGTTTTAAAAAATCCATGTTTATTGGTTGTTTTTCCAAAAATGTTCTATAGCTACAAAAAAATCCAATTACGGACCATGTATGGTAGCCTCGGCTATAGGTTAGTGTGAGTTTCTTTTAATAAACTGAGTATAACATATTAATAACAAAAGAGAAAGTAAAAAGAGTACAGAACAAGTGTGTACTTTTTTGCACATTACAGATATAGCCGTGGGTATAGTTAATAATAATAATAATTTACCATTTATATAGCGCTGCGAACCCTCAGGTATCTGAGCGCTGCGTATTATAACCCACGGTGTGTGGTGCTCATTTATCGACCTCGGAAGGATGAGTTTGACGCTGCCGGGATTCGAACCTGCATCAGCAGGCTCTACACAGATGTCAAAGCGAGCACTCTACTCGCTGTGCTATCAGACCGGCTACCAGTTTATCGAACCCTTGGCTAAGACCCCCCAGTCATTGTTGCGGTTACCCGCACCTCCAAAATCCAACAGCACATTGGACAACACCATAGCCGTGGTCATTCATCTATGTTTAAAAAAATGTATCCTTCTAAAGAAAACATTTTCAATTGAAAAACAGGTTTATTTGACCCTCATATCTTGTATGCAGTGCATCACATGCACTATATAAGATATGTTTGTGCATAAAACACTGTTGTTCTCTCTGCACATACTAATCATCGGGTCATTGGGAGAAAAATAAAAACTGGATTAAAAAAACATACAATGATATAAAAAAGTATAAGAAAATATGACTACAAGAAACAAACAGGGATATATAAAATGGGTGAGAATAAACAAATGACGTTATAAAGGGTGGTTGCAGCACATAGGATGGGGAAAGTTAAGTAAACTTGGGGAACAAGAGAGAATAGGGTGGTATCATAAAACTTGAAGATCAAGGGATAGAAAGCAATCACACAGGTACAAACTCTAATACTGTCCTTTTTTTAAAATGGAGACCACTACTGATAGTGATGTGTTGCCTATGTTACAACTGCTTCTACCGGCACATGTCATCTTGACATCTTCCCTCTTGACTGCATCTCTGAACGGTGGTTGTACAAAATCAACCACCACACATGAAAGGTCCTGCGCCACTGCACCACGCCATGGAAGGAATCATCAGAAATGCTAGAAAGGTCTCAAAGAAAGTTTTACATGCATGTGCTGCTTCCATCTCCCGGTGTACCACAATGTTTTGAAAATGGGTCGGCCTTTCACAGGAGTTGACTTTACAGCATCTAGTGGAAATCCACTGGAATGATAAAGATGCAGCTACAAGAAAATACAAAAATAAACAAATCACAAAAACTTGAAGAACACCATCAATGAATCTACCTCACAAAACACTCCAAACACCTACAAGTACTGCATGCCTCAAAATGCATTGAAAGTACAAGAAGTACGATCAAATAAACCTTAAACCTTAAACCATACTAACATAAATAGAAAAGGTAAATGTCAACATTTATAAAAATACATTAAAAAATACTTGCCACTCTAACACAGCAAATAAAAAAAGAAAATAAGGAACACCATCTAATAACAGTGGTTAATATAACTAACACACACAACACTGCAAATAAACCTTCACATTTGTAAATATGTATTAACATTTACTTTCACATCAGCCACACTCTTGCCATGTGCACATATAGGGGCCGATTCATGGAACAAATGTGCGCCGAAAATCTTGGCACAAGCTGGCACATGTGTGAAAAAGCAATCGCACACGCACGCGTGCGATTCATGGAAGGGCCTGCGCGTGTTTCCTGCGGGATGTGTGCCAAAATCTTGCGTGGCGCACACAGGCGCACACATCATTCCAACATCCTGAACGCACACACCAAAAAGGGGGCGGGACACGGGGCGTAACACGTGGAATGGGGAACAACGTGTGAAAAAGAAGGCGTAACTGGGGAAGTACTGCAGGGAAATACACGGAACGCCCACACGCACGTGAACAACATGTATTCATGGAAACGAATACGGGAAACATGTGCACGCTAACAGACGCGCACAGGCGTCAACACGTCTGCCACAGGAAGCAGGCACAAGCGTCCCCACGCAAAGTATAAAAGTGTGCACAATAACAAACGCGTATACACAGCTGCGATGAATGCCACATTTGTCGCAGCGCTGATTGTGGGACACCGCAGGAGGAGGGGAAAAGCCAGGCCCCGCATTTTTTTGCCCCGGACCAGCCTTTTTGGGATGCCTGATGACCAGGTCTATGGCAGGTATAGGTTTCCACCTCGTATCATCCTAGACCTTGTCAGGGAGTGGGAAGATGACCTTACATTCACCACCCTCTGCTCACAAGCATTGAGCCCCTTGGAGAAGGTGCTCAATGTCCTCCATTTTTTGGCCACTGGGTCATTTCAGCAGACTACTGCCATAGTGGGGGGGGTCTCACAGGCCACACAGTCACACTGCCTACACCAGGAGTTGGCAATCATGACTGCGAGCCCCTCAGTCCGCAGGCACATTACATGCTCAGAACACCCGTAGAAAGGCAGGCCGTGGTCCAGGACTTCTACGGGGTGGCACACTTCCCCAAAGTGCTCGGTACCATAGATTGCACCCATGTGGTCCTTCGTCCACCTAGGGCCACTAAGTACATCTATCGAAACCGCAAGCACTGGCATTCCATCAACGTGCAGGTTGTTTGTGATGCAAAGAGAATCATCACCTCTGTCTAAGCAAACTACCTTGGCTCAACCCATGACAGTTTCACATGCAGAATGTCCACCCTGAGTCGTGCCCTGGAAGCTGGGAAGCATGGCGACACATGGCTCCTAGGTGAGTATAGATGCCTGTGCACATGCATGCATGTCACACACAGACAAATACACAAACCCAACTAATCACAACCATCTTCACCTTCCCAGGGGAGAGTGCCTACCCTCTGAGCAACCACAAGATGACGCCAATCCGGAACCCCACCACACCACTCCAGGTAAGATACAACGCTGCCCATATTGCAACCAGGGCCAAAGTGGAGCGAAAATTCGGAGTGCTCAAGTAACGCTTCCGCTCCCTTGACTGCTCTGGCAGACAGCTACTATATGCACCCCCAGTAGTTGCAGGATCATTGTGGCAGCATGTGTCCTGCACAATGTTGCAACATGACAGGGCGTACCGGTGGACATGGTGGTGCCCCCACATCCCCAACCACATGCACCAACCACTGCCCATGGGAGGGGAAAAGGCAAGTGGCGAGGCAGCCCGGACCCAGCTTGTGACGACATCTTTCACCTAAACTCCCACCCCTGCGGAGTGCACACAGGCCTGGCACATACCAGGTGAAAACTGATGATGACAAAGAGACAGTCAACTGTCACAACCTTACCAGCCTGAGGATATTGCCATGGAAGTGCTACATTGTGTGCATCCCTAGCTACTTAAACATAACCAATCCAGTGTGACCGAAAGGAACACATGTAAGCTTTGTATCACACCCCCCTGCAAAACAGGCCATGACAATCCCTGGTATGTCACCAAACCCTCCCAAACCACATCACCCTTGTCTGCCACACCATGAAATGGCATGCAACAGCAAAAGCCAAACACATGGCCAATAAGATATGGAGTGACATGTGAGAAATGGAAAGTGGGCCGAGACAATGATGCCTGACATGGAATCAGATGAAATGACTGACCAACAACCTCCCACACATACCAAGTCATACACAAATGCCTTGCACCAGTGGTAGCTTCAACACAGCACTAAATGCCTGTTCACATGCACATTCGGCAAGGCAACATCGCTACTCCCCAACCCGTGTGCTGTGTGCCTCTCCTGCTACACACTGCTCAGCACACAGCACAGTGAGCAGCCATTGTGTTGGGGATACACCTTCAGCACCACATGAAAAGGACTAAGGTAAAAAATAAACTATTGATGCATGTAAAGGATCCCCAAATGGCAATTCATCATGTGCTGGAGGGACAAAGTGTGCCCGAGAAGGCAATATGTGTGCACCTGTGGACATGGAAGTGTGGTTGCACGTGTGGTTGAGCATTGTGCAACTGTGTGTGTCAGTAGGGACATGCACTCAATATACGCATGTGAAATAAAGTGACCCTCAGTGTCCTTTACACATCACATGTGAACACTGACCATGTGTACATCCCAATGTCAAAGCACAACAATCCCCTGACACCTGAAAAGTAAATACAACAAAGGAACTGCCATTGGCCAGCACAACACATCATGTAAATAGTACCACACAATGACATTGTCAGAGAGTGCCCAAACCCTGTAGGCAAGGCTTATTGTCCAACAACAAAAGGCCCACCCTCATTTACACATCACCATGACCTTCTGAACAACTCTGTCTGTGGTATGTAGCCTTCTTCCTTCTAGTCTACCTAGCTACAGGATCCTCCTACCCCTTGGTGTTCATGTCCCACCTTACGTGTAAATAGTGTGCAGCCCCCTCAGAGGCCTCTTTGACTGGTAAAAATACCAAATTGCAGAGAACTCAATGGACCCAAACCCCAAACACATGGGAAGAGGCTCTAGGCACCAAAAAACCCTGGAAGAGTGCCCAGTAGATAACGTGAAGTGCAAAATTAAGACCAGGCACATGTACAAGCACAATGATACAACTACCAAGGTAGCACAGTTGAACAATGGGCCAACAGGATGGGTACCTTTTTCTGGAAACCACATCCAATGAGGATGCAACAACTGATGGGTAGTGTCACAGCTCCGGTCTCCTGGAGCAGGAGTGGCACGAACCAACCACCCCCTCTGTGGTCTGGGTGCCTGCAAGTTAAAACTTGCACAGGCTGCCGAGTCCCTGGTGGGGAAAGAGGGTCAGGGATCCTTTGGTTGGACAGGCATTGCTATTCAGGATACCTGGAAAGAGGGGTAGGAGGGGGGAGTTGGATTGGCAAGGGAAAGTAGGCCAAATACAAAATACCACAATTCAAAATGTAAGTGACTTCAATCCAGCACTCCAACCAAGTCAATGCTTAATATGGGATGCCCAATGGAAGCCCTTGTTTATATATTTTTATGTCAAAGTTCTTTAAATCTGGACTTTGAACCCTTATATAACGTCCCTCTCCTTGGAAATCCCCCACCTCACTGAGCCAAGAAGTAGGTGTGTTTTGCAAATTAAAAGGTTTATTTGAAGAATTAAACAATATATATATATCCCTTTTATGAATAGAACAATATATGAATAGCACACTTATGAATATGAACAGTAATCAGTAGTGGGTAATATCACAATATCACAATCTCTTCAATCACTTAGGAGTAGGAATAGAAAAGGATAAGGGAGCAGAGAATACTTGGTATGGGTTCAAGGAAATGCAAGACAGGAACAATGCAACTCAGAAATAAACTTGATATGATTTCAATCAAAAGATAATATGATCACTTTTTCCCCTGTTATTACTCACACCCCCCACTAGGCAATATGAAGAGGTGGAAATGAGGGCACACAGGTTTCAGGAATATTAATCAACAATGCAGTTCAATTCCAGTTCCCCCAGCAAGCTCAGAGAAAACAGGTATGATTTTAAAACAGAGGCCAAAAATGCTTTGAATGTGATTGCAATGAGTCGGAAAAATATGCTAAACTGATTATAATTAACTAAAGGAGATTCAGGATAGGTGATAGTTACTTTGGATTGGTTCAGGTCAACACTAGCAATGATTCATGAATGATTATCAGATTGGAAATGAATTTCGGCAGTTGAAAACAAGAAACAGCTATTTTAACAGAAAAACTAAATTGCAGCCAAATTGCAATTCGGAGCAACTTTTCCACGTGTGTGAATCGCGATTACGGAAAAACTATTATGACAGTTAAATTTTGGTTCCAGGACGGGCAGTTCAAAAGTTACAGAGGTTTTCGTGAAGGTAGATTTTCAGAAATAAAGTCAAGATTTCAAAATGACAGATTGCGCTTTACAGATTTGGAATCAACAGGATGGACACACGATTCTATAATGCAGTTCTGGACAGGTTGAAATGGATGGGATAAGATTACTTTAGACTAAGAGATGACTATGCACAGTTCTAGACTAGATACTCACTCCTAGGCTTTAAAATGGACTGGGCCACGTCAAAGATCTGGTCAAGGGTTTGGCTTCACTCTCACCACCGGACAGGTCTCAGGCACTCTGGGTTCTGCTCTCAGCACTGCACTGCGGTCTGCACACTATCTTGAACTGGATCTGACGGGTTCTGGAGACAGCTCTGCATTCTGGGTCTGGACCTTGGTTCTAGCACAGAGTTCTAGGCTAGAATAGCAAAACAGCACAGCCCGGCTGTGAGATGTGAGAGCCCCTTGGTGCAGTTTAGGGGATAGAATAAGGTTGCTAGATTCTGCAGGCCTGCTGAGAAGGGTTCAGCTTTTGGATTAGGCCTCTCTGCTTCAAAGTTCTAGGGTTTGGGTCTAGAGTCTGGTCTCTGGATCTATCTGGAGTCTGGAGTCTTCCGTCAGGGTGCTGCGCCAAGAAATCAGTTGAGTAGTGGAAAAAGGTGTGTCCTCTCTGGGTCTCAGCAGTCCCTATTTATATGTTTCCAAAGGGGGTGGGGAGGCTGATTCTACAATGCCCAACCCTCTAAGGATTTGATAGGTTAGAAGATTCCCAGTCCCCTGATTTGAGACAGGAGCAGTGTGTCATATGTGTTAGAGTGATGCTGTGTTTTATGGCTTAGCTGAAATCCCTCCCCTTTGCTTTTTCATAGAAACTCTATTTTTCCCACAAAACATATTTCCCAAATACACAAGTTGTTCACAATATATATACACATCACAGCTTAATTAAGGCATGTCTCTGTTCAAGTCCCATGTTCCAACGAGCTTGGGTTCAGAAATGACCACTTATTCACGGTTTTGGGGGGTTTCCCACTATTCATTCTGCTCCAAATTTTACACCGGCATACACACTCCATCTGAGCATATCTCTGTAATTCCTTATGTTCATAGCAAAAACACTGCAGTTGCAATATTAATAAAGTCAGTGGTTTCGTCTCAGAACATCACACGGAGTCCAGCTTAGTCTTAAATCATAAGGGATTTTTTCATTTTCACACTCTCATTAATTTTACATTTTTGTCAGTTCGGTACACTTTGCTATACGCATTTTTATAAAACATACATTTGCTTTCAATTCAATTCACACAATTGTTTGTCTCCACCTCTAGAGCCCAGGCTGACTCAGAGGTCACATGTCTCTCTTTCCTGCTAGCAGTTTGTTGACAGTTACACCCGCATTTAGCATATTCTATTCAGTTGAAAGACTCTATTGTCCCTTTCTCCTGTCAGCATAGAAAAACCCCTCCCCATTTGATTAACATGTCCATGCGACATCCTCCCTTTTGGTGGGAAGGCCCGAGGTGTGAAGGGTTCTCAGGGGAAGCAAGCCTTTTGGAGTTGTAACTGCATCAGGTTACTTTCTGATCAATTGCAACATAGTTCCTTGTAAAATCAAATACATTTATACATTGAAAATAAGCAACATATCTTTAAATCCAATCTTTTTCCACATTAAATCAATGTGTGGCACTCTATACAGCATTTGACATATTTAACTTTTGAAACACCATTTCTCCTGTTAGAATTATAAATCGCCAGCACCTGACAGAGGCGAGTAATGGTAATGCACCCATTTTTGACAGCTGTCTTTCCATCAAGTATCTTTAAGATTTTGTTCTGAGAACATATGATTTTTGCTGACATTGTAGTGATGAAGATCCTTGCAGTAATAATGTGGAACACCCAACAAAGAGGTTGGATCTTTTAGGTGCTTTGTGAGCCATGATATTAGTAATTTTTGACAATCAAGAAAACGGATTCCCAAACAGCTCTGTATTTCTTTTGGCAATCAGCATTGCTTTTTACAAGTGGTTTCAGGCTGCTTTGTGGGTAGTCCAAATGGTGGTTGTTGGCAGTGGTCTCCTGTGTTACCACTGACATAGGCACAAAGTATATGGTGGCCCTGTTTTTCAGGTTTTCACTGTGCACTTTCTGGTGATTTCTGGCGAGGAGCATGCTTTCCGGTGGCCATTATGATGTTTCTACTGCCAGCAATGCACAGTGATGTTGCAGGGCTTGGATGAGTGGGTTGATACATCCCACAAGCCCCCCTCTTGCGGTGGCCGTTGTGCTTCCATCAATGGAACTTCGAAAGACTGGGATGTAAGCCTCATCTCTCCGGATTCCAAGCATGGCAAAGTTCAGCATCTTTTCCTCCATCAGGGGTGGATCGATCGGTTCTCCTCGCCAGTCCTGATGGGAGTATTGAGCGATACCCTGGGCCCCTCGGATCTTTGCTCCCGGTCCCCGGGTCGTCCTCCTTGGTCAGTCTCCGTGGTTTCCAGTCAACTATAGGTTACCTCTCCTAGGATGACAAAGCAAAAAATATTCATAGACATTCCCCCACCACTATTAATGTAGTGGGGCGGACATATACATTTGGTAAATCAGGAGACATTTGCATTATTGTATTTTATAGACTATATGTGGAATATTTTAGGGTTGATACTTTATGGATCTGGAGTGGCCCCCTCTGGGGTTTCAGAAGACTCCTCCAGTTGCTGCAGAGTGTGCCTAGGATGGCAACACTTTAGCTGATTAATATGGACCCACTTTTCTTCCCCTTCTGCCAAACTGCCTTTGGGGATGCGGATCTTGTAGGCGACTGGTGATATCTTGTCTACAACTTCAAAAGGTCCCTTCCAAGTAGGCAGTTCACTGTTTGGCCTGGTTCCTTTGGAAATTGTATAGATAGACCCAGTCTCCTACATTGTATTCTTTTCTGGTGGTCTTTAAGTCATAGTGGGTCTTCAAGCTATCGGCTGATCTTTCTAGATTTCGCTGAGCATAGGCAAAAGCATGTTGAAGGTGTTTTCTTAAATTTTCAACATACTCATGAGTTGTGGAGGCATTGATCAATGTCTGCTCTTGGGTCCTGTAAAGCAGATACTGGGGAAGCACCATCCTGCATCCAGTCATCAGCTCAAACAGTGACATTTTAGTTGCAGGTGAAGGGGTAGATGTGATGGCCATTAGAACAAGAGGTAATCAAATATCCCAACTTGGCCCAGAACCTGCCACAATTTTTTTTAAGATGCTCACAATGGTTTTGTTGTAACCTTCTACTGCACCACTAGAGGCTAGCTGGTAAGCAATATGTAGCTTCCTTTTAACCCCAAGTATCTCCCACATCTTTGTCATTACTTCGCTGGTGAAATGGCTCTGTCTGACTCGATCCTTTGAGGTAGTCCAAAACACGAAAAGATGTGATTGATCATCAGGGCAGCTGCATGTTTCTGCCTTGCAGTTTGGGGCCGGGAGACATTCCACCCATTTAGTAAATAAGCATGTCACCATCAACATGTACTTATTCCCCCTAGAGGAGCGAATCACGGGCCCGATAAGTCGACTTGCAAAACTGACCATGGCAGTGTCATCCCCCTCTTTTGGAGAAGTGCACGGTGTGTGAGGGATGCTGGCTGAAATTGTGCACACACAAGACACCCCTTCAAGTATTGGTCGAGGTCCTGCACCATGTGTGGCCAGTATGCAACCTCTCTTAAGATTTCAAGTGTTGTATGAAACCCCCTATGACCGGCTGTGGCCGCATCATGGGCATGATTTAACATCAGGCTTCGGAATGAAGTAGGAACCACCCATTGATCATGGCCAGCATGGGATTTCCTTACCAACAAACCGTCTTGGATTCGGAACATTTTTGGACATTTCATCAACACATTCTGAGGTTCTCTTTCCCTATGTAATCGTTATCCATCAGGGGACAGTTCTCAGGGTCCTCAATGTGTTGATAAAACTTACCAATTATTGGATCCCCTTTCTGAGCCGGAATCAAATCAGCATCTGGGGTCTCCTTACTCCATTGTGCAGTTGAAAGATCATTGTGAGCATTTGTCTGGGACCTAATGATAGCAGTGAACTGGATTTCCCCCAACAGGGACTCAATCTCTATTAGAACCCCTTGGATGGCCCTGGTTTTGGCCAGCTGATCAGCTAACACATTTCCAGTTTTGTCTGGTCCCTCTACTTTGGAATGACCCTTGATCTTTTTCCAGTAGATGGTCATCCCTTTAAAGGTGACCAGATCAATAATATTTTGAATTAACTTCCCATGTTTCAGGGGTTTGTTGTTAGCACATAGCATGCCTCATGTTTTCCAATTAACCAGGTGCTCCACGAACCCGTTCCGTACATAATCTGAATCTGTGATTATGACCAGTTTGTGGAGTTGATGTTGGACAGCAGTGGTGATGGCTTGATGCACAGCCATCAACTCTGCCACTTGACTACTTCGGGGACAAATCTTGAACCCAGCAGAGGGTTCTGGGATCTCATTCATCCATGCATTCCCTACGCCAGCCACAAGTTATTTTTCCCCGTTGTTGTCAACATGGTAAGAGCATCCATCCACAAAGACAGTGCGCATTCCCTCACACTTGTCTTCTTCAAAGACTTTGTGTGGGGAATTACGGTATGCCGCCATGTTGTCCTTGATTTTTAGACTTTCATCCTCGAGACAGTTTTCTCTGGCACAATCATGCAAGTCAGCCAGACCTTGCGCGAGGGGACTCTTCTTGTTTTGGCCATATCTGACCTCCACAGGAAAGCCTTGCATTGACAGAATCCAGGAAGTAATTTGGGAATTGCTCACATTTCCGGCCCGGATTCTGTCACTTTGGAGATATTGCAGAGGCTGATGTGCAGTCTCCACTATGATGTGTTCCCCCTGGATAAACGGGCAGTAATACTTCAATGCCCACACCGTTGCAAGGAGTGCCTGCTCACACTCCACTGAGGATAAAGTTTTACCTGCATAGGAGATCACTTTATTGACCTTGTCATGCTTTTGGTATGATACTGCATTGAAGCATGTATTAGAGAACCCTGTCTCCAAGAAGAACTCCTTGTTTCTGACAGGGTAAGCTTGGCAAGTAGCCTGTGAGAGGCTTCTTTCGAGTTTTCTTACAGCCTTGGATTGTTCTGGACCCTATTCCCACTTGACTCCCCCTTCAAAAGATGAATCAGGGGTCTGGTGATCTCTGCGTAGCCCTCAATGAACTTTCTACTATAATTAGTCAGTCCAAGGAGGCTCCTTAGTTCCCGCAGAGTTGTGGGGTCTTTCAGTTTCTGAAGTGCTTCCACTTTCTTTTCCTGGGGACAGAGACCCTGAGGAATAATCTCATGCCCCCAAGAAATTAACATGGGTTCTACACCACTGTGCTTTCTGAAAGGAAGGTTTTGCTCCGGCGGCCCTTAACTTTGACAGAACATAACGGATCTCTGCTATGTGTTCCTCCACAGTTGAGCTTTTTATGAGGACATCATCTACATAAGCCTAGTTACCCCTTTCACCCAGGTCGGTCATGGCCTTATGTAGAAAAATGTTGAACTCATTGCCGGAGTTGAGGTATCCGAAGGGAGTCAGGGTCCATGAGTACTGCTGGCTCCCAAAGGTAAAAACCAGCTTGTATTGGTCCTCCCTACTGACAAGTCCAGTCCAGTATCCATTGGTCAGGTCTAATGCAGTGAATACCTGTGACCCCTGGATCTGGGCCAGCCCTTACTCAATGTAGGGAGGAGGCCATCAGGAAGTATGGACCCGTTTGTTGAGCTCCCTACGGTCAGCGCAGAGTCTCCACTGGCCGTTTGGCTTCAATATCCCCAGCATTGGATTATTGAAGATGCTGTGGACTGGACAGATTTTCCCACGGGACTCAAGGTTCTTAATTATTTCAGTAAGAGACTCCATTGATGCTAGAGGCAAGTAATATTGCTTCACAAACACTAGAGTCATGCCAGGGTCCATGGAAATTGTTGTTGTGTGGATGTCGGTGCGACCACAGTCATATGAGTCCACCGCAAAGAGATCCTGAAAATCCAAGAAAACTTGTTTTAACTTTTGCTTCTGCTCCAGAGTCTCACAAGCATCCACTAGGTTGACTCTCTCTTCAACCTTCTGCCTGAAGCCTGGAAAGACTTCTGGTTTCGCAAGCTCAGCGGCCTCCTCCAGCTGGGTGGAGAAGACCATTGTCAGAGTGCTGATTTGGACTGGTGGCTTCAGGTGGGAAAGGCAGCCCTCATGGACCTGGAAAATCACCTCATCCCTCCTGAAATCACAAGTCACATTTTCCTTACCATAAGGGCAGGAAGTGTACACCAGGAAGTTCCCACCATGCCTGGTAAAGATCCTGTCTGGTGTTGCGTTGTCATCACTGTCACTGTCAAAACAGTCCTTGGGGATTCACTGCCTGAATCAATAGAAAAATGTCAGTCATCAACCGCCATTCCAATAATGGTGCCTGCGGCTAGAGTGATACTCTTTAAGTCGCTGTTATCCACCTCTATTGGAATGGTGTCATGTTCTATATTGAATAATGGTGTTGGGTTTACCCCCAACCCTTGCTGTTGGAGAGAAGCATTTAGATGAATGTAAGCATCAGGGATTTTCAATTTCTGTCCTCTTTTAACTTTCACTTCTAGGGAGAATTGTCGGGTCCTTTCTGGGATGGTGACTTCCTCTCCAATCGAATTTCAACTGTATAAGGTAGCAATTGAGCTGACCTTAATGCTTTCTCTGGATCATCAAAGCCCATGGGATTACCCGCTAATCGGGACCAAGCTTTGAAGTTTATTAGGTCCAAACTAATGGCAGAGCGATTGAGAATGTCACTGCCTAAGTAAAAGGCGGCAGTGACGTCTCGCACGACCCAACAATGATGGACTATGCTCTTGTTGCCTATGGAGATTTGGAGCATACACCTGCTTCGCAGGAGGTGTTTAGAATTGGGTGTTTCCAGGTCCATTTCCCATTTGTCTATAGGTCTAAAGGTGGGAATGGCTGAATCTTTTGGGAGTTGGTGGAACATGGCTCTTACCGTTGTTCAAACACACTCGGGCGAGAACAGAGTCCTTCCCTTCATTTAACTGAATTGGGATGAACAACTGCTCTCCAATTTGCTGAATATCAGCCAGGCTCTGGGCTGAGTTCACATCTTTCTGGACTATTGGAGTGGGAATGTCTGATTGTGGATTGGTAAAGAATTAGAGTGTTTCAGAAATAGAGAGGACCCCCCCAACACCAGTCTGTTGTCCTACTGCTATTACTGTCACGTCTGGAATTTGGTTGTTCTGGAAGTGAAATTCTACTTGGTCAGATTTGTGTTCAACCATGTGGCATGTACTGTTTAAACTAACATGGTTGACACTCTGTTTTAATTTTATGGGTCGGCTAGTCTGGGTCAAGAGGACCTTGTTTACACAGTCTATTAGGGGTGACAACCTTCTCAGGAGGTCATTCCCTAGTGAACAAGGGGTGCCCTCTGGAGTCACAACTATGACCGGGTGCTTCACCTTGTGTCGCCCAATTTTAATGTCCAAATCCGCAGTCCCCTCGACAGGAATTTCTTTCCCGTCAAAGTTCTGAAGTTGTCCAGGAAGAGAGGTGAGAGGAATTTGGTAATTCTCCCCCCTTCCTGAATTTAGTTAATCAAAGGCCTTTTTGGACAGAAGGGTAGCTTGGGATCCAGTGTCCACCAGTGCCAAAATTGTACCCTGCCCCTGTACTTGAACCGGGGCATAGTATCTTCCCTCCTTCTCCGCAAGGGGGCACAGATAATGCACATTTTTGGACAAGTGGTGGGCTAATTTTCTGGGTTTGGACATTGAGAGAGAAGAGATTTGGGCAGAATTATGTGGGGAGTCTTGGGAATCTGAAAGAAAAAGTTGGCAACTGGAGATAGGAGTGGTTTTGAGTTCCCCTGGTTCCGGGTTCTGGGCCGCCCCCCCTTTTTTTGAGGCAGTCACCAGAATGGGTTTGAACCAGGGGTTTTGATGTTGTTGGTTCTGGGATGGGATGATGGGCGGCGCTAGCTCAGTCCCCACATCTACCCAGTCTGAATGTGAATCCCTAGGGACCCATTTTTCTTTGGGAGGAGTTCCCCCATCTCTGAAGGAGAAAATCATTTCCCCTGAGAATCCTCTGAGGATCCCTCTCCTTCAAATTGGAAGATCTGTACCTCCTCCTCAAAATGGGTCTGTTTGGGTCCTTTGTTTCTCCTACCCACCCCTCTGCTCCATGGGTGGAAGACTTTCAAGGGCAGGAGATTTTGTTTCCGGTTCCTGTTTTTCCAGCGGCTGTTTACAAGTGGGGAAGGAAGCTTCCTCCAAGGCTTTAAACCCCCTTCCCCTTGTGCCTCCTCCCTGGGAACCAGTGAGTTATCGGGGTGATGCCCCCATCATTGTTCTGGAGCACCAGGTCCAGAGTTTGGGGCATTATGTGCCGCATGCTCATCTGAGGGTTCTGCTGAGCCCTCAGCATGCAACCCAGATCATGTGCCATATTTTCGACGTGGCGGTCAAGTTGTGAAACCCGCTCAGGCTGATACGGGGTTCTGTTTTCTCCCCTGGGCTGATCCCGGGAAGGGTAACTATCCCTTCTCTAGTAGTACCCCGGGTTGGGAAGATTTGGGTACCCCTCCACCCTTGGCCTCCCCTTTCCTGGATTTGGTTGTCTAGGCTCAGGAAAGTGGGGAAAGAAGGATGGATGATTTTGGGGTTGAACATTTTGTGGATACCTGGGGAAAAAGTTTTGCCCAGGAATTGGGGAATTTCTGTCCTCCTGGGGGAAGTTAGGGGGGAAGTTCCCTGGGTTAGGTGCTTGGCTGGATCCCCCCCCCTTGGGCTGGAGGAGTCCACACATAAGTAGGAGCCCTCCCGTCCCCTGCACACTATCAGTATTCCATCAACTGATGGATAAATACAATTTTCTTATTTCTAGAGTTTACTAATTGGTACTCTTTTGGTGAAGTAAATATAAAGACAATCAATGTTATAGGCATTAAAGCATAATGGTTTAATCCGTACAAACAAATTGTATTATCATGGGGTAAAAGTGATGCAGAAAACAAATACAAATACAATGTCAAGTATTCAATGTTATCGAAATGAGTAACAACCATGTGTGTTGACAGTTCAGAAATGGAAAGGCTGACATGTTTCGGGATCAATGTCCCTTCTTCTTGAGCAAAATAGGTATGAACTGTAAAGCAGCAGAAATAAACAAAGAATATGTCAAGCTATTGCAAAATAGTTTAGACTTCATTTTCATGTTCAAGAACAACAAACTCAAGGCCAACCATTAATAGCAAACAATAGTGGATTGTCTTGGTTTCAATAAGTAAGGCTGGTACTAATGTGGGAACATTCAAAGAAAGGTTTCTGATCTTCCAAGGAGGCTTATTTTCAGCTCGAAGTGTTAACAAAAAACCACAAAAAACAACTGTAGCCATCATGCAATTCAGTCCTCTCTGTTAAAGTGATCCACTAATAAGTGTCTGGAGATTGTGTGTTGCCAAATATGACTAAATGTTTACATTGTAACTGAAACAAAGGCAAAATAACTTTACCTTATTGTTGTAGAGTGAAGATGTTTCTTTTGGGCAAAATAATGTATTTGTCATATGATGTCGAATCCACAGGAGATTCTGGGGTATAGGACTATTCTATTTACAAATACGGAGCCTAAAAATGAGCAGATAACTTTGGTATTTAGTAGAAAATTCTAGTTATAGCTTTAACACGATTGTAAAAACTAGTTTTGCATGCAATAGTCTTTATTGGACACTATCATGTTAGTAATTAATTGATCTGACTCGAGTAGAAATCACCGTAATGTAAACAATCCTTCAAGCACTGAATGACATATACCTATACGGTGCTAGATATACACTGACTATTGTTCTCTGAAGCATTTCTGTTCTAAGTTATGGAGTTAGGGTCTACATTCCCAAAAAGAAAAAGGGCATGAGAAGCCATTTAAGTAATCTATGAAAGATGTATGCTTACTTATTCTTAGTTACACAATAAAGTCCATGTGGTGACTGTGCTTGCTCAAAAATGGCTGTGCTGGCAATTAGGGCAAACGCTGCTTCCTTTCATCAGTTAAAATGGGAATCCTGGCCATTTTAGCCTAGAGTCTGGAAAATGTAAAAAATACAGTATCAGTTGCTATTCTAATATCCAAACTACAGCAATTTGCAGTATGATCATTCCCTTTCTCACTCTTCTTACCTTAAGATGCTGTTGCAGGATATAAATGTATGTAGCTCGTAGTGGCTACCAGAGTGCTATCTCAAGTGAATGCAGGTTTGCAGTAGCCGCGTGTGTCATAAAGCGGACGATGCGCTCAAGGAGTATATTGCAGTGGGTTTGTGGCATCTCCATGGAAACTTTGCCGCATGGCGGAAAGTTGGCGTGTGCCGGGTTACTATAGTGATTGAATGTATTCTCGTGGAAATGGAGGGAGGACTATTCTGAATGTGTAGAAAGTGCATCGGATGTAAGGAGGGCAGCCAACTCAGTGGGCGCAATCTTAGAATAGTTTTGTGACAGCATTAGCATACCAGAATACAGATGAATATTGACATGAAGTTGTGAGTAATAAAGAACTCTGAAGGGAAGTTAATCTAGATTAACTCAAACTCAATCTCAATGTAAATAGACAGAGGAGAAGTCCTGGAACAACCGATCAGCATAAGATCGAAAATAGTCTATGTATAAATTGCATTGTGGTGACAATGAGGTGGAAAAAATATTGAGAGTCAATGACTACTTCGTAAAAAAAGAAATTTGTTTTTGCCATCTAACATAAGGACAGTGGGCCGGTAGACAGGACCCGGACTTACATTAATTTAACAATTGTTCCACTGTGAATTAGTGCAAAATTCAGATTAACTAACCCCCGTCTGACGTTAATCTTGGATTTTTTATCTTAGTTAGCTTGCAGTCAAAACATAGACTATTTTCATTAGTACATTCATCACAGAAACAACTCCTGAGTTACAGAAACCCAATGATGCCTGGCAGAAATGCTTGTTGGAGTGAATTCGTGTTTAAGAACAAAAAGAAAAGAAAAAACATAAGTCAGTCATTAATAGTATTTCAAATGAAACATCTCAGTGAGAACTCCTCATTGAGTCCTTTAGGGTTCAGAGTGTCCAGTAGGTCTATCCAAAATGTTTCCCTTCGAGACAAGGTCGACTGGTAGTCACCCCCTCCGTGTGGTTTTTTGACCACTTCCAGGACTAAAAATTTCACTTGGGCTACAGTGTGTTGATGTTGCACAAAGTGCCTCGCCAGTGGAGATTTCATATTTTTGCATCTAATATTGGATTTATGCTCAGGGATTCTGTCTTTCATTGGTCTGGTGGTTTTTCCCACAGTTTGCCACATGGGCATTTGATGGTATATATCACACTTGATGTGATGCAGGTGGCAAAATCTCTGAGTTTATATTTTTTACCCATATGGGGGGGTGTCACAAATTCACCTTTTATCACATTCTTGCAATGTGTACAGGCCAAGCAGGGGTGTGTTCCTTTCCATCTCGTGCTTAATAGCATTTGTTTTTCCTTTGGAGGTTTCTCGGCTCTTACCAATTTGTCCGTTAGGTTCTGACCTCTCTTAAAGGCCACCATTGGCCATTAGGGAAAAGGTTTGGGAAGTAATGGGTCACTGTGGAGAATGTTCCAGTGTTTTTTGATTGTTCTTCCTATTTGGAAGCTTTGGCGAGAGTATTTAGAGATGTATAGTAATGGTGTCTCCTTGTTCTTAACTTTAGGAGTCAGTAGTTGTTCTTCACTTAAATTTGATAATCTCTCTTTTGCCTCATCCAAAACAGTACGTGGGTAGCCCTTCTTTTCAAATTTCTCCAAGAGTTTTGTACATTCCACTTCAAGGCCTGCTGGATCGGAGATGATCCTTTTGAGTCTTAAGATTTGGCTGCAGGGCAGACTGACTAACATTGTTTTAGGATGAAAGCTTGAGAAATGCAACAGATTGTTGACATCAGTAGGCTTGTGATAAACATTGGTGGAAATCTGGTTGTTTTTAATCTCCAGGCAGACATCTAAGAAGTATATTTATGGTTTCCCTACTTCCATTGTGAATTTGATGCTTGGATGTATGGAATTCAAATAGTTGAAAAAGAGGTCAGTTCTTCTTGTGTCCCACACCAGATCCCGAAGACGTCGTCAATAAAGCGCTTCCATAACAGAATCTTGCTGGACCACTCCACATTCTCCAGTACATGAGTGTGCTCAAACCTGTCCATAAAGGTGTTCGCATATACTGGGGCCCTTGCTGACCCCATTGATGTCCCCGTGACCTGTAAATAATAATTACCTTGAAATCTAAAGTAATTATTATTAAGTATTAAACTAAGTAGGTTCATGATGAATTGTGGGTCTCCTCTTGTAGCTTGTGAGTTCAATAGTAACCATTCTACAGGTTGTATCCCTTCCTCATGCGGGATCGAGGTGTATAGACTACAAACATCCATACTAAATAGTAAGCAGTCCTCGCTCAGTGCTCTCACTTCTTGGATACAATTGATAAAGTCTGTGGTATCTTTGAGATATGTTGGAATGACTTGGATCAATGGTTGCAGTAAACGATCAATGTATATTGCTAGTGGATCAAATATGCTATCGGTGCCAGCCACTATAGGTCTTAGAGGTGGATTGGTTTGGTTTTTGTGAATCTTCGGCAGTCCATAGAACACCGGTATAATTGGATATTGATTAATTAAAAATTCACAAGTTTTGCTGCTGATCCATTCATTATCAAGTGCTTCCTCCACTGTTGTTTCAATGAGTGATTGAATTCTCATAATGGGATCTCCATTTAATTTTGTGTATGTATTTGTATCATTAAGGAGTTCTAGGCTTTTTTTGTGTGTAGCCCACCGTGTCCATTACCACTATGGCTCCACCTTTGTCAGCCGGTTTTATGGTTAGGTCCTCATCTCTGGCTAGTGCCTCAACATGGTCAAGTTGGCATTTTTTTACATTGTGAGGTGTTAAAATTTGATAATTGATCTGCTTCAAGTCAGAGAGGACATTCTTTTCGAAAAGATTCAAAATGGAATTCTGAACATGTGGGTCAAAATTGCTTTTGGGTCGGATCTCTAATGTTTCACCTTCAGACTGGAAGATTTCCAGGTCTTCATCTGATTCAAAAAAGATTTTGAGTCTTAATTTTCTGAGTAGCCTATGTAGGCAGATCTTTTCCTCAAATAAGGTGGTGTTGTTTGTCGGGATAAATGATAATCCACGATTTAGCATTTCAAGTTGATCACTAGTGAGGGTTTTCTTAGAGATGTTTACGACCAGATTTTCACTCATTTGTTTTTTCTTTTTTGATTTGCCTTTCCCTCTCCTCGTTTTTCTTTTTGTTTATCTCAGAGTCCTAAAAAAGCTCTAGCCTCGTTTGGTCTTGGTGATGTTGAGGGTGATGTTGTTCCTGTGGGTTCCACTGGCCGTGCTCCTCCTTCTGGTATAGGAGTAGCCCTCCTATCTGCATCTGTTTTTGGGCCAGTGTTACCTGGTTGTGTCGGTTCACCTATACTGCTGGAACTACTCTCGTTTCCTGAGTTAGATGAGTCTGGATTTCTAGGTTTTGTTCTGTTTAAATTGCGGTGATGATAATACTCCTGACAGCTGTATACAATGGGCCTCATTACGACCCTGGCGGTAAGGGGTTTACGCCAGCGTTAGCTGCGCCGACCCCTTAGCGCCAATTACGAGGTCCCTTAGCGCCATGGCGCTTTTAACACCTGCTTTTAGCAGGTGTTAAAATCCATGGCGCTAAGGGACCATGGAGTTAATTACGCCACCGTAATTTACGGTGGCGTAATTAACGCCTTCCCCACTCCCATTATGCCCTATGGGGCAAAAATGGGAATGGGGAAGGGTAAATGGGGATTGGGGACTTACCGCCCCCGCCAACCTCGGAATGGGGCGGTAAGTCCGCCAACCACCATGGCGTAAACGTAGTTTACGCCATGGTGGTAAAGTCACGGCCCAGGCGGTAACTTACCACCTGGGTCGTAATGAGGCCCAATGTCATTTAAATAATCGAAAGTGTCCCTTTTGAATTTTCTAAATTTTCTTTGTTCAATGTCGGATTTGTATGATGAAAGTTTATCATTAATGTCTGTCAGTAACTGTGATAATTCTTCTGATGACTGAATTCTCTACGTAAATGTAACAGTGATCCTGTGCCAGGGTCACGTTTCCTCCCCCGCACCTTAAAACAATATATAATACTTTTACATACCACACGAAGATTACATAAGATTAGGTGAGTGCTTCTACGAACCCCCCTCACAGAGTCCACACATAACCCAGCATGGGTCTGTTTCCCTTGTAGCGGGGACTGACATAGTCAGGGGAGTGAGGGACCCCAAGGTGGGACTACCTCCTTGACTCCCTGTCTTTGACTGGCCCGAGGGCCTTCTGGGCTTGGAATTATTTTGTGCAGGCAGGTTTTTAGGCCCCCCATCTCCAAATCTAAAATGGGGGCAAACTTTACCTCTGCCACCTCAACAGCAGCAGGAGTGCTGGTCGGGTTGGGGCTTTTCTGGGCATTATTTTTATTTTCCATTGGCTTCTCCACCTCATAGATTCGGGTGGAATGTTCAATGACCCAGTCTAGTGACCTTTTCTCATGATAATCTCTCACTAGCTGGGTCATGATGTATTTGGGTAAGGCATGGAAAAACGTATTTACAAATTCTTTACTCCCCGTGCGCACCCTTTTGGTAGTCTGCGCAAAGGCATGCTTCAACTCCTGCACAAAATCTTGTGGGGCCTGATCCTCCCCACATTGCAAATTGTAGGCTGCCTTGCAAGCCTCTTGGGGATTTCTATGAACAGAAAAGTGCTTTAAAATGGCCTCCCTATATGTGGACCATATTGAATGGTTTTGGTCCTCCAGCCCCGCAAAGAAACTGGGGTATTCTGGGGAGAATGTCCGTTTTACGTACAGAATGCTGCTACTGCTGTCTTTCAAATGGAAAGTCTCCATCATTTGCTCAAAGAGCTCTAAGTGTTCCCACACAGAATCCTTGGCGTTCTTGTGATAAGGCGTGATGACACTACTTATTGGCTTAATCTGTTTTAAGGGGTCCTTAAGCAAGGCCCTTTTTTGCCTTATTGGCCTTCGTGGTTCGGGTAACCCTGGTCCATTCATCCTCTGACTCAGAGGCACTGCTCCCAGGGGTGCCCGTCTGATCTTCCAGGTTTTCCTGGATTCTGCAAGCCTGGGAATCTCTGGAAGAATGTGGGGACCTAGTCTCCTGTGTCCTAGGACGCTGAGAGGAGTCTTTCCTATTTCCTCCTTGCTCCCAGGATTTGATGGGTACCCCCCCACTGACCTAACTGGGCAGAGGTTTTCACGATGCCCTTCGTGGGCCTACTCTCCCGGGGTTCCCCACTAAATTGCACCGTACTTGGGTGCCCATACGGAGTTGCCCGGCCATCCATTCCTGGGAGGGACTGGCCTATGAGCCCCATACTTCTGACTGGATAGTAATCTGCCATCCCCGTGGCCCTGGGCTCATGTGAACCCGGGGACATGGGGGTGGCAGAGTCCAGGGACTGGGAGAGATGGAGGCCTCTGGTACTAGGGCTCCTGAGGTTATGCTCAGGTGTTTCCCTTTCCCAGTGAACCTCATTTCTATCAGCCCTTGCTCCCTATTGCCATGCAAGAGCATGTGCTTTCAGTTCCTCAATCAAGGCCTTACTGGACTCTATCAGTCTCTCTTGCATAGCTACCTGTTGCTGGAGCCTATCATTGTGCTGCCATAGAGCCTCATTTTCCCTCTGTGCTTCCTAGTTGGTCCTGGAGTACTGGACCAGTCTTTGCTGCAGGTGGGTTACCTCCTGAGTCCCGTTCCTACTGGCCTGTTCCTTTCTTGCCAGAGCATCTTCCACCCTCCTGGTGTGCTCTAACAAGTTTTGATGCTCTTTTTGGAAGTCACCCAATCCCTGGAGGGCCAGGTGATTTTCTTCCAGCTTCCCTTTTAAGTGGCAGACTTCCTGGCCTAAGGTATACCTTTCCTGAGTAAGAGCCTGCCTCTGTGCCACCAGGCCGTCCCTCTGCCTTTGAAGGGCACCAGCTTTCTGGCGCTCTTCCTCAAATTCTGCCTGGGTGTCCAGGTCTTTCAGGAATAATTTGTTGCTCTCTACCTTTTCTCTATATAGGTGGCTTTGCAGGGTGACTACCTGCTCTGCGCATGCCCTGTTGAAGTCCAGTTGTTGCTCCAGATTTTTCTGTCTCTGCAATAGGGAGTCCAAACCTTCTTGATAATCCTTCTGCAAGGCCAGAATGCTGGTATCCTGGTCTGCCCTTTCTTGTTGCAGGATACCCATATACTCTTTTATTTTAATTATATACTGCCTGTTTTCGTTTTCTGACTCCTGGCTTAATGAAGTTTTTTATTTTATTTTGCAAAACAGATCGTTTCCTTAGAGCGTTCCCTTTTGAGGGGGCTTTTACAGTGTAACACAGCGTGGTAGCCCAACAGGATTTATGTATCCTGTCAGTTAACACACTGTATTAAGATGCACAAGTGGTAGATCTAATCCGAAGTCCCGGCTACCAAGCCCCCAATCTGTAAGTGATTTTAATCCAGAACTCCAACCAAGTCAATGGCCCTCATTACAAGTCAGCCGTTAAGGGTTTAACGGCGCCGTCGGCGCCGTTAACCCTTAACACCTGATTCACACTTTAACGCCTGCTTTTTGCAGGCGTTAAAGTCCAAGGCGCTAAGCGACCTTGGTGCTAATTACGGCACCGTAATTTACGGTGCCGTAATTAGTGCCTTCCCCATCCCCATTATGCCCTAGCGGCAAAAATGGGAATGGGGAAGGGCAAATGGTGAATGGGGAATTACCGCCCCACTCACCTTGGAATGGGGCGGTAATTCAGCCATCCACCATGGCGGAATCCGGCATGGACCATGGTGCTAATAGCACCATGGTCCACGGCCTGACTTGTAATGAGGGCCAATGCTTAATATGGGATGCCCAATGGAAGCCCTTATTTATATATTTTTATGTCAAAGTTCTTTAAATCTGTATGTTGAACCCTTATATAACGCCCCTCTTTGGATCTCCCCGACCTCACTGAGCCAAGAAGTAGGTTTGTTTTGCAAATTAAAAGGTTTATTTGAAGAATTAAACAATATATATATATATATATATATATATATATATATATCACTTTTATGAATAGAACAATATCTGAATAGCACACTTATGAATATGAGCAGTAATCAGTAATGGGTCATATCACAATATCAACAATCTCTTTAATCACTTAGGAGTAGGAATTGAAAAGGATAAGGGAGCAGGGAATACTTGGTATAGGTTCAAGGAAATGCAAGACAGGAAAAATGCAACTCAGAAATAAACTAGATATGAATTCAATCAAAAGATAATATGATCACTTTTTCCCCTGTTATTACTCACTCCCCCCACTAGGCAATATGAAGAAGTGGAAATGAGCGCACACAGGTTTCAGGAATAGTAATCAACAATGCAGTTCAATCCCAGTTCCCACCAGCAAGTTTAGAGAAAACAGGTATGATTTTCAAACACTGGCCAAAAATGCTTTGAATGTGATTCAATGAGTGGGAAAAATATGCTAAAATGATTTTAATTCACTAAAGGAGATTCAGGATAGGTGATAGTTACTTTGGATTGGTTCAGGTCAACACTAGCAATGATTCATGAATGATTATCAGATTGGAAACAAATTTCAGCAGTTGAAAACAAGAAACAGCTATTTTAACAGAAAAATTAAATTGAGTCAAATTGAAATTTGCGGCAACTTTTCCGCGTGTGTGAATCGCGATTACAGAAAAACTATTATGACAGTTACATTTTTGTTCCAGGACGTGCGGTTCACAAGTGAAAGAGGTTTTCGTGAAGGTAGATTTTCAGAAATAAAGTCAAGATTTCAAAATGACAGATTGCGCTTTACAGATTTGGAATCAACTGGATGGACACAAGATTCTATAATGCAGTTCTGGACAGGTTGAAATGGATGGGATAAGATTACTTTAGACTAAGAGATGACTATGCATAGTTCTAGACTAGATATTCACTCGTAGGCTTTAAAATGGTGTGGGCCTCGTCAAAGATCTGGTCAAGGGTTTGGCTTCACAATCACTATGGGACAGGTCTCAGGCACTCTGGGGTCTGCTCTTAGCACTGCACTGTGGTCTGCACGGCCTCTTGAACTGGATCTGATGGGTTCTGGAGACAGCTCTACTTTCTGGGTCTGGACCTTGGTTCTAGCACAGGGTTCTAGGCTAGAAAAGCAAAACAGCACAGCCCGGCTGTTGGATGTGAGAGCCCCTTGGGGCAGTTTAGGGATATAATTAGGTTGCTATATTCTGCAGGCCTGCTGAGAAGGGTTCAGCTTTTGGATTAGGCCTCTCTGCTTCAAAGTTATATAGTTTAGTTCTAGAGTCTGGTCTCTGGATCTATATGGAGTCTGGAGTCTTCCGTCAGTGTGCTGCGTCAAGAAATCAGTTGAGTAGTGGAAAAAGGTGTGTCCTCTCGGGTTTCAGCAGTCCCTATTTATGTGTTTCCAAAGGGGGTGGGGAGGCTGATTCTACAATGCCCAACCCTCTAAGGATTTGATAGGTTAGAGGATTCCCTGTCCCCTGATTTGAGACAGGAGCAGTGTGTCATATGTGTCAGAGTGATGCTGTGTTTTATGGCTTAACTGAAATCCCTCCCCTTTGCTTTTTCATAGAAACTCTATTTTTCCCAAAAAACATATTTCCCAGATACACAAGTTGTTCACAATACATATACACATCACAGCTTAATTAAGGCATGTCTCTGTTCAAGTCCCATATTCCTACGAGCTTGGGTTCAGAAATGACCATTTATTCACGCTTTTGGTGGGTTTCCCAATATTCATTCTGCTCCAAATTGTACACAGGCATACACACTGCATCTGAGCATAACTCTGTAATTTCATATGTTCATAGCAAAAACACTGCAGCTGCAATATTAATAAATTCTGGGGTTTGGTCTCAGAACATCGCACAGAGTCCAGCTTAGTCTTAAATCGTGAGGGAATATTTCATTTTCACACTCTCAAAATTTTTCATTTTTGTCAGTTCGGTAAACTTTGCTATAAGCATTTTTATAAAACATACATTTGCTTTAAATTCAATTCACACAATGGTTTGTCTCCACCTCTAGAGCCCAGGCTGAATCAGAGGTCACATGTCTCTCTTTCCTGCTAGCAGTTTGTTGACAGTTACACCCGAATGTAGCATATTCTATTCAGTTGAAAGACTCTATTGTCCCTTTCTCCTGCCAGCAGAGAAAATCCCCTCCCCATTTGATTAACATGTGCATGCAACATCCTCCCTTTTGGTGGGAAGGCCCGAGGTGTGAAGGGTTCTCAGGCGAATCAAGCCTTTTGGAGTGTTAACTGCATCAGTTTACTTTCTGATCAATTGCAACATAGTTCCTTGTAAAAAATAATACATTTATACATTGAAAATAAGCAACATATCTTTAAATCCAGTCTTTTTCCATTAAATCAATGTGTGGCATTCTATATGGCATTTTGATGGAATTTTCTTCTTTGGCATATTTAACTTCTGAAACACCAGTTGTCCTGTTAGAATTATAAATCGCCAGCACCTGACAGAGGCGAGTAACATACTGCACCCATTTTTGACAGCTGTCTTTCCATAAAGTATCTTTAAAATAGGATTTTGATCTGAGAACAAATGATTTTTGCTGACATTGTAGTGATGAAGATCCTAGCAGTAATAATGTGGAACACCGAACAAAGAGGTTGGATCTTTTAGGTGCTTTGTGAGCCATGATTTTAGCAATTTTTGACAATCAAGAAAACGGATTCCCAAACAGCTCTGTATTTCTTTTGGCAATCAGCATCGCTTTTTCCAAGTGGTTTCAGGCTGCTTTGTGGGTAGCCCAAATGGTGGTTGTTGGCAGTGGTCTCTCGTGTTACCACTGACATAGGCACAAAGTAGATGGTGCCTATTTTTCAGGTTTTCACTTCACACTTTCTGGTGATTTCTCGCGAGCAGCATGCTTTCCGGTGGCCATTATGATGTTCCTGTTGCCAGCAATGTACAGTGATGTTGCAGGGTTTGGATGAGTGGGTTGATACATCCCACAAGCCCCCCTCTTGCGATGGCCGTTGAACTTCCATCAATGGAACTTTGCAAGACTGGGATGTAAGCCTCATCTCTGCGCATTCCACACATGGAAAAGTTCAGCATCTTTTCCTCCATCAGGGGTGGATCGAGCGGTTCTCCTCGCCAGTCCTGATGGAAGTATTAAGCAATACCCTGGGCCCCTCGTATCTTGGATCCCAGTCCCTGGGTCATCCTGCTTGGTCAGTCTCTGTGGTTTCCAGTCAACTATAGGTTACCTCTCCTAGGATAACAAAGCAAAAACATATTTGTAGACATTTCTATCCGCCCCACTATTAATGTAGTGGGGCGGACATATACATTTGGTAAATCAGGAGACATTTGCATTATTGCATTTTATAGAATATATGTGGAATATTTTAGGGTTGATATTTTATGGATCTGGAGTGGCCCCCTTTGGGGTTTAAGAAGACTCCTCCAATTGCTGCAGAGTGTGACTAGGATGGCAACACTTTAGCTGATTAATATGGACCCACTTGTCTTCCCCTTCTGCCAAACTGCCTTTGGGGATGCGGATCTTGTAGGCGACTGGTGAGATCTTGTCTACAACTTTAAAAGGTCCCTTCCAAGTAGGCAGAAATGTTCGCTGTTTGGCCTGGTTCCTTTGGCAATTTTACAGATAGACCCAGTCTCCTACATTGTATTCTTTTCTGGTGGTCTTTAAGTCATAGTGGGTCTTCATGCTATCGGCTGATCTTTCTAGATTTCGCTGAGCATAGGCAAAACACGTATATGGGGTTGCTGGTGGTACTCTTGTTCAGAGAGGAATTGCTGTAGCATTTCGGTGCTGGACTGCCCATCTGGGCGGGACAAAGACTGATATGCAAATGGATATTTCCCATCTGTGAAAGGTACAGTGAGCAAAAAGCGTGTGCTGCAAACTCTCATCTCAGAACAGGTTATCATGCCATGTTTTTTCTGGAGAGGAGCACCTGCTACCTTTATTGAAATATTTGAAAGGAACTTGGGGTTGGTCACCCTGAGTTACCTGGTGGCAACCAGACGTGGACTCCCTGCTCACTGTGCTCAGAGAGGCACAGCTTCACCTCACTGATGAGGCCCAACAAGGCTGAAACACGTGTATGGGGTGTCTGGTGGTACTCTTGTTCAGAGAGGAATTGCCATAGCATTTCAGTGCTGGACTGCCCATCTGGGCGGGACAAAGACTGATATGCAAATGGATATTTCCCATCTGTGAAAGGTACAGTGAGCAAAAAGCGTGTGCTGCAAACTCTCATATCAGAACAGGTTATGATGCCATGTTTTTTTCTGGAGAGGAGCGCCTGCTACCTTTTTTGAAATATTTGAAAGGAACTTGGGGTTGGTCACCCTGAGTTACCTGGGGGCAACCAGACGTGGACTCCCTGCTCACTGTGCTCAGAGAGGCACAGCTTCACCTCACTGATGAGGCCCAACAAGGCTGAAACATGTGTATGGGGTTGCTGGTGGTACTCTTGTTCAGAGAGGAATTGCCATAGCAGTTCGGTGCTGGACGGCCCATCTGGGTGGGACAAAGACTGATATGCAAATGGATATTTCCCATCTGTGAAAGGTACAGTGAGCAAAAAGTGTGTGCTGCAAACTCTCATCTCAGAACAGGTTATCATGCCATGTTTTTTCTGGAGAGGAGCGCCTGCTACCTTTTTTGAAACAATTGTACAGATAGACCCGGTCTCCTACATTGTATTGCTTTCTGGTGGTCTTTAAGTCATAGTGGTTCTTCATGCTATCGGCTGATCTTTCTAGATTTCGCTGAGCATAGGCAAAAGCATGTTGAAGGTGTTTTCTTAAATTTTCAACATACTCATGAGTTGTGAAGGCATTGATCAATGTCTGCTCTTGGGTCCTGTAAAGCAGATGCTGGGGAAGCACCATTCTGCATCCAGTCATCAGCTCAAACGATGACATTTTAGCTGCAGATGAAGGGGTAGATCTGATGGCCATTAGGACAAGAGGTAATCGAATATCCCAACTTGGCCCAGAATCTGCCACAGATTTTTTTAAGATGCTCACAATGGTTTTGTTGTAACGTTCTACTGCACCACTAGAGGCTGGCCGGTAAGCAATATGTAGCTTCCTTTTAACCCCAAGTATCTCCCACATCTTTGTCATTACTTCACTGGTGAAATGGCTACCTCTGTCTGACTCGATCCTTTGGGGTCGGGAGACATTCCACCCATTTAGTAAATAAGCATGTCACCATCAACATGTACTTATTCCCCCTAGAGGAGCGAATCACGTGCCCGATAAGGTCGACTTGCAAATCTGACCATGGCAGTGTCATCCCCCTCTTTTGGAGAGGCGCACGGTGTGTGAGCGATGTTGGCTAAAATTGTGCACACACAAGACCCCCCTTCAAGTATTGGTCGAGGTCCTGCTCCAAGTGTGGCCAGTATGCAACCTCTCTTATGATTTCAAGTGTTGTATGAAACCCCCTATGAAAAGCTGGAGCCGCATCATGGGCGTGACTTAACATCAGGCTTCGGAATGAGGTAGGAACCACCCACTGATCATGGCCAGCTTGGGATTTCTTTACCAACAAACCGTCTTGGATTCTGAACATTTTTGGACATTTCATCAACACTCTGAGGTCCTCTTTCCACATGTAATCGGTATCCGTCAGGGGAAAGTTCTCAGGGTCCTCAATGTGTTGATAAAACTTACCAATTATTGGATCCTCTTTTTATGAGCCATAATCAAATCAGCATCTGGGGTCTCCTTACTCCATTGTGCAGTTGAAAGATCATTGTGAGCATTTGTCTGGGACCTAGTGATAGCAGTGACCTGGATTTCCCCCAACAGGGACTCGATCTCTATTAGATCCCCTTGCATGGCCCCGGTTTTGGCCAGCTGATCAGCTAAGACATTTCCAGTTTTATCTGGTCCCTCTACTTTGGAATGGCCCTTGATCTTTTTCCAGTAGATGGTCATCCCATTTGAGGTGACCAGATCATCAATATTTTGAATTAACTTCCCATGTTTCAGGGGTTTGTTGTTAGCACATAGCATGCCGCTGGTTTTCCCATTAACCAGGTGCTCCACAAACCCTTTCCGTACATAATCTGAATCTGTGATTATGACCAGTTCCTGGAGTTGATGTTGGACAGCAGTGAGGATGGCTTGATGCACAGCCATCAACTCTGCCACTTGACTACTTCAGGGACCAATCTTGTACCCAGCGGAGGGTTCTGGTATCTCATTCATCCATGCATTCCCTACACCAGCTACAAGTTCTTTTTCCCCGTTGTTGTCAACATGGTAAGAGCATCCATCCACATAGACAGTGGGCATTCCGTCACACTTGTCTTCTTCAAAGACTTTGTGTGGGGAATTAAGGTATGCCTCCATGTTGTCCTTGATTTTTAGACTTTCGTCCTCGAGACAGTTTTCTCTGGCGCAATCATGAAAGTCAGCCAGACCTTGCGCGAGGGGACTCTTCTTGTTTTGGCCATATCTGACCTCCACAGGAAAGCCTTGCATTGACAGAATCCAGGAAGCAATTTGGGAATTACTCACATTTCCGGCCCAGATTCTGTCACTTTGGAGATATTGCAGAGGCTGGTGTGCAGTCTCCACTATGATGTGTTCCCCCTGGATAAACGGGCTGTAATTCTTCAATGACCACACCCTTGCCAGGAGTGCCTTCTCACACTCATTGAATTTTTCCTCCACTGAGGATAAAGTTTTACTCACATAGGAGATCACTTTATTGACCTTGTCATGCGATTGGTATAATACTGCAGTCAAGCATGTATTAGAGAACCCTGTCTCCAAGAAGAACTCCTTGTTTCTGACAGGGAAAGCTAGGCAAGGCACCTGTGAGAGGCTTTTTTTTAATTGTCTTACTACCTCAGATTGTTCTGGACCCCATTCCCACTTGACCCCCCCTTCAAAAGATGAATCAGGGGTCTGGTGATCTCTGCGTAGCACTCAATGAACTTTCTACTATAATTAGTCAGTCCAAGGAGGCTCCTTAGTTCCTCCAGAGTTGTGGGCTCTTTCAGTTTCTTAAGTGCTTCCACTTTCTTTTCTTGGGGACAGAGACCCTGAGGAGTAATCTCATGCCCCAAGAAATTAACACAGGTTATACACCACTGTGCTTTCTGAAAGGAAGCTTTTGCTCCGGCGGCCCTTAACTGTGACAGAACATAACGGATCTCTGCTATGTGTTCCTCCACAGTTGAGCTTTTTATGAGGACATCATCTACATAAGCCAGGTTACCCCTTTCACCCAGGTTGGTCATGGCCTTATGTAGAAAAATGTTGAACTCATTGCCGGAGTTGAGGTATCCGAAGGGAGTCCGGGTCCATGAGTACTGCTGGCCCCCAAAGGTAAAAACCAGCTTGTATTGGTCCTCCCTACTGACAGGTCCAGTCCAGTAGCCATTGGTCAGGTCTATTGCAGTGAATACCTGTGACCCCTGGATCTGGGCCAGCCCTTGGTCAATGTAGGGAGGAGGCCACGGGAAGTATGAACCCATTTGTTGAGCTCCCTACGGTCAGCACAGAGTCTCCACTGGCCATTTGGCTTCAATATCCCCAGCACCGGATTATTGAAGGTGCTGTGGACTGGACAGATTATCCCACGGGACTCAAGGTTCTTAACTATTTCAGTAAGAGACTCCATTGATGCTAGAGGCAAGCAATATTGCTTCACAAACACTGGAGTCATGCCAGGCTCCGTGGGAATTGTTGTTGTGTGGATGTCGGTGGGACCACAGACATATGAGTCCACCGCAAAGAGATCCTGAAAATCCAAGAAAACTTGTTTCAACTTTTGTTTCTGCTCCAGAGTCTCACACGCATCCGCTAGGTTGACTCTCTCTTCAACCATCTGCCTGAATCCTGGAAAGACTTCTGGTTTCGCTATCTCAGCGGCCTCCTCCAGCTGGGTGGAGAAGTCCATTGTCAGAGTGTTGATTTGGACTGGTGGCTTCAGGTGGGAAAGGCAGCCCTCATGGACCTGGAAAATCACCTCATCCCTCCTGAAATCACAAGTCACATCTTCCTTACCATAAGGGCAGGAAGTGTACACCAGGAAGTTCCCCCCATGCCTGGTAAATATCCTGTCTGGTGTTGTGTTGTCATCACTGTCACTGTCAAAACAGTCCTTGGGGATTGGTCCTAACAGTTCATTGCCTAAATCAATAGAAAGATGACGGTCATCAACCGCCATTCCAATAATGGTGCCTGCTGCTAGAGTGATACTCTTTAAGACACTGATATCCACCTCTATTGGAATGGTGTCATGTTCTATATTGACTAATGGTGTTGGGTTTACCCCCAACCCTTGCTGTTGGAGAGAAGCATTTAGATGAATGTAAGCATCAGGGTTTTTCAATTTCTGTCCTCTTTTAACTTTCACTTCCAGGGAGAATTGTTGGTTCCTTCCTGGGATGGTGACTTCCTCTCCAATCTCAATTTCAACTGCATAAAGTAGCAATTGAGCTGACCTAAATGCTTTCTCTGGATCATCAAAGCCCATGGATTACCTGCTAATCGGGACCAAGCTTTGAAGTTTATTAAGTCCAAACTAATTGCAAAGCGATTGAGAACGTCACTGCCTCAGTAAAAGGCGGCGTGACATCTCGCACGACCCAACAATTATGGACTAGTCTCTTGTTGCCTATGGAGATTTGGAGCATACCCCTGCTTGGCAGGAGATGTTTAGCATTGGGTGTTTCCAGGTCCATTTCCCATTTGTCTATAATTTTAAAGGTGAGAATGGCTGGATCTTTTGGGAGTTTTCGGAACATGGCTTCGCTGATGAAGCTCTTACCGTTGTTCACACACACTCGGGCGAGAACAGAGTCCTTCCCTTCATTTAACTGAATTGGGATGAACAACTGCTCTCCAATTTGCTGAATAACAGCCAGGCTCTGGGCTGATTTCACATCTTTCTGGACTATTGGAGTGGGAATGTCTGATTGTGGATTGGTAAAGAATTAGAGTGTTTCCTTCCAGTGTGGAATACCACCTTAAACTGGAAGGTTGATTTTCAGAAATAGAGAGGACCACCCATCACCAGTCTGTTGTCCTACTGCTATTACTGTCACGTCTGGAATTTGGTTGTTCAGGAACTGAAATTCTACTTGGTCAGATTTGTGTTCAACCATGTGGCATGTGCTGTTTAAACTAACATGGTTGACATTCTGTTTTAATTTTATGGGTCGGCTAGTCTGGGTCCAGAGGATCTTGTTTACACAGTCTATTAGGGGTGACAACCTTCTCAGGAGGTCATTCCCTAGTAAACAAGGGGTGCCCTCTGGAGTCACAACTATGTCCTGGTGCTTCACCTTGTGTCGCCCAATTTTAATGTCTAAATCCGCAGTCCCCTCGACGGGAATTTCCTTCCCGTCAAAGTTCTGAAGTTGTCCAGGAAGAGAGGTGAGAGGAATTTGGTAATTCTCCCCCCTTCCTGAATTTAGTTCATCAAAGGCCTTTTTGGACAGAAGGGTAGCTTGGGATCCAGTGTCCACCAGTGCCAAAATTGTACACTGCCCCTATACTTGAACCGGGGCATAGTATCTTCCCTCCTTCTCCGCAAGGGGGCACAGATAATGCACATTTTGGACAACTGGTGGGCTAATTTTCTGGTTTTGGACATTGAGAGAGAAGAGATTTAGGCAGAATTATGTGGGTAGTCTTGGGAATCTGAAAGAAAAAGTTGGCAACTGGAGATAGGAGTGGTTTTGAGTTCCCCTGGTTCCGTTTCTGGGCCACCCACACCCCCTTTTTTTTAGACAACCACCGGAATGGGTTTGAACCAGGGGATTTTGATGTTGTTGGTTCTGGGATGGGATGATGGGCGGTGCTAGCTCAGTCCCCACATCTACCCAGTCTGAATGTGAATCCCTAGGGCCCCATTTTTCTTTGGGAGGAGTTCCCACACCTCTGAAGGAGAAGATCCTTTTCGCTGGATCCCCTGAGGATCCCACTACTTCAAATTGGAAGATCTGTACCTCCTCCACAAAATGGGTCTCTTTGGGCCCTTTGTTTCTCCTACCCCCACTCTGCTCCTTGGGTGTCAGACTTTCAGGGGCAGGAGATTTTGTTTCCGGTTCCTGTTTTTCCAGGGGCTGTTTACAAGAGAGGAAGGAAGCTTCCTCCAAGGCTTTACACCCTCTTCCCCTTGTGCCTCCTCCCTGGGAACCGGTGAGTTATCGGGGTGCTGCCCCTGTCATTGTTTGGAACACCAGGTCCAGAGTTTGGGGCATTCTGTGCCGGCATGCTCATCTGAGGGTTCTGCTGAGCCCTCAGCATGCATCCCAGATCATGTGCCATATATTCGACGTGGCTCTCAAGTTGTGAAACCCACTCAGGCTGATACGATGTTCTGTTTTCTCCCCTGGTCTGATCCCGGGAAGGGTAACTATCCCTTCTCTGGTAGTTCCCGGGTTGGGAAGATTTGGGTACCCCTCCACCCTTGGCCTCCCCTTTCCTGGATTTGGTTGTCTAGGCTCAGGAAAGTGGGGAAATAAGGATGGATGATTTTGGGGTTGAACATTTTGTGGATACCTGGGGAAAAAGTTTTGCCCAGGATTTGGGGAATTTCTGTCCTCCTGGGGGATATTAGGGGGGAAGTTCCCTGAGTTAGGTGCTTGGCTGGATCCCCCTCCTTGGGCTAGAGGAGTCCACACATAAGTAGGAGCCCTCCCGTCCCCTGCACACTATCAGTATTCCATCAACTGATGGATAAATAAAATGTTCTTATTTCTAGGGTTTACCAATTGGTACTCTTTTTGTGAAGTAAATATAAAGACAAACAATGTTATAGGCATTAAAGCATAATGGTTTCATCCGTACAAACAAATTGTATTATCATGGAGTAAAAATGATGCAGAAAATAAATCCAAATACAATGTCAAGTATTTGATGTTAATCAAATGATTAACAACCATGTGTGTTGACAGTTCAGAAATGGTAAGGCTGATGCGTTTCGGGATCAATGTCACTTCTTCTTGAGCCAAATAGGTATGAACTGTAAAGCAGCAGAAATAAACAAAGAATATGTCAAGCTATTGCAAAATAGTTTAGACATCAGTTTCATGTTCAAGAACAATGAACTCAAGGCCAACCATTAATACCAAACAATAGTGGATTGGCTTGTTTTCAATAAGTAAGGCCGGTACTTATGTGGGAGCATTCAAAGAAAGGTTTCTGATCTCCCAAGGAGGCTTATTTTCATCTTGAAGTGTCAACAAAAAACCACAAAAAACCACTGTAGCCATCATGCAATTCAGTCCTCTATGTTAAAGTGATCCACTAATAAGTGTCTGGAGATTGTGTGTTGCCAAATATGACTAAATGTTTACATTGTAACTGAAACAAAGGCAAAATAACTTTACCTTATTGTTGTAGAGTGAAGATGTTTATTTTGGGCAAAATATTGCATTTGTCATATGATGTCGAATCCACAGGAGATTCTGGGGTATAGGACTATTCTGTTTACAAATACGGAGCCTAAAAATGGGCAGATAACATTGGTATTTAGTAGAAAATTCTAGTTATAGCTGTAACACGATTGTAAAAACTAGTTTTGCATGCAATAGTCGTTATTGGACACTATCATGTTAATAATTAATTGATCTGACTCGAGTAGAAATCACCGTAATGTAAACAATCCTTCAAGCACTGAATGACATATACCTATACGGTGCTAGATATACACTGACTATTGTTCTCCGAAGCATTTCTGTTCTAAGTTATGGAGTTACGGTCTACGTTCCCAAAGAGAAAAAGGGCATGAGAAGCCATTTAAGTAAACTATGAAAGATGTATGCTTACTTATTCTTAGTTACACAATAAAGTCCATGTGGTGACTGTGCTTGCTCAAAAATTACTGTGCTGGCAATTAGGGCAAACGCTGCTTCCTTTCTTCAGTTAAAATGGGAATCCTGGCCATCTTAGCCTAGGGTCTGGAAAATGTAAAAAATACAGTATCAGTCGCTATTCTAATATCCAAACAACAGCAATTTGCCGTATGAGATCGGTGTGTAACCCTCATTCCCTTTCTCACTCCTCTTACCTTAAGATGCTGTTGCAGGATATAAACATATGTAGCATGTAGTCGCTACCAGAGCACTATCTCAAGCGAAAGCAGGTTTGCAGTAGCCGCGTGTGTCATAAAGCGGACAATGCGTTCAAGGAGTGAATTGCAGGGGTTCGTGGTGTCTCCCTGGAAACCTTGCCGCATGGCGGAAAGTTGGCGTGTGCCGGGTTACTATAGTGATTGAATGTATTCAAGGGAGGACTATTCTGAATGTGTAGAAAAAGCATAGGATGTAAGGAGGTCAGCCAACTCAGCAGGCGCCATCTTAGAATAGTTTTGTGATAGCATTAGCATACCAGAAAACAGATGAATAGTGACATAAAGTTGTGAGTGATAAAGAACTCTGAAGGGAAATTGATCTACATAAACTCATACTCAATCTCAATGTAAATAGTCAGAGGAGAAGACCTGGAACAACCGATCAGCATAAGATCGAAAAGAGTGTATGTATAAATTGCATTGTGGTCACAATGAGGTGGAAAAAATGTTGAGAATCAATGACTACTTCGTAAAAAAAGAAATTTGTTTTTGCCATCTAAAATAAGGACAGTGGGCCGGTAGACAGGACCCGGACTTACATTAATTTAACAATTGTTCCACTGTGAATTAGTGCAAAATTCGGATTAACTAACCTCCATCTGAAGTTAATCTTGGATTTTTTATTTTAGTTAGCTTGCAGTCAAAACATAGACTATTTTCATTAGTACATTCATCACAGAAACAACTCCCGAGTTACAGAAACCCAGTGATGCCTGGCAGAAATGCTTGTTGGAGTGAATTTGTGTTTAAGAACAAAAGAAAAGACAAAAAGTAAGTCAGTCATTAATAGTATTTCAAATGAAAGATCTAAGTGAGAACTCCTCATTGAGTCCTTTAGGGTTCAGAGTGTCCAGTAGGTCTATCCAAAGTGTTTCCCTTCGAGACAAGGTCGACTGGTAGTCACCCGCTCCGTGTGGTTTTTTTGACCACTTCCAGGACAAAAAATTTCACTTGGGCTACAGTGTGTTGATGTTGCACAAAGTGCCTCGCCAGTGGAGATTTCATATTTTTGCATCTAATACTGGACTCAGTGATTCTGTCTTTCACTGGTCTGGTGTTTTTTCCCACAATTAGTTTGCCACATGGGCATTTGTTGGCATATATCACACCTGATGTGATGCAGGTGGCAAAATCTCTGAGTTTATATTTTTTACCCATATGGGGGGGTGTCACAAATTCACCTTTTATCATATTATTGCAATGTGTACAGGCCAAGCAGGGCTGTGTACCTTTCCTTCTCGTGCTTAATAGCATTTGTTTTTCCTTTGGAGGTTTCTCGGCTCTTACCATTTTGTCCCTTAGGTTCTGACCACTCTTAAAGGCCCCTATTGGCGATTTGGGAAAAAGTTTGTGAAGTAATGGGTCGCTGTGGAGAATGTTCCAGTGTTTGTTGATTGTTCTTCCTATTTGGAAGCTTTGGCGAGGGTATTTAGAGATGTATTGTAATGGTGTCTCCTTGTTCTTAACTTTAGGAGTCAGTAGTTGTTCTTCACTAAAATGTGACGATCTCTCTTTTGCCTCATCCAAAACAGTACGTGGGTAGCTCCTCTTTTCAAATTTCTCCAAGAGTTTTGTACATTCCACATCAAGGCCTGCTGGATCAGAGATGGGGGGCCTAAAACCTCTTAAGATTTGGCTACAGGGCAGACTGACTAACATTGTTTTAGGATGAAAGCTTGAGAAATGCAACAGATTGTTGACATCAGTAGGCTTGTGATAAACATTGGTGGAAATCTGGTTGTTTTTAATCTCCAGGCAGACATCTAAGAAGTGTATGGATGGTTTCCCTACTTCCATTGTGAATTTGATGCTTGTATGTATGGAATTCAAATAGTTGAAAAAAGAGGTCAGTACTTCTTGTGTCCCACACCAGATCCTGAAGACATCGGCAATAAAGCGCTTCGATAACCGTATCTTGCTGGACCACTCCACATTCTCCAGCACATGAGTGTGCTCAAACCTGCACATAAAGGTGTTCGCATATACTGGGGCCACTGCTGACCCCATTGATGTCCCCGTGACCTGTAAATAATAATTACCTTGAAATCTAAAGTAATTATTATTAAGTATTAAACTAAGTAGGTTCATGATGAATTGTGGGTCTCCTCTTGTTGCTTGTGAGTTCAATAGTAACCATTCTACAGATTGTACCCCTTCCTCGTGCGGGATCGAGGTGTATAGACTACAAACATCCATACTAAATAGTAAGCAGTCCTCGCTCAGTGCTCTCACTTCTTGGATACAATTGATAAAGTCTTTGAGATATGTTGGAATGACTTGGATCAATGGTTGCAGTAAACGGTCAATGTATATTGCTAGTGGATCAAATATGCTATCGGTGCCAGCCACTATAGGTCTTAGAGGTGGATTGGTTTGGTTTTTGTGAATATTCGGCAGTCCATAGAACACCGGTGTAATTGGATATTGATTAATTAAACATTTACTAGTTTCGCTGCAGATCCATTCATTATCAAGTGCTTCCTCCACTGTTGTTTCAATGAGTGATCGTATTCTCATAATAGGATCTCCATTCAATTTGGTGTATGTATTTGTATCATTAAGGAGTTCTAGGCATTTTTTTGTGTATCCACCGTGTCCATTACCACTATGGCTCCACCTTTGTCAGCCGGTTTTATGGTTAGGTCCTCATCTCTGGCTAGTGCCTCAACATGGTCAAGTTGGCATTTTTTTACATTGTGAGTGTTGATATTTGATAATTGATCCGCTTAAAGTCAGAGAGGACATTCTTTTCGAAAAGATTCAAAATGGAATTCTGAACATGTGGGTCAAAATTGCGTTTGGGTCGGATCTCTAATGTTTCCCCTTTGACTGGAAGATTTCCAGGTCTTCATCTTATTCAAAAATGATTTTGAGTCTTAATTTTCTGAGTAGCCTATGTAGGCAAATCTTTTCTTCAAATAGGCGGTGTTGTTTGTCGGGATAAATGATAATCCACGAATTAGCATTTCAAGTTGACCACTAGTGAGGCTTTTCTTAGAGATGTTTACTACCAGATTTTCACTCATTTGTTCTTTCTTTTTTGATTTGCCTTGCCCTCTCCTCGTTTTTCTTTTTGTTTTTCTCAGAGTCCTTACAAAGCTCCAGCCTAGTTTGGTCTTGGTGATGTTGAGGGTGATGTTGTTCCTGTGGGTTCACTGGTCGTGCTCCTCCTTCTGGTATAGGTGTAGCCCTCCTATCTGCATCTGTGTTTGGCCCAGTGGTACCTGGTTGTGTCAGTTCACCTATACTGCTGGACCTACTCTCGTTTCCTGAGTTAGATGAGTCTGGATTTCTAGGTTTTGTTCTTTTTAAATTGTGGTGATGATAATACTCCTGCCAGCTGTATACAATGTCATTTAAATAATTGAAAGTGTCCCTTTTGAATTTTCTAAATTTTCTTTGTTCAATGTCGGATTTGTATGATGAAAGTTTATCATTAATGTCTGTCAGTAACTGTGATAATTATTCTGATGACTTGAATTCTCTACGTATATGTAACAGTGATCCTGTGCCAGGGTCACGTTTCCTCCCCCGCACCTTAAAACAATATATAATACTTTTACATAGCACACGTAGATTACATAAGATTAGGTGAGTGCTTCTACAACCCCCCTCACGGAGTCCACACATTCCCTTTTAGCGGGGACTGACATAGTCAGGGGAGTGAGGGACCCCAAGGTGGGACTACCTCCTTGACTCACTGTCTGTGACTGGCCTGAGGGCCTTCTTGGCTTGTAATTATTTTGTGCAGGCAGGTTTTTAGGCCCCCCATCTCCAAATCTAAAATGGGGGCAACCTTTACCTCCGCCACCTCAGCAGCAGCAGGGGTGCTGGTCGGTTTGGGGCTTTTCTGGACATTATTTTTATTTTCTATTGGCTTCTGCACCTCATAGATTCGGGTGGCCTGTTCAATGACCCAGTCTAGTGACCCTTTCTCATGAAAATCTCTCACTACCTGGGTCATGATGTATTTTTTGTAAGGCATGGAAAAACGTATTTACAAATTCTTTACTATCCGTGCGCACCCTTTTGGTAGTCTGCGCAAAGGCACGCTTCAACTCCTGCACAAATTCTTGTGGGGCCTGATCCTCCCCACATTGCAAATTGTAGGCTGCCTTGCGAGGCTCTTGGGGATTTCTATGAACAGAAAAGTGCTTTAAGATGGCCGCCTATATGTGGACCATCTTGAATGGTTTTGGTCCTCCAGCCCCGCAAAGAAACTGGAATATTCTGGGGAGAATGTCCATTTTACATCCTGAATGCAGCTACTGCTGTCTTTCAAATGGAAAGTCTGCATCATTTGCTCAAAGAACTCTAAGTGTTCCCACACAGAATACATGGTGTTCTTGTGATAAGGCGTGATGACACTCCTTATTGCCTTAATATGTTTTAAGGGGTCCTTAATCAAGGCCCTTTTTTGGCTTATTGGCCTTCTTGGTTCAGGTAACCCTGGTCCATTCATCCTCTGACTCAGAGGCACTGCTCCCAGAGGTGCCCATCTGATCTTCCAGGTTTTCCCGGATTCTGCGAGCCTGGGAATTGCTGGCAGAATGTGGGGACCTAGTCATCTGTGTCCTAGGACGCTGAGAGGAGTCTTCTGATTCCTCCTTGCTCCCAGGGTTTGATGGGTACTCCGCCCACTGACCTAACTGGGCAGAGGTTTTCAGGATGCCCTAAGTGGGCCTACTCTCCCGGGTTCCCCACTAAATTGCACCGTATTTGGGTGCCCATACCCAGATGCCCGCCCATCCATTCCAGGGAGGTACTGGCCTATGAGCCCCATACTTCTGACTGGATAGTAATCTGCCATCCCTGTGGCCCTGGGCTCATGTGTACCAGGGGACATGGGGGTGGCAGAGTTCAGGGACTGGGAGAGATGGAGGCCTCTGGTACTAGGGCTCCTGAGGTTATGCTCAGGTTTTTCCCTTTCCCAGCGAACCTCATCTCTATCAGCCCCTGCTCCCCGTTGCCATGCAAGAGCTTGTGCTTTCAGTTCCTCAATCAAGGCCTTACTAGACTCTATCAGTCTCTCTTGCATAGCTACCTGTTGCTGGAGCCTATCATTGTGCTGCCAGAGAGCCTCATTTTCCCTCTGTGTTTCCTGGTTGGTACTGGAGTACTGGGCCAGTCTTTGCTGAAGGAGGGTTACCTCCTGAGTCCCGTCCCTACTGGCCTGTTCCTTTCTTGCCAGAGCATCTTCCACCCTCCTGGTGTGCTCTAACAAGTTTTGATGCTCTTTTTGGAGGTCACCCAATCCCTGGCGGGCCAGGTGATTTTCTTCCAGCTTCCCTTTTAAGTGGCAGACTTCCTGGCCTAAGGTATACCTTTCCTGAGTAAGAGCCTGCCTCTGTGCCGCCAGGTCGTCCCTCTGCCTTTGAAGGGCACCAGCTTTCTGGTGCTCTTCTTCAAATTCTGCCTGGGTGTCCAGGTCTTTCAGGAATAATTTGTTGCTCTCTGCCTTTTCTCTATCTAGGTGGCTTTGCAGGGTGACTACCTGCTCTGCGCATGCCCTGTTGAAGTCCAGTTGTTGCTCCAGCTTTTTCTGGCTCTGCAGTAGGGAGGCCGAACGTTCTTGATACTCCTTCTGCAAGGCCATAATTCTGGTATCCTGGTCTGCCCTTTCCTGTTGCAGGATACCCGTATACTCTTTTATTTTAATTATATACTGCCTGCTTTCGTTTTCTGACTCCTAGCTCATCTGCAGTCTCTGCTCAGTAGAGTCCAGGTCAGATTGGGCCTTCTGTAATGCCATCAGTTGCCTATTTGCCAGATCTTGGCCTTCAGCACATTTGTCCTGTATGGCTCCCATATATAAATATAACTATGCCGCTATCCTGACAATCTTGTCATGCTCATCCTTGGCTTTGGGGGCCATATATAGTTCACTCAGGGCCACGTGTAAGGGACCCTGATCTTTCCAGATATCTAACCTAGAGGTTGCAGTGACCTGTTGTGTGATCGCCTGCAACCACACATTCCGGTCCTGCTCAGTCCATTCACCTCTCACAAACAACTTATGAAAAGGGTGCTCTCTAGCTATCTTGATGTCTACCAATGTCGCCATTCTGGAGATTGATATCCTTCCTGATTTACAGAAGTTTTTTATTTTATTTTGCAAAAGAGACCGTTTCCTTAGAGCCTTCCCTTTTGAGAGGTGCTTTTACAGTGTAACACAGCGTGGTAGCCCAACAAGATTTATGTATCATGTCAGTTAGCACACTGTATTATGCTGGACAAGTGGTAGACCTAATCAGAAGTCCCGGCTACCGAGCCCCCAATCTGTAAGTGACTTCAATCCAGCACTCCAACCAAGTCAATGCTTAATATGGGATGCCCAATGGAAGCCCTTATTTATATATTTTTATGTCAAAGTTCTATAAATCTGGATGATGAACCCTAATATAACGCCCCTCTCTTTGGATCTCCCCGACCTCACTGAGCCAAGAAGTAGGTTTGTTTTGCAAATTAAAAGGTTTATTTGAAGAATTAAACAATATATATATATCACACTTTTATGAACAGAACAATATCTGAATAGCACACTTATGAATATGAACAGTAATCAGTAATGGGTAATATCACAGTATCAAAAATCTCTTTAATCACTTAGGAGTAGGAATAGAAAGGATAGGGAGCAGAGAATACTTGTTATGGGTTCAAGGAAATGCAAGACAGGAAAAATGCAACTCAGAAATAAACTTGAAATGATTTCAATCAAAAGATAATATGATCACTTTTTCCCCTGTTATTACTCACTCCCCCCACTAGGCAATATGAAGAGGTGGAAATGAGGGCACACAGGTTTCAGGAATATTAATCAACAATGCAGTTCAATTCCAGTCCCCCCCAGCAAGCTTAGAGAAAACATGTATGATTTTAAAACACAGGCCAAAAATGCTTTGAATGTGATTGCAATGAATGGGAAAAATATGCTAAAATGATTTTAAATTACCTCAGGATAGGTGATAGTTACTTTGTATTGGTTCAGGTCAACACTAGCAATGATTAATGAATTCAACGAATTTCAGCAGTTGAAAACAAGAAACAGCTATTTTAACAGATAAATGAAATTGAGCCAAATTGCATTTCGCGGCAACTTTTCCGCTTGCGTGAATCGCGATTACAGAGAAACTATAAATAGGATCTTAGCATCAAAATGACAGTTACATTTCGGTTCTAGGATGTGCGGTTCAAAAGTTTCAGAGGTTTTCGCGAAGGCAGATTTTCAGAAATAAAGTCAAGATTTCAAAATGACAGATTGCGCTTAACAGATTTGGAATCAACAGGATGGACACAAGATTCTATAATGCAGTTCTGCACAGGTTGAAATGGATGGGATAAGATTACTTTAGACTAAGAGATGACTATGCACAGTTCTAGACTAGATACTCACTCCTAGGCTTTAAAATGGACTGGGCCTCGTCAAAGATCTGGTCAAGGGTTTGGCTTCACTCTCGCCACCGGACAGGTCTCAGGCACTCTGGGTTCTGCTCTCAACACTGCACTGCAGTCTGCACAGCCTCTTGAACTGGATCTGATGGGTTCTGGAGACAGCTCTGCTTTCTGGGTATGGACCTTGGTTCTAGCACAGGGTTCTAGGCTAGAATAGCAAAACAGCACCGCCCGGCTGTTGGATGTGAGAGCCCCTTGGCATTTTAGGGGTTAGAACCAGGTTGCTAGATTCTGCAGGCCTGCTGAGAAGGGTTCAGCTTTTGGATTAGGCCTCTCTGCTTCAAAGTGATAGAGTTTGGTTCTAGAGTCTGATCTCTGGATCTATCTGGAGTCTGGAGTCTTCCATCAGGGTGCTGCGCCAAGAAATCAGTTGAGTAGTGGAAAAAGGTGTGTCCTCTCTGGGTCTCAGCAGTCCCTATTTATGTCTTTCCAAAGGGGGTGGGGAGGCTGATTCTAAAATGCCCAACCTTCTAAGGATTTGATAGGTTAGAGGATTCCCTGTCCCCTGATTTGAGACAGGAGCAGTGTGTCATATGTGTCAGAGTGATGCTGTGTTTTATGGCTTAACTGAAATCCCTGCCCTGTGCTTTTTCATAGAAACTCTATTTCTCCCCAAAAACATATTTCCCAGATACACATGTTGTTCATAATACATATACACATCATAGCTTAATTAAGACATGTCTCTGTTCAAGTTCCATGTTCCTACGAGCTTGGGTTCAGAAATGGCCACTTATTCACACTTTTGGTAGGTTTCCCAATGTTCATTCTGCTCCATATCTTACACAGGCATACACAATCCATCTGAGCATATCTTTGTAATTTCTTATGTTCATAGCAAAAACACTGCAGCTGCAATATTAATAAATTCCGGGGTTTGGTCTCAGAACATCGCACGGAGTCCAGCTTAGTCTTAAATCGTGAGGGACTTTTTCATTTTTACACTCTCAAAATTTTACATCTTTTTCAGTTCGGCACACTTTGCTATACGCATTTTTATAAAACATACATTTGCTTTCAATTCAATTCACAGAATGGTTTGTGTCCGCCTCTAGAACTCAGGCTGACTCAGAGGTCACATGTCTCTCTTTCCTGCTAGCAGTTTGTTGACAGTTACACCCGAATTTAGCATATTCTATTCAGTTGAAAGACTCTATTGTCCCTTTCTCCTGCCTGCAGAGACAATCCCCTCCCCATTTAGTTAACATGTGCATGCGACATCCTCCCTTTTGGTGGGAAGGCCCGAGGTGTGAAGGGTTCTCAGGAAAAGCAAGCCTTTTGGAGTTTTAACTGCATCAGGTTACTTTCTGATCAATTGCAACATAGTTCCTTGTAAAAAAAAATACATTTATACATTGAAAATAAGCAACCTATCTTTAAATCCAGTCTTTTTACACATTAAATCAATGTGTGGCACTCTGTATGGCCTTTTGATTGAATTCTCTTCTTTGGCATATTTAACTCTGTTAGAATTATAAATCGCCAGCACCTGACAGAGGCGAGTAACGGTACTGCACCCATTTTTGACAGCTGTCTTTCCATCAAGTATCTTTAAAATATGATTTTGTTCTGAGAACATATGATTTTTGCTGACATTGTAGTGATGAAGATCCTTGCAGTAATAATGTGGAACACCCACCTGGATGTTTCAGGTGCTTTGTGAGCCATGATTTTAGCAATTTTTGACAATCAAGAAAACAGATTCCCAAACAGCTCTGTATTTCTTTTGGCAATCAGCATTGCTTTTTCCAAGTGGTTTCAGGCTGCTTTGTGGGTAGCCCAAATGGTGGTTGTTGGCACTTGTCTCCTGTGTTACCACTGACATAGGCACAAAGTAGATGGTGGCCTATTTTTCAGGTTTTCACTGCGCACTTTCTGGTGATTTCTGGCAAGCAGCATGCTTTCCGGCAGCCATTATGATGTTTCTGCTGCCAGCAATGCACAGTGATGTTGCAGGGCTTGGATGAGTGGGTTGATACGTCCCACAACAATAACATACTCAATCAGAGAAACCAAGTTCTACATGCACATTGTACTAAATGAGTCAAATGCAAGACAAAGAGAGTCTTATCTCTGGGGTGAGTGCTGGCCTCCTGCCTATGCACTCCCAGGTCCGGTAACAGGATCAGTTTCATGCTGCAAATAGAGTGAGAGTCACTAATCCATGTGTGTTTACAACACACACATACAACACCATCAATGCCCCAAAGTCACTGACTTCTACACAAACAAACACAATTGTCTGGTGCTATGTACATATATGTTAGCTTGCCACCATGATGGTTCATACACTGTCAATGCAGTAAGGGCGGTGCACGTGGCCAAGCGTTAAATTGAAGAGCAATGCCTCAAGATTCACACATGATAGAATGGTCCCTGGGTGAACTGCTAGACGCGTATAGCGAGGTGCGACTTCAGTACAAGTCGTGTCCTGCCAGCCGTGGATTACGATATGCAGTGTAAGTTGCAATTAGCACATGCAAATGATATGCAATGCACACAAGTCTGTGCTTCGCTGGTTGTCCCTGGGCGCTGTATAACTATCTGGTTAGGAACGCTACTGCGCTAATAACTCTGCTTCTATGTAGCAGGGGGGACCGGAGGATATGTGCGACAGCCCCTGCGTGTGCCCCTGACAACTTGGATAGCAACTTACCATTTGTCCCCCAATGCATCTTAGATGTACTGTGCGCCTCTACAACAATATCTGTTCAAGCTCCCCTTCAGTGGCGCTGCTTAGCATGCATGTGCAAGTGGCCTGGTGGAAGGTTGGCTGCGGTGTGGCCCCCTTGTGCTGCTCACCTTGCTTAGAGCTCCCGCAAACACGTCTGCTTCAGTTGGATGTCTGAGCACAAGCCCTGTGCCACTGCTTGCGCACACATGCGCACGTCTGCCCCACCGAACGTGGCCAGCTGTCTGTAGTACTATGCCCCATGTCTGCTGGCAAAGGTGGTCTGGAGGCTCATTCTCCTGCAGAAAGGGCACAAAACATATATTTAACGCTGGAAAGTTCCCTGTGTGTGTCTCTTCATGCTGGTTGTGACTGAGCCATGTTAGAGACCTACATCATAATTCCTCCCACCATCAGTGTGACTTTGACAGGCAAAGGGTGCAGGGCACTGTTTACAGCATGAAGTGTATCAAGCACATGTACAGCAAAGAAAAGAAACATACATCACAATGTATATCCATTAATGGACACATCAATCATGAACTCACCCAAATCTAATACAGACATGCCATGGATAAAACCCCCACAATCCCCACTAGGGGTGTTAACACAAGTAGTACAGCAGCAGACAGGCCACAGATATGACAGTCCAAAAACCTTGTGTAAATTACTGTAACACCGAACCATCCTTGCGAGCCCATGGATAAGGGTAGCAGGAGTGGCCTATGTGAGTCAGGACCCCAAGCTGCAAACACATACACGAGCCAAGCTTGAAGGGCCCAGCTGGAACAGACAGTGGATGCTTTCAAAAGCCACAAAGCACCACACCGTCACACGAATGCACAATAAACAAGACATTTTAAACTATATTAACTACTTAAACTAACTATAAACAACCTACATTACCTAATTAAACTAACTATCAAAAACAATTTAACTAACTAAACTAAAATGAAAAATCAAAAATGGCCAAATACAACCCGGGTGGGGAGGCACCCAGGAGGGGGGAGGTACAGGGTGCACCTCAACACCTACATGCGATGATGTTGAGAAAAAAAACACCATGGGCTCAACGCCTGCATAGCCCGAGATGTGTGGGAGATATCTCGTCGTCCGAGTCACCCTCTGACTGAAAAGGTTGACATGGCACTGTACCATGACCATGCCTAGGCGCAGCCTGCCCCTCGTCGGCAGCAAGTCTGTGGGATGGGTGAGCCTGGTTATGTGCGGCGATGACACGTAGGTCAGCATGTAGAACCTTGCATGATACGGGTGCTTCCTCTTGCAAGGTAGCACGTGTAACACAGAGTTCTTCCTGCATGGCCTTGCTGGACAACTGGTATACCTCCCGGCAAGCACGTAGCTCAGCCGAGATGGTACTCTGTAGCTGCTCCAACCTCTCCTCTGATCGCTGCCTCTGGGACATCAAGAGCACACCCAGAGTAGATCTGAGGGATTCATACTCAACCCTCATGCCCTCCATGTGTGCCTCTGCATGAGCAGCACTTGCTTGATGCAAAGACACCATTTCAGTCCAGTGTGCCCTGTCTGAGGCCACCATGCCCAGCCTGAGCGAGCGGGCTGTGGACTGTGCCACCCGCTGCTGGAGTTCCACCTGCCTAGCAGGGGGTAGCACGGATTGGGCCACACGTTCCATGCTCTCAGTGATGTTAACAATTGCTGCCCCCTGGTGTTCTGAATTGGCAACCATGGCATGCTCCCACTCAGTATACACCAGTGGTGCACGGCCACTGCATTGCTGGGCTTGACACCTGAGGGGCCAAAGGCGCTGATGTCCTTGTTCGGTTGGCACCACCCGCGGCTGCATGACTACATTCCTCCGTCGACCTGATGCCCCAAGCACATCAGCAACTGGACTGGAGGGTGACCCTGCGTCCCGATCCACCACAGGCAGAGGTCTCGCCACCGTCTGGCCCCTCAGTAAAGGTGTGGCGGACAGATGAGCATCCACATCAGAATCACTCACCCCTGACGAATCGACCCGATGCACATCCAACTCAACATTGTCGTCAGAGTGATCATCGGAGCTAGATCATTGCCAGCCCTAGAAAAGTTGGTCTGTAACACAAGTGGGTTCTCGTGGCCTTGGCCTACCACCCCACAACCCCCACTTGTGCTGGATTGCTGGTGTGATAGCAACTCTGTGTCTGGCATGACAACACCATCCTCTGGCTCCATTGCGTCATCATCTGGAAATGGAAGAAAAGATGAACATTACTACACATGTCAGAAGCACATTAAACACACACACCTAGACATCACATACACAGCCAACACATGAAGCAGACATGTCACACACAAAGGAGAACATGGCATGCATCCAGTGGCCATGATATGCATACACATCCCAAAAGCAGGAATGGATGCATGTAAATAGCTAAGCCTACAGTATAACAAAATGTAGTATATGAACTCCATCAGACACCACCTCTATCCGGCACATGTCACAGGCAGGAATGACAGATGGCAACTAAGAGATGCTACACACCATAACCATGCCTGGACTGCAAATTGACCACTGCTGCAAGTGAATACAAAGACACAATGACACAGGTAACATGCATGTAGCCATGCATCACTGAAGCATCATCATCAATATAGTCACATCCATCTGCAGCTCGCCCCGTACCGAGTGGCATGGGCCATGTAGAAGTAGTGAATGTCACAAGCAAAGCAAGGGCCTGCAACCAGGCATGAGGGACCATAACGCCCTGTACCGTCCGAGCTGCAGGACATGAGGCCTCCACAACACCCCTCAGGGGCTGATTGTGCACATTGGTCAATGAATGTGCCTATTACATCATTTCTTCTGGGAATGTTCATGGCCAGGAGGCACCATAGTAGCTAAGTGGGCCTGGCCATACACATACTGCACAACAGTGAATCTTTAGAATACTGCCACTTCCACATAATGTGTGCAATGCATAAATGTCTACAGCATAAGCGTCTATTAACTACATATTAGTCATTCAACAAGAAAGATGCAGAAGACACATGTGTAAATGGACACTTTCACGAACACATAAGTGTGTTCTTGCAATGTTGCACCATACAAAGCTGAAGCTGCCTGCATATGTACATGTGAAAGTGTTCAGATACACCCATTTCCCCTCACACCTGTATTGTGAACATGATCAGCATCCAATACACCAAAGCAAGCAGCCATTACGCTGCTTGCTTTGATGTATGTGGAACTGCACACATACATACTTGAAGGATGCTGCACAGTCCTCACAACCCGATTGGCAGGCTGCAACCAATCACTGCCCTACGCAAGTTGGTATAGGCTGCACATTGACCAATACACCCATCTAAACAACCACTAGGGAGTCCAAATACTGTGTACATGTGTCACATGATGCACCTGTGCAAATCGCATACATGACAGAGAAGGGATGAAAAAGAGTCCATACCTGCCAGGTGACTTTGACAATGCATCAGTGAGTACTAATGTAGAAGGGTGAAACCCGGCTCAGATGTGGGTTGATGCAGTGCAGGACATGTGTACGTGAGCCACTATCTACATGAACAAGTACGTCATGAAGTACCCCAATAGACATGAAGGCAGTGCAGGGGCAGGTTCAGGCATCACATGCAATTTGCATGCAATGTGTTGCATGGCTACAAGCAAACCCCCCTCACTCCCCTAACTGAAAATGCAGGGAGGCATTGCATGGCAGCAAAAGGGTGACCAGAGACCTGTGTATTGCCAGACAGTGTTGAGTAGCGTGAATTGCATCATCTGACTCAACTGACGACACAGCAGATGATGATGGGACAGTATGCAGGACACATGATGAATCCTCAGTAGTACACCCATGTGTGTAGAAGCCACTACACCAGTTGAACAGAGTAAGTGAGCCAGAAACAGGGTGAGGCCTGTGCCCCACACAGACTCTGACACCCTAACCCTGTGTGTGATGCCGGCCTGAGACAGAGTGGGCATGGAAGTGATGATCAAATGCCAGGAAATGTAGGTCAGGCTGGGCACTTACTACTGTGATCATCCTGTCAAGGACACATAGGTGCATCCATGGAATGCACATGGAGAATGAATGGGCACTCATGTCCCTGCGGAGCATCTGCCATCTGCACAGTCCAAGTGAGACACCCTGCATCAAGGATAGAGGATTCACCCCACTGCATCTGTCTGGCAGTTTGGCTGGTGGAAGTTTGCATGGAGACAGGAGCCTTCAACAGGCCATTGCAGTATGCCAACATGATGCACACCAGTGCCATGGTGAAATTGTGGTGCAGGGGGGGTGGAGGGGCAGGGGAGCATGCTTACGTGGAGTACCCATATGCAGGCCGAAGACACATACACGTCAGTCATGCAATCACATAGTCCCAGTGCTGAGAGGAAAGTGACCCCAGGCTACATGCAGAATGACCAGTGAGCTGGAACATGGACCGGAGGGGCAGCCGTGTGAGTAGCATGTGAGTAGGGTGCAAGTGTGGCCATGACAACAGTCCCGTCTGCTCTACATGTCCAGCATCCTGCACAGCAGGCACACAACATTGAAGCATTGCATGACTTGCTCATGGGAACAATGTACACATAACATGTAGTGGCAGTCAAGCACAACACATCACACAAGCAAACCACACATGTCCTAGACAAAGATGCTACAACACTCACTGGACGGGACATGAACGTCCAGCATCTCTCCCAATCCTTCGACCATTCCTGCTGGTATGAACTCTGCAACAACAGACTTGTGCGGAGTGAGGTCTTCCTCCTCAGGTGGTGGCCCACTGCACGTCACCAGAGTCATGTTGTAATTAGAGGCACGCTTCGCCTTAGTACTGCGTTTGAGGTCATCCCAATGCTTTTTGCACTATTGAGCTGTCAGCACCTCATGACCGAATGCACTCACATGATTCGCAACTTGCTGCCAGTGGGACATAAAATGTGCAGCTGTAGTTTGACAATTGGGCCCCAGTAGCATATCACGGTTGCGGTCTCACACGTAGTCCACAAGGAAGTCCAGTTCCTGCTTGCAGAAAAGCTTCTTCCTCGACATGCCGGAGGCTGGAGCTGTGTCTGAGGTCCCAGCCTCTACTGCAGGTATAACCTTCCTCCTCTTGGACAGTGGTGCAGACCCTGGCTGGCAAATGCCGCCCTGATCAGTATGGGCAGGGGCGCTGGTGGATTGAACCAAGGGAGTGGCAGGTGGAACAAGGACAAAAGCCCTCACTTGCATCAGTGGCTGCTGGGTGCCCTGGAATGGACCCTGCGCAGCAACATCCGCTGTGCCAAGGTCATTGACAGGGACTGTCCTAGATGGTAGACTCGCAACCGGCTCGTGTCGGCTGCATCTGCCCAAGCATTTGCCAACACGTGGCTGGTCGGGGCAGCAGATGACATTACTGCCCCAGGGACACATGCCTCGGTCAGGGCAGCCCTGTGTGCACCTACGGTGTGCCTACTGACCTCCTGGCAATCTTCCATGGACTCTTCAAGTGCCAATGCAGTTTGCGCTGGCAGACCCTGAGCTTGGGTGGTGGTGTCCACAGCTGAACCTGCAGCTACCACTACCCTTGTGCCCGTGGCAGTCGATGAAAGGGACTGCCGGGTCACATGGGCGTCAGTGCCAGATGCAAGAACTGCATCTCCCGGAGCCACAGGGGGTGGTGGCATGACTGCACCAACACGTGGCACAACATCGTACCGAGCTGGCGCACCCCTGCCTCTTCAACCTTTGCAGCCACCCTGGACACCCTGGAGTCCCCCTACTCCCTGGTCACCCCGCCCACAACCCTGACCACGCCCACCACGGGGAGTACGCCCAGCTGAGGCGCCCCTCACCTTTCGTGGCCTCCCAGCCATGACACAGTTGGAGTAGTGCCAGCACAGATGTAGTAGTGCCAATGGGAGATTGGGGTAAAGGGGGTGGGATACAAGATGTTAACAGCACCCCTGCACCTGCAAGGCTGTATGTGACCCCGGTGATTAAGTGACTGTTCACGCAATGCTCAGGCACCCCAAAACTGCTGTAAAACCTTGCACGCAACCCCCGGTAGCCCACATGTGTGGAATTAACCTCCTGCAGTATGCGCTGGTACCCAGGAACATGAAAAACACGTACGCGTGGGACACGCAGGCTACTATGACCTCGAAAATGGTACGCAATACACAGGGGGCCCGCAGTGGGAAAAATAGCATGCACGACTCACCGTCTAGCGTGATAATGAAAAACACGCATAGCCAATACCCCCGCCAAAAGAAGAGTTACGTCCTTGATCCACTGTGAAGTAGTGATGGCGGGCAAAACAACACGAAGTATCAACACACACGTCGGTCTCCACGAAAGGCACGTACAGGGTATTGCTGGCCCCGCTCACCTTTAACCCGTGCTGAGGGAAACGCCTGCGCCCGTCACGTCACTTACGCGCTTAGGCCCTTTCTTCGGATTAAACACATTAACACGGGGAAACGCCCACGCGTGTCCCGTCACAGACACGCTTACGCGCTAAGGGCCTTTTGTCGAATTACAGGCTGACGTGCAGTTTCTTCACATGCCAAATGACTCCATATCAAGCTGGCCACGCAACAACACATGGAAGACAATGCTCCTGCCAGAAGGCCATTTTCCAGCCCCCCAGAGCCCTGAGCAGCCTCCCACAAGCCATCTGCTGCTGCCTGCCTGCCTGTTGCCACCGTGCCCTGCCATTTGGTGCCTGCACATCTGCCATCTGCAGGGGTCCAGTTGCAGTGACCACCCCTGCTGGAACAGAAGACTCCCGACTGCTGTTCCATCACTCCACAGCCCAGCCCCAGGACCCAGTTGCCCACCCACACCTGCATCCGGGGTTGCCATGTCTGACACAACACCTTCCGGCACCAGAGAGGCAGAGGGCTGCCAGCTTCACTTCCGATGAAGTTGGCATCCTGGTAGAGCAAGTCCTGGGGCAGTATGATGCCCTCTTCACACCATCGCCCGCCGACAAGGAAGAATGGAGGAGGATCTGGACAGACATAGTGGGTGCCATCAACGCGGAGGCGGTGGCACCCCGTGACATGAAACACGTCCAGAAGCTCTAGGAGGACCACAGGTCCAGGACCCTCAAGAAGGCCCGGCCCCTCTTAGATGCAGAGGATGCAGTGGGGTGCCGGGGCCAGTTTACCAACCAGCAGATGAGGGCCCTGGAGCGCATTCGCCCAGTGCTCCACCACCATATCCTCAGGATGCAGGCCCGTTTGGAGTCAAGCGGTAAGTGGCCATGCATTGCTGTGTGAAACAGGGCATGTTGCAGTGTGCTGGTAGTCAGCTATTTGCCTGTATGTGTGACATAGTCAATGTATGGATGTGTGTGTGTGTGCAGGGACATCATGTTGCTGCATGTGAGACCAGTCATGCATGAACCACATGGATGGTGCATGTGTTACAATGCAACATGCGGAGCAACATGCGGAATGCACACATGAATGCATGCCTGTCTCTGTTGTTGGGCATGGATGGAGTGTGAGAGATGGGTTCTGCTGTCAAGGACATGTATGGTGTACGTGTCTATGTGTCTGAGTAGCGTGTGTGTGACTTGTAAACACCATGGATGCATGACACATGTCCGTGACAATGTTCTGATTCACTGATTCAGCCTAGTCATCCTTGTATCCACTGTGTCTGGGGTGTACGAGGCCAGATGGATGAAACTACGGTGATCTGTGTGCATGTGATCAGTATGACCCATGATGCATGTGAGTTTCAAACGACCATTGTATGTTTCAACAGTTCCTTGGACATGTATGCAAATGTTCTTCAAATGTGCTATGCCTGTTTCTGCATGTGTGTTGCCTGCACTGACCCATGTGTTGTGGAGGGACATGATGGAAGTGACGTTTGACAGTGCCACTCATGCGCTATTGCTTCCTGTCTAGGGGACTATTGTACAGTACCCTGATGCTTGTGTTCTATGTCTCCCACTACACAGCAGCGAGTGAAGAAGAGGGCAGAGACGGCGCTGTGGAGCAAAGTGGCGGGGATGCCTCCACCGGCCAGCGACGCAAGGCCCAGTCACCCTCCCGGGTATAACCATCATCCGGGAGTGAGGGGACTGGTACCGCGTCTGCCACTAGGGCTGCAGCGGAAGGGGTGGGTGAGCCCCCACAGTGGCTTGCAACGGCGGAAGACAGTGTGGAGCCATCAAGGTTGGTGATTCGCACAGAGGAGGAGGAGGCCGCTACTGAGCTGCACATGGGGCCTGGTGGGGGTGGTATCACTGGTGCAAGTGGTGCAGTCCAGGGGCAGGAGGCAGCACACGTCACTGTGGAGGGGCCTGTGCATGTCACTGTCCCTGACACTGTGATTGCACCACTATGCACCAGCAGGGATGCCCCATCCCAGGCCCGTCTGCAGGTAGGGGGGAGGTCCACGCCATCTGACACTCCTCTACCTGCGGACGAGGGGACCCAAGACCGTATGGAGACCGTCCTGATTGGTGTCGCGTTGCGCATGCGTGACATTCGTGATGACGTGCGTGCTTCCTGGTGGGAGCATACACGTCATCACGAAGAGCTGCGTGCCAACATGGCCCAGTTGGGAGGGGCCATGGTCGGGGGTTTCATACATGTGTCGGACACTATGGTGGCCCTCTCCTCCTCTGTGCAGACTATGCGCCAGTCATTCTCCATGCTGTCTTCCGGCCCAGATGCCACCAGGGCCTCCTGTGGACCTGCCCTGACCAATGCAGCCAGCTCGGTTGAGATCCCATCCCTATCCGTGCCACAGTCGGGAGTCAGAGGTCCAGCAGGGGTGGCCACCCCAGCAACTGTACCCCAGCAGATGGAGGAGGTGCCGGCATCTTCCGGCAGGGCACGTGCACGACGGCGCCGGTGGATTCCATCAGCCCGGATGCCGTTGTGGTGGCAGAGGCAGTTGCATCGGAGGCAATGGCAGGCTCAACGTGGGAGGCATCATGCCTCCGGGCCATCATCATCAGCAGGGCAGGCATCGGCCGGAGGGCAGGAGGACCCTGGAATGGGAGTGTCTTCCGTGTGGCAGCGGTTGGGCCAGCGGATAGATGTGGAGTGGCGGCGGGGGGAAGAGGCACGGCTCACTATGGTCAGGGCGGAGAACTCCATGCGCAAGGCGCTGAGGCGGGCTGAGTGCCTCGAGAGAATTCACAGGGAGTTGGAGGTGGACATGGCTTTATCCCTGCGAGACCTTGGGGCCAGGGAACAGGCCCGCCTCCAGGACGTTGGACAGGAGTTCAATGATGCCCTGGCCTGGGAAATCAACTAGTGAGCCGTAGGACTCGGCCGCCGCCATTGTATATAGTTCATTAGTGTTAGGTTTCCTTTGTTTTTTTTATTTTGGAGTTCATGGACTTTGCTCCACTTTATGTACATAGTTATTTTTATAGGGTTTTTTGGTAGCTTACCTTTTGTTTGTCCATCATGGACCCTTCAAACTTTCAGTGTATATAATTCAAGACTTGTACATACTTTGGTTATTCTGATATCCCAAGGATCAATGTTTTTTTTTGATTTTTTCAAGTACTTTATTTGGATATTTGAAATGGACCACTTCACTTTTTCCTGCTTGTGTTTTTTTGGTTTACATTGGATTCATCATCATTTTTTGATTTTGTCTTTTCTTCATTTACTAGCTTGATTTTTCTTTGTGTTTTTTAATTATGTATTTTAATACACATCATATTTCTTCATTATTGGTGTTGTGTACTCTCATTGGTTTTGGGCATTGCTCAATGAGCATTGGCTCTGTCATGTGTTGCCACTTTGTGGCTCTGTTGTACATTTATGCATGCCGATGGTGGTTCTTTTGAGGCTTGCATGTATAATTTGTGAGTGAGGGCAGTGGATGTTTGCGTGCTTGGACTAGGGGGAAGGGGGGATTTTTGCAGGCATTAGGCCAATGGGTCTGTTTTGAGAGAACATGGTGTTTGGTGGGCCACGTATCGGGGACTGCTGGCAGGTGCCCATCACTGGGGGTGGGGGGACATGAGTCGGGGCCTGCTGGCAGGTACCCATCACTGGGGGTGGGGGGACATGAGTTGGGGCCTGCTGGCAGGTACCCATCACTGGGGCTGGGGGATGGGGGTATGAGTCGGGGCCTGCTGGCAGGTACCCATCACTGGGGGTGGGGTTGGGGGGACATGAGTCAGGGCCTGCTGGCAGGTACACATCAATGGAGGTGGGGATGGGGGGACATGAGTCGGGGCCCGCTGGCAGGTACACATCAATGGTGGGTGGGGTGGGGGACATGTGTCAAGGCTCCCAGGTGCATGGTACCATGCGGGCTGCCTGCGGTGCATGGCCAGGGGTGATGGGCTGCCTGCAGGGAATGACCAGGGGTGATGGGCTGCCTGTGGGGCATGGCCAAAGGTGATGGGCTGCCTGCGGGGCATGCCCAGGGGTGTAGGGTGCTTTCCTGTAGTGTGGGTTACCTGCAGGGCATGGGAAGGGGGTAGGGAGACACCCGGGATGGCCCTCACTGCCAAAACACGTGTGGAACTTCCTGCACACCCCTCAGAATACACGTACCCCTCTCGCGCAAGCGAAAACCGGTGTAAAACTCCACGCGCACCCCAGTAATACACGTACCCTGCTCTCGCATGGAGTATCATGTGTGAAACTGCCTGCGCACCCCAGTAATACACGTACCCCGCTGAAGCTATCGAAAACACGTGTAAAACTCCCTGCGTACGCCAGTAATACCCATACCGTGCTCTCACATGGAGTATCGCGTGTGAAACTGGCCGCGCACCCCTCAGAATACATGTACCCCTCTCGCGCTAGCGAAAACGCGTGTAAAACTCCCCATGCACCCCAGTAATACACGTACCCCGTTCTTGCATGGACTATCGCGTGTGAAACTGCCCGGGCACCCCAGTAATACACGGACCCCGCTCTCGCATGGAGTATCGCGTGTGGAACTGCCCGTGCACCCCTCAAAATACACATACCCCTCTTGCACTAGCGAAAACGCATGTAAAACCACCCGCGCACCCCTCGGAATACACTAACCCCTCTTGCGCTAATGAAAATGCGGGTAAAACTGGCCGCGCACCCCTCAGAATACACGTACCCCTCTCGCACAAGGCCTGTCACATGTGAAACTCCATGCGTACCCACAAAAATACACGTACCCCGCTCGCACAGGGCCTGTCGCGAGTGGAACTCCACTCGTACCCCCAAATACACGTACCCCGCTCGCACAGGGACTGCCACATGTGGAACTTCCCCAGCACCCCCGAAATTCGCACACAGGCAGACCATCCGCCCTGGACATGCCACACAGGAAGCCCACACCACAGGGGGACTTCTTCCATGCAATTTGGCTGGCGTTTTACGCACGTTTTCGCTAGCGCAAGCGGGGTACATGTATTCCGAGGAGTGCACGGGCAGTTTTACATGCATTTGCACTAGCGCGAGCGGGGTACGTGTATTCCGAGGGGTGCACGGGGAGTTTTCCATGCATTTACGTGGTTGGGAGGCTGTGTGCTGGTCCACTGGCCTTTGCGCCATGTACTGGATTTGTGCGATGTTTTTGGCACAATGGGCGGAGTTGAGGCGCATAACTGGCGCTGCTTCAGGGTGCTTGCGCCACGGTTGGTTATGGATGTTAAAATCCATGAATACGCTGTGCACTGAAATGGGTTTTGGTGCACGCGGCTGGCGCAGACTGCCGCACGCGCACTCTGTGCACCAGCTGCGTGCGCCACCTGTGAGCCGGATTCTATGAATTACCCCATAAGAGTTCAGGAATCAAAAGCATAAAACTGCAGAGAATTGTGGCCTTTATACTTTCCAAAACAAATACCAACAAAAGAGCACTATATACCAATACAACTACTAAAATGGATGACACATTTTCAGCACAATCTATCACTGAGACCTACACAATCAAAATGTAACTGTAACCAATAACAATGAAACTGACAGTATCTATTTTTTTCCCCAACTAGCATCTTTAATAGCCGCGGATATTCAACAAATCTACAGATCATGCTTTGTGTCCACGTCTACATTTACATCTTCTGCAAGCCCCAAAATCAAACTAAATTGGCCTTCAAACCTTCAAATCAAATAAGTGAACACCTAAGTACATAAAATAACACACACAAATAAAGTTCTGTACAGTAGCATCCATATAAAAATATAATTATTGTACAGAAAATGCATGTGTGTGTAGACGCAGCGCATTGAGTGGCTGCTGGATAGCCGCGGTTAACTACAACAGTACAATCAACCAATCAAAAACTTCATCATACAAACTACTAAACAATTCAAATTAGGAATCATTTTCCTGGAAACAGAGAAAGACTGCAGATATCATGGCTGGTTTGTGTTGCTATTTGGAGACAGTTGGCTGTTTTGGTTTCTGGCCTTTTGTGAGAAACCAAGGGCCTGATTCACAGAAGCAATTTATGATCACTCAAGCGCATAGGAAAGCGCTCATGAATCAGGCCCTAAATATTAACATGGGGCTAGATTTGAGAGATTTTACAATGAAGTTTTGCTTCTTGCCAATGGCTAAGCCCCATGGTGTCCCCTCTGTGACATCTATGACCTGCCGAGTCATCAAGCATTTTCAAATTGATACTGATGACTGGTCTCTAACTTCTTAGAGCTCCAAGCCGATGCTGCTGCTGGAGCCTGATGCTATGTAGAGCGAGCTTTATCCAAATAAATAAGCAGTAGCCATTCTTAAAGGTCAATATCAGTCAGTAACTCATAGGGTCATTGCTGTCCCCCATCCCTAATATCGGAATTACCACAGATTGCTTCCAGGAAGGGGGTGTAGGTCCCTGTGAATTATTAATTGTCATTGGAAAGGCTAAACATACGTGAAACAGTCTTCTTTGGAATTTTTAAAGGCATATTAGTATGAGATGGAATGAGAAGTGTTTGCAGTATAGGAACAGTGTCTAAGTTTAATCCATCTATTGCACAGGCCTCTAAGATGTGGCTTTGTATATGCATAATTGTCAACCTTGTGTCATTGCACATCACCCATTGCAGAGTCCTTGTGATGTCATAGCATTGCGTAGTAGCATAATAACAGCGCATAATTACAGCACCTACTTTCAGTTTTAGCTCGTGAGTAGGCATTCTTATGACAGCGTTTCGCTCTTTTGAGACTGAAACATTGAGCCAGCAATTAACTATTGATTGACACTGGAACCGCCGTGCCCCGTGTGAAGAGAAGTGGGGTTGGAAAGCTGTAACTTGAAATTATTCTGAATGTTTGGTTTAGTGGAAGGTGAAAATGACTTTGTAGAACCGTGTCATTCTGTTTGTCAAATTGATAGCTGTTGTTGAGGTGGAAGGGCACACAGAGGTGCAGTTTGCCATTTGGACAGCACAGGGCATTTAACACTGATGAATTGCATCAGCAGAGTTTGGAAACATACCTAAGCATTTTTTATTTATAAATATATATATCACGGCCCGCGGTAGCTAGTGTATAGTTATGGTTAAGTTGCTCATCTCATAGGAAGACCACTTTTTCCCCGGCTTATAACTTCGCACCCCCTGGACGAAAAAAGCTTATGGCCCACTCTGGGAAGTTGGGTGAGGTTTCCTGGAGGGGGGGGGGGTCAAAGTTATCAGGGGAGGCCCAAAAATATTTTTTTTCCATACACTGAATGGACAAAAATCTTTTTGCACGCCTACAGGCCAAATCATTGGACAGATGTTCACCAAATTTGCTGCATGAGTGGCAGCTTGGTTCTGAAAGCATGTTTTTGTACATTTGGTGAAAATCTGTCCAGTACTTATTTTTACAAACAGCTAAAATGTACATCGGAAAATAATAGTGATATCTGGCTCTGCTCCCCGGTGCCATTTCCCTGATCACTCCGCGGTCAAACGACTCAATGGCCCGGAGTGTGGCTTGATGTCGGTGAACATTGGACGTGTTCAGTGTTTGGCTGGAGGGAAGTGTGATGTGCGTCACAATTTTGGGAAATGCTGCCATGTTGTATCAGAGGCTAGTGCCATGCCGAAAGGCACTGGAAAACATGGTTTGCGGCATCTGGTGGGTGGAAGAAGGGATGGAAAGGGTGGAGGAGTGAAAAGTGGTTCATATAATATTTTTGTTTAGGTGGAAGAAGACGGTGGTGTGTGAGCGGTGTCCGCGAGTACCGCGGCAATTCGCAGGTAGCAACTCAGGCGACTAGCTTATGTGGTGGGAGTGCATTGCAGATAATATCAGGATATTACCATTGGGTGTAGTGTGCTGTGTTGACTGTGGTAAGCACCTAATGCCTTGGGTGCATGGCCGAAGGCCTTGCACCAAAGTGTGTGCCCACTGGTTGCAAGTATGATTCACACTGTTGGCTTGGGTGTGTCATTTGTGTGCAGTGTCCACATTGTTGGTTGCACGACTGTGGTGATTGTTAGCACATCCTACAGTGTTCGGCCTATGCCTGGAGGTGATTAAGTCAATAGTCCTGTAGTATGTCCACTGGGTGAAGTGTTGCAATACTGTGTGTATATAAGTAGATAGGGTGCAAGTGGATGGATTATGTGTTTGGGTTGTGCCCATTGACAGATGACTGAGTACTGTATTATGATGTATTGGTTATCAGTCCTTAATACAGTCTGGGACACAGGGGAAATGTTTACAAATGTTGTGGTTTGGTTGGAAGTAAAATAATAGTATGTGATCGTATGTGGGTAGGAGCAGATGCGGAGGATGCTGTAAAAGAAGTTAACCTACTTCCTTGTTGAAAGTGGACAACACTCTGAACTGCTGCATTGTTGTTCGATTTGAGGTGCCGCTGCATGAAGGTGGTGCCGTAGCTGTACAAGCCAGGATTTCCGTGACTGAGTACTATTTTGCACTCAGTGCATCTTACCGGGTTAGCACGAGATTTGGGCACGTCTCCTACAGTGGTAAATAGTTTCCAAACCCATGACGCACGCTGGCTGCAGCCAATGGGAAATTGCTCTACTTTATCCTTGTTCTCATCTTTATCTCTATCTACATTACCACACCACTTGCACGGTGGTGGCGCGAGTTATTGTTGCTTAACATACCATAACTGGCGAATTTCCAGTGTTTTTTCGATTTTACTTGTAACCATAATATCCCTTTAACAATGTTTTTCCACTGAATTTGATAGGGTTTTATTAGTGCAACTTAGCCATAACGTCCCTTTAACAAAGTATTTTCACTGAATTTCATGGGTTTTTAGCAGGATACTATTTGAACAGAAATGGCAAAATCAGTGAAGAACCACAACTGTAATGGTACAGAATACACTTTTTAAAGCAGAAAAAGTAATGTAATTTGTTGAGATATAACTAAAACATGGTTTTCTTTTTAACAGTACATAGTGGGAATGAGGAAACCAGGCCAGGATTATATTTCAGTGTACTTGATGATGGACACAGACAGCCCCTAACTGCTAATTCACAGAATGAACTGATGAACTTATCAGCAAAAATGGATGAACTAGACAATAATTGTATACAGTTGATGACGTTTGTGAAAAATCATGTGAAGGAAAATGTACAATATCACTGCCCAACTTGTACGTGTGCCCATTCACCCTGTCCCAACCAATCATCCCCATCAAATTCCCTAAATGAAAGTTGGTGTGAACTGTGTTTAGAACATCCCAATTCTCGCATAAGTGTTTCCCATTCCCATTCCCCATCTCTTTCCTAATTGGATGTATGTTTATGTTTTCAATACATGTGTGTGTGTGTGTGTACTGCTGCTGCAATAAAAAAAAAACAATTTGGATTCCGCGGACTGCACGACTGTCCGGGCTGTCCATAACCAAAATGGATTTCCCACCGGACACCGCTCTTGTCCGGACATGTCCGCTCTGTTTTGTTGCACTTTTAATTAGTTTGGGGACTGCGCCCCTGTTCAGTGGACTCTGGCAAATATGCATACCTGATCTCACTGTGACCCTGCACATCGTGCCTGTCCGGACATGTCCACTCGCATGTGTCACACTTTTAATTAGTTTGGGGACTCCACCCTGTCCTGCAGAGACTAGCACGCATGCACACCTGATCTCACTGTGCTCCCGGACATTGAGCCTGTCCAGACATGTCCGCTCACATGTGTTGCACTTTTAATTAGTTTGGGGACTCTGACCGTGTCCCCGGACACTACCACGCATGCCCACATTGTCTGCCACCCAAAAGGTGTCCATTGGACAGCCATTGTGTCTGCGAATATCTGTGGACATCATCATGTGACCACACCTGTGCTGCTTATCATAAGTATCTGCATACAGTGTCTGTATGCCCTGACACTTTAAAACTGCATTTTGGGCCAATCTACTGTGTTTTCAAGCTAAAACTTTACCCTTGCAGAGCTCCTAGACCATGCCCTAGTTAATCTAGCAACTTTTTACAACTTTTTAAACCCTATTTGTGGCTCGATAGTCCGCATACAGTCGGGCCGTCCATGAACAGCTAAAGGGACCCACCCACTACTGCTCCTCTTTGTCAATCTGGGTGTGCAGGCGAGAGAACCTGCTGGTTTTTCTGTCATTCTTGAAGACCACAATGGCATTTACTATGGCCACTGCAGGTGCCCCACCACTACCACAACCATCTGGAGGGCCTGGAGAGGGGAACAGGTGTTGTGATACAGAAGTGGATCAAGAGGAAGATTAGGATGAGGTGCTGGAAGTCCCTCTCTCCAGCTCCCGTCGTGAATCCTCGGTGTGGCAGCTTTTTACCACCATTGGGGGTGTACTTAAGGCTCGGGCAGCCAAGGATCAATGCACTGAGTGCAAGGTTGTACTCAGTCACGGAAAACCAGGTCTGTACTCCTATCGGACCACCTACATGTGGTGCCACCTCAGATCCAATCACAGGGCAGCAGTTCAAAAGTTCCTACCTTTTGAAGAGACGAGAAGGCTGACTACCACTACCTGGTCCTCATCATCCGCTTCTGTCACCACAAGGGACACTCCTGTGGGGCAGAGGATCCCAGCGGAAGCCTCGCAGGCCTTCCATAACAAAGTCAACCCTTACCTTCTGAGGGTGACAGTGCTGTGTATGTACTGTGGCACACCGCTCTGTATGGGGAAGCTGTTTTGGATTGATTTCGAGGCTGTGGTCAAAGAGCATGAGAAACACTGTCCCCTACCTGGTTAAGGCCCACCCAACATCTTCCTCTCTCCAACAACCCCTTTGTCCCCATGGTTGGTGCCCCTTCCCTCCCTTCCCTTCTCTCTCCTGTGAAAAAAGCAAAACAAATCTAAAACACAAAAAATACAAAAAAGTTTCTTTTCAGAGCCACATTTCACAGTTGAAAAATAGAAGTACCAAAAATGAGACAGGCCCCTACGCAGCCTGTGGAGTCCATGGACAGCGCAGTAGTCTGCAGACACCGAAATATGTGTGTGGTGGTGGCATCAAAAGCTTTTTACTCTTTTGTGTGTGAAAGTGTTGACTCTGAAAATAACCTTTTTTGTATTTTTTGTTTCTAAACTTTTTTTTCATTTTTAAAGTAAACTAAACAACATTCTATTAAGCTGAACTTTAAGCTAGCAAAAAAGTAGGCATTTTGTTTTGCTCATGGTTCCATGTATTTTTTTCACATACTCGAAAATGCTTTATATATTTACAAGAAGTGCTTCAAAGTATTTTGAATGTTTTGCAAAAAAAGCTGATTACCGTCATCAATAAGATATATTTCATCTTTGCGCAAACATATTGGCAATGTCACATTTTATATTTTTATTATGGAAAGACATCATGCCAGTATCTCCCAAAAATGCATACACAGCCCTGTTGACATTGCACATCGTTTTCGTCATTTGTTGACCAAATGAACTTGAGCACATCCACATCTGTTTCTGGACAATGCGAGAAAAAATCTGCCTAGAATTCGGGAACGTTTCCTTCAATTTGCCAAATGTCTCCTTCAATGCAAACTGTAATGAAATTCCAGTGACATACCCTAAACTGTAACCTCCACAATGAACAGTGATTATGCCCAGATGTTGCAGTGTGAACAAATGTACACAAAATGGGAGCATGTCCACCCACTTCATGCTGCACACTCCATACCATTGCACACAAACATCATGAAATCCAAGATTTGCAGCCCCTCCACAGTGTTCTGCATACACCTTCAGCCAATGGATCCACAATTCCCCCAAAATCCACAAACTCTGCCTCCTGAAAGACATAACCATAGTCATAGTCATCTGCACTCCTCTCAGCAAACAGATCTTCTGCCAGACTTTCTCCTTCCTTACCACACCCAGGAAACCTGATTGGCTAATCCCCTCAGATGCACAGACTCATTTCCATGCCTGGTATCCTCAAAAGACCCAGATGTGGCACGTGCCACCTGCAGACTACACTGCAGTGTTCATGGACAGATTGTACAATTGAAGGGGGTGGGGAGAGAAATTAAACACAATGTAAGTTATTTGATCTTTAGTGGTGGCTCTGAAAAGAAACTTTTTTCAGTTTTTAGGGGCTTTTCAGATTTTTTTTCCTACAACTACTCACACGCACCCTATATCATTTTCACAAGAACTTTCTGAGTGCATTTTGAATGTTTTCAAGAAAGATTGCATTACCACAATCAAGAAAAGTCAGGCCATCACTGAACAAATGATGTCCACCATCCAGCAGAATGTTCCCATTTGGGAAGGATGTCATCCCAAAACCACTAAAAAAAGAACATACCCCTTTTTTCACAAGGTGCCTTCCTGCATCTTGTTGAGGACAAAACACATTGGTGCAACTCCATAATGCCCTAGGAGTTAAGTGTCAAAAGAGTATCTTTCCACTTGGAAATGATTCCATTTGTGTTTTCAGCATATGTTTCAATGCAATCTGCAAAGATATTGCACTGATGTAGCCCATACTATGTCCTCCACAATGTACGACAATGGTATCTGGACATTGGAAATGAGACATGTTTTTGCAATGTGAAAATAAAGTCCCCAGTTTTGGCCAGGCACACCATACCATGAAACCTCCACTCCCTCCAATTAAATATAAGCAGAAATGCCACACATTTTTGTGTACCTTTTTCAGATTCACCATCCAAGAATCTGCCACCATCCACACAGTAAACCTTCTCATCTCAGCAACCACAGCCATCTTCCCAACATACAGCAATGAAAATAACTGCTACCTTCTCTTCCTATAAACCACAACCAGAAGACCTCAATGGCTAATGCCCACAGTTCCCTTTCCATGCCAGGCATCCTTGAAAGACCCAGATGTGGCATGCCCTGCCTGTGGACTACCGTGCTGTCCACGGACCCCATAACACAGAGCAGCCCTTCCTCCCTTTCCACTTTAATCTTTGTAGCACTCCCTTTAATCTTTGTAGCACTCCCTCATTGGCAACTTTCAAGCAGTCACACACCCATCCACCAATCGCATCCAAAAACTCTACATCTAACTCTGTCATCTCAGATCAACATTTCAGATGCACTGTTGAGTACATGTCTCGTGTTACTCACAAGCAACTGCATCACAGACTACTATAAAAATCTCCAATATTTCTATTTGCAAATTCAACTACATCTGCATCTAGCAACACAAAGTACAGGTATGCTTATATTTTTAAAATTAAATTTCCATCGCTTTTATGAATGCATATAAACAGGGTTGCTGTCACGTACCCTGCATTAACCTACTCAATAATCGTACTCTCATTTGTCCCACATCCTGACATCAAGTGGCAAGTACTTACAATGCTTGCAATTTCAGCAGCACTGTCTGTGTCTTTTTTGTGAAAGACAAGAAAACCACATTTAAAACATTTCTACAGCATGTTTAAGTGGCATATCCTGTATTCTTTTTTCTTTCATTCTGTCACTTTCAATACCACTTCTCCCACTAACAAAGTTAAACTAAAACTCCCACATTGCAAAGCTAAAACGAAAACTGCATGTGTGTTACTAAATCATGGAATGTACATAGAATTAAAAACGGCAAAATGCAATGCTTTTAAAAATATTTATTTTAGCACCATTTCAAATAAATACATGCATACATTTACAACAGTACTGTGTGTACGTTTTAAAAAATAAATGAAAGGAAATGGAAACAATGTCCCCAACATCCTGAAATAACACTCAGTGTGTGCAAGTTTATTGACTTTCACGCCTATGCATACTTGCTAATATTCCCCTTTCTAATCTGTACTTGCTAATTGGCTCCTCCATTTTTCCTCTGCATTCTGGGACTTGTAGTGCACCTTTTCTAATGCAAATAGTGCAACCACCACTCCAACAATACAAACAAAAGAACCATCGTTTAAAAAGCAATACACATTAGAATGTATCACATTTGCGAATATGAATTTACTGATAATATAATAAAGCTTCACACATTTGTCACTTAAAAGTGTTCTACAAATATTTTCCATCTTCATTTATTTATTTTTTATAAAGAAGTTATGCACAGTGCTGCTATAAATCCACAAAACCATGTTTTTACTTTCATGTACAGCCTCCCAAAAAGGACAGCTTTTTAAACGTTCAGTATTTTCCATTTTGTATTGTATAAAAATGTCACACTTTCTTGCTGTGGCTCTTTTAGGCATACGTATCACAGGACCAATGGCACCATTATCAATGGTGCCAGTGCTCCTGTGTCACCATTCCCGTAGAGTCCTGTGCTATTCCACAGGAATAGGTACTAACATTTTCCAGTCCTAATTTTCCAGGCCAAGCGGACTTGTAATGTCCTGGTGGCACCGGGAAGCTAGGTGCTGAAAAATTATTAGGAATCTGGTGGCAACCCATCTGCAGCACCAGCAGGGTTACCACCATGCTCATAATAAGGCCCAATTTTATTAACTCTTCTTCCCAACAACTACTCCTACATTCATAAATAATGTCTTCTTGTACTAAAATTACTTCAGCATTTCCATACATACCCATAAATGTCTTCTTTCATAATTGCAGTGAACAACAACCTCTTGAACGACAACAACCTGAAGACAACTATGCTTCACATCCTACAAAGTAAGTGCAGTAGTGTTGTAGTGTTCTTTCCTTTACTCGTGCAGTACAGTTTAGCAGCATAGTAGCCCATACAATTCCTTTCAAATCAACAACATTTATTTCACTCTTATTCATTACTCCTCAACATATACCCTCTTTGTATTCTCATCTAAACACCATTATTATAACACCCACTGTTATCCTGAAAACATCTTAATGTCCTTACCTATTCATTGACACTAACACTTTCTCATGCACTAACCCTAGCCCTTCACAAATCTACACACACACAACTACTCTTACAACCTTCCCAACCACAACTAGCAGCCCATTGCACAATCACACAGCCCTCTATTTATGCATCATTTTCACACACTCATTCAAAATACATGCAAATATATTCCACAACTTTTAAACCCACACTTTCCTTTTTTCTCCAATAGAAAGAACAGCATGCCAACTAAAAATCAACTCTGTAGAAAACAAATAAAAAATAGACCAGATGAAAATAAAAGCATGCCAAATACTCAGCCACCTCTAGCAGAATGTAAAGCAAATATTCAAACAAAACTGATAATATAGACAGTCAACAAAACAAAACCAGCAACCACTAAAAAACTAAGGCCCTCTTTCAAAAGATTTAAATAAAGAATAAAATGATAAAGAAGAAGAAAAACTGCTAATGCCCCTACCACTATATCTACATGTCAACGTAGCCACAGTTAAGCATTCAAAAAAATTTATTTTACAAAAAAATGTCCAACATAGAGTACTTCACAATCTTATGAAAACAGCTGAAAAGTCATGTTTTACTCTCAAAAATTACTGCAGAAGACTAATTCTAGAAGCTCTCATTGACAGTGCAATTCTGCTGAAAAGAAAATTGTATATATTGATTTTAAACAGAATGAAACCACTAACAAAATTAATCAGTACATTACTAAAAGTACTTCTAAACATGTGCAAAGCCAACATATATACCTTTTCAAACTTCTGTGAATGTGAATGGATTCACACATGTAGCACAGAACTATATTTTAATGAAGAGGCTTATAAACAAGTAATGGCCAAGAGTATGAAATGCTAGAAAACACCATTATGGCACAAGAAACCCTTACCGAAGAAAGATCCCAAACAAACTTTCAATCAACTGTTCCTTTCACCCAACCAATCCGTAAAGGCTACAAATGGCCATGCAGCTCAATCTGCAACATACTGCAACAATCCTTCAAATCTTTATGACAATTCCTGAATCACTATGTGAAAGTAAAAGACAAAATTAGAATAAAAACTTTACAAACCATGGACTCCTGTCCAGTGCACATCAACACTGGACTGCGAGGACATTCATTAGCCTGCATTTTTGGGACCTGCTTGCAAAAGCACCTTCCAGCACATCAAAATGTTAGGAACACACCATTCCACTATAAGGAATATTCTGCAGAAACTGTACTATGCAAAAAGTCCTGCTTTACAACTGCAACATTTTAATAACATTCTCCTATATGGAACAGGCAAAGAACTCCTTCAACAAATAGAACACACCCAAAGTAAATATGTTTGAAGTGAAGATGACTTTGGAAATTCAGTAACTTTAGAGAACATTTACGAAAACCTACCAAACACCAATCTTCTAATAAACACATACAAAAAAGAAATAGCAAAGTTTAAAAGCACATCTGCTGAACTACCAAACCAAGTATGTGTGTGTTGCAGCAGAATGTTTTACAAAAAGAACATAACAATTGTAGATCTGACTTACAAAATAGAGAACAACATCTTAATTTGTATGAGAGCATGATAGTTCAAACAGTAGACCCATTTCAAGCTACAGTACGTCTTCAACCCAAAACAGCAAAACTACCTCCTTCCGAATTATTAAAAGGCATGTCTGGCAAAGTAGTATATTTGCCATTAGATCCTAAGGAAAATGTAGAAACTCCACAAGTGCAACAGCCAATAGATCAATCTTTGATTATCCTAGTTAATGGTATATCAACAAAAAAAAACAAATTGGGCAACAACTGGTAGACTTAAACAAAGTTAGAAAAGCCCTACAATACCTAAAAGAAAACAATGAGTTCTACAAAGATATACACATTGAACAGAACTTCAGAGAAGTTTCCCAATAATTCAGGATTGATCACCAACTGACCAACTTGAACTTGTAGATACTATTAGTGCATCCAATATTTTAGACCAATATACAATTCACCATCTACACTCCAAAAACACCATAGAAACATATCAAATGTGTCAAGCCAAAGGATTGCATCTGGGAGAAAAGTGTAGAAGCATTTGCCTTTCCTCTACTCTTTCCTACAGGAAAAGGGAGGAAGATATGATGAAAGATCCACACAAATGACAGCATCAGAATGTCGCTCTTTACGAATGTATTCTGAAGAGCCCAGATTCAGACAAAATGTATAATACATATTCCACATGCTGTTTGAAAGTCAACATGCAACTCTATGTTACAGAGTTGCACAAACATTGTAAACAGGCTCCAATTTATAAACATGTTTGCTCCCCAACTACTTCAAAAGATTAAAAAAAAACAAAGATGAAGTGTTGCAGTCAAGTATCACAAAAATTTGGCAAACATGCGTGGTACAAAAGAATACTGGTTCCGATGTAACGCTGATGTACGGCGTATACTAAGGAACCTTGGCCCACCCACATGGTTTGTTACTTTAAGTTGTACAGAATATGCATGGGATGACGTGCACAAATTCGTATGCATAGCAAACAAAAACAAAGAAGGAATAGACATAAAAACACCAGGAGAACTCTGTTCTCTTGACCCTGTAACAGTATCAAGATACTTACACCACCACTTTATTTCCATGTTGAACTTCATCTGTAATAAACCAATCCCTCCCTCGGATAAGTGCAACACTTCTTTGGAGAAAAGAATATCAATCCAGAGGAGCACCACACATCCCCATGCTTTTGTGGATAAAATATGCTCCTAAATTTGGTCATGACAGAGATGTCACTGTTTTGCAGTTTATTCACAAATACATATCCTGAGATATCCCTTCAGAAACCACACATACTGAGCTATGTACACAATTGTTACGCTTCCAAAAACATAACTGTGGCAAATACTGCTGACACATATATAAAAACAAAGGCAAATTCTACACCAAATGCTGCTTTGGTTTCCCTAGACCAGTTTCAGCGAAATGACAAGTAAACAGCTTCATGTCTTCTGTTAGACACAGTTTGAAAGGCAAATCACCTAAACAAAATATAGCATTAAAATAAATAAAGTTTGTTTCAAATGCAATTATTGCCCTCTTGTGGAATGCAAACATAGATATACAATATATTGCAGAAAATGCAACTGCTGTTGCTATATATGTCACTGCCTACCTAACGAAAGCTGAGAAAACAGAGCTATAAGACCTGTGGGATGACACATCATCCGACAAAACAGGGTCACAAAAATTGTACAGTATGAAAATGCTGTCCCATAGAGAATGTGGATTGCACAGAGATGCAGACCATTTAACAGGCACAGCCTTATATGGCTAATCTGAACACTTAGTGTGGCTAAGCCTTGGTCCAGCTGCATACAGAAAAAGTGTGTTGAAATTCTACCAAGACAGAGAAACAATAGCCAAAAATGATCCCAACAGCTAGCACATTTTAATAAACAATGTATTAGACACATACTACTCAAAAAGAAGTGCTGCTTTGGAAAACACGTGACTGTACCGCATAGCCCAAAATGTCCCCTACAAAAATAATGTGAAAAAAGATGATAAATGTTGAAAATACGTGGTCTCAGCTTGTGAATGAAGCCTTGTCAAATTTACTAAACCCAGGCTAATTAATCATACAAAAACTATTATTTAAAACTCCTCAAAATAGGGAACATGGCCCTACTGCAACTTTTTAAACCATGGAGAAAAGAAGAGGATTGATTAGGTAACCCTGACACATTTGAAGATGCATTCAATTCAAATGAAAGCAGTATAAAAAATGTCAATTTCAAGCAATACAAAAACATGTTGTACAATGAATGCCAACAACAGAAAGAGGTTCAACCACAACTAAATGAAGACACTCCTGAGGGCATACAACCTTCTGTTACAGGAAGCCAAGAACAACTTGGAGAGCCACTCATTGCAAATGAAGCAGAAATAGCCATGACTGAAGTAGAAAACACCATGTATCAATATGAACAATCAGAAGAAAACTTGTCAGTGCTGAATATAAAACCGGAAATCTATGCTGCCTCCCTGAAACTTATTAAGATATGTAGTGAGGGTAAACTGGGCCAGGATGTTGTTGAGGACTATGATCTGTTGGTTGATTGTATCCAGCTTTCAGTTACATGTCTCAGCTTTCAGAATACAACACATGTGCTTGATATGGTTGAATGGTTCTATTAGGAGTGTAGGGCAACCAAACAAGATATTTGTAGAAAAGGATTGTTTACAAAGGAGTAGGTCTGTCTATAAAAGAACAATAAGGGAAAAAGGGATGAACACATGAAAGCCAATTGGGATTGTTCCTGACAGCCTATGAAAAGGGTGATACTCAGACCTTCTGGAAAGTAATAGTTCCCAACAAGGATTATGCTGATTCAACCGTACAATGCAGTATCGGAACTGAAGCTTGGTTTACCCACTTTTTGAAACCTGTATGGAAGTGGCCCAATAGCAAGTATTGTTGAAACATCGATGAGGGCTTTACCCCCAAAAGAGAAGCCTAATGAAATTGTTGTGTTCTGCCTTGAATTAAAGGAAGTTTGCAAATTTCTAGCAAGCCAAAAACTGGGAAATGCTGTAGGCCCTGATAAGGTATGCTTAGACCTTTTCAAAGATTAACCAACTATTTGCCCCCCCCCTTTCAGTAATACATACTGGTGTATTTTCAGTCTCTTGGCGGCGGGCAGTTGTTTTCCCAATTCATAAAAAAGGATGGAGCGACCAGCCAAATAACTATCAGCCCATTTTCTTGCTAGACAGTTCAGGGAACACATTCACAAAAGTTATCCTCTGCCACTTAAAAGCTTGAGGTGATGTCCATGAGTTAATAAACAACCTAAATTCTGACTTTAGGAAATTTAAAAGCACCATCGATCAGGATTTCGGTTGTTCCTCGTGATCCAGAAATATATTGTTCGAAAAATAGTATAAGTCTACGCTGTATTTATATATATTTGTGTTGCTTTTAGTTTGTACAGTAGAAATGTTTAGCCTTATGTCATAGTGAAACAGCTATGGTGAGCCCTTTTCAAATGTCAAATTCCTACAAATTTTATAAGCATTATAAAAGTGCTTTTTGACAAAAATGAGGTGGTTGTCCGCATTGGAATTTCAGGAAGGGTTACTGATATGATATGATATGATATGGTATTTGTAACGCGCCTATACACAAGTGTTTCAAGGCGCGACGAGGCAGGGAGGGAGGGAAACAAGGGGAAGACAGACAAACGATCCTACTAGGCCAGGTGTCATTCAGATCGGGCAAATGCAGAGGTAAGGGGAAAAGGAGAAAGTGCAGGGGGGGAGGTGGGGGGGAAAGTGCAGTACACGGTAAGTAGCGTAATAAAATAATAAATAATAAATAAAAGGGCAGAAGCGAAGAGGAAGGTTTTGAGCTGCTTCCGGAACCGGAGATGGTTCTCCTCAAGTTTCAGGGAGGCAGGAAGGCTGTTCCAGAGGGAGGCCCCTGCTGCGGAGAGAGATCTACCCCCAGCTCGTTGCTTCGAGAAGCGGCTGACCATGAGGGAGTTGGAGACGGATGAGCGAAGGGCTCGTGAAGGAAGATATTTAGGAAGAGAGAGTTGAAGGTATTTAGGCCCCAGGCCCCAGAAGGCCTTGTGGACAATGCAGAGGGTTTTGAACTTAATCCTCGCAGCCACTGGGAGCCAGTGAAGAGATTTCAGTCCTGGAGAGATACGGTCCCTGGGCTTGAGGCCAAGGACAAGTCTCGCAGTTCTGTTCTGGATAAGTTGCAGAGGGCGGAGAGTGGAGGCAGGCAGATTAAGATAGAGGCTGTTACAGTAATCCAGCCTTGAGAGAACCAGGGCTCGGGAGACAGTGAGCTTCTGGGGGAAGGAGAGGAAGGGAAGAATACCTCTGAGGAGGTGCAGCTGGTAGTGTGACTTCTTAGAGACGTCAGATATATGAGGAGAGAAGGAGAGTGTGGAGTCGAAGATGACCCCAAGGTTTTTAGCCTTGCAGGTAGGGGCAGGAAGGGGGCCAAGGGAGGCCGGCCAGAGAGCTGCAGGGAAGGAGGGAGTGGGTGTGCCGATGAGTAGAATCTCAGTCTTACTGGCGTTAAGGCAGAGGTCATTGGCGGCACACCATTCCTGGATAGCAGACAGACAGTCGGAGATGAGGGAAGAAGAGGAGGAGGCCGAGGGTAGCCTGAAAATGAGCTGGGTATCGTCCGCATAGCACTGGAAGTGGGGGCAGAGAGCGGCGATGCGGTGGGCAAGGAGTGCCAGATACTGGTTGAAAAGCCAGGGAGAGAGGTTGGATCCCTGGGGAACACCACAGGTGGAGAAAAAGATGTCAGAGAGGAAGGAGCCCATTTGGACCGGAAAGGAAAGAGGTCAGCCATGCCAGAGCCTGACCAGTGATACCCAGGTTATCACGGAGACGGTTGAGCAGGATGGAATGGTTGACAGTGTCAAAGGCAGAGGAGAGATCGAGCAGAATGAGAACACAGGGAGTGTTGGAATCGAGGTTCAGGAGCAGGTCCTCACGGATGTTCAGGAGAGCAGTTTCCGTGCTTCTGGCCGCTCTGAAGCCGGATTGATGGTCATGAAGGTTACCAACATATTCAGCATGGAGGTTAAGCTGGGAGATGGCCAGTTTCTGACTCATACAAGGTCACAAAGAGGGTGAGGCAGGGCTGTGCCCTTGTCCCACTACTCTTTTGCATTTACATGGATGAAGTTATAAATGAGATTTTGACCAACTGCCTAGACCCACCAAAATGGGCAAAGATCGCCTCTCTGCTTTGTTCTTTGTGTATAATGCAGTCCTTTTATCCACTTCCACCATGGTCTCAAAGTAACTATGGCCACTTTTATGAGAAAATGTGAGGAGTTTGAGCTGAAACTAAATATTGGGAAGAGTAAGACAATAGTCTGAGGTCTTCAAAAAGGGTTGACCTGGATATTAGGGTCACTGACAATAGGTTTGAACAAGTTAGCTTCTTCGACTATTTGGGGATAGGCTCCATGAGAACGGACAGTGGTCTTCGCAAATAGACAAGTCAGGTATCAGCCTAGAAAACGTCAGAGGAGCTGCAAGAGGGTTCCACTAACAACATGGTGATGGGGCAATTTCACAGGCACTGGAGCTGTACCAAAAGCAGGCTATTCACTCTGGCCTTCATGGTGCAGATAGTTGAGGCTATGCTAAAATCCATAACCTTTTGGTGGTAGAAAACACATTTCTTAAGAACCTTTTGCTGCTCCCCCAGGGCTCAGAGTATGCAACTCATTTGAAACCTGTTTTCTATTGGACCAGGTTGTGGCCCAAACCTGGCCTTCGGTGCTATCATGAGTCATTAGCTCACGTAATGGTATTGGAAGGGTGGAGGAGCCCACCCTGGATAATACATGTGAAGAATCTTCTTTATAAACTCGACGAGGCTACCTTGCGGACACCTCCGGACATCAACCTCCAATGGACTCAAGAAGGCCTTGTTGGAAGGGATTAGAGGATGTTTGTAACACCCTTCAATTAGGTCCAAATTATCTCCTGACCAATCCAGATTTTGGTTATGAAAAGCATTTTGATGTTATCAGCCCCCATACAAACAAACCATATACATTAGGATTGGTATTCTTATGCTAGCAACGTTTACAAGAGTTTGTGGGTTTCAATTCCTATGTGTGTATTGGCAAATTAAACTGCAGTGCACTTTATGTTTTTATGTTTGGAAACGAAAACCCTAAGGTCTCGGTATCAGGAGTGGGGGGGCGGCAAAGGGTTTCTTAGGGAGACAGGTACTAGTTCTGACTTGGAGGTCCGAACATTTTATAAAAATACATCAGATGTTTCTTTTGTGTATCTTGTCTACAAGTATGGCTAAGGCGGTCCGCAATGGCAGTCAAGTTTATCGCGGCTGCTTCTGAAAATTAATCCTGTTTAAGAATTTTAATTAAGTAGCTATGTGATTCTGATAACGGCTTAAATACTGGTGTTTGATTTTCCTTGACATCATCATTTTGCTCTTAATACTATTTTATGAGTTCGATCAATTGGCATTTAACCCATTGTATAGATTACATGTTTTTTCATTATTTTTCTGATTGATGTATTATGTATTGGCATGATTACATGTTGTATTTATGTAGTTTATAGCCGAATAAAACAAAAGATGGTGGTACCATGCAGCACCAATAGAGCCCTCATTTTTCTGCATTCATTTTGCATTGTCTTTAATATAGTTTTTGTAAATTCTAGGAGGCAATAACAGCCCTCAAGTACAGCAAGGACTACATACATTCACTATTAACAATTCAAATGTTTTGAGTAACCCAAATTGAAAGAGTGCCCCTGGATTAGCCATGGAGTAGCCAAATGCTATGGCCCACTGTACATGTATGTAGTCACAGTAAAGCTGCCAGGCAGACAGCTATCCATATTGTTCACATATCCATACTAAATGTTTGCATCAGTGAGCAGAAGGAGTACAGACAGTGCACATTGCTCTGGCAACCAGACATGGCCCGTGCTCTAATTGTTGGTTGACCTGTGTCAGAGTTTGAACCAGTGATGCCGTAATGAGGAAACACGCTGACAAACTGCAAGCCACGCGTTTGAGCCAGCCTTATCTAATCCAATAACGACTCGTGCTAAATTACAAAAAGGTCACTGCCCTTAACATGGCATTTATCATGATTGCTTTGACCTATTACAGACAGAACATGCACCACTTTGGGGAGCTTGGATCATTTAGAAAGAGCTGCGACGCTAATCAGGAAATAATGGCATCCTCATGTTTGAGGTCATGTTTGTCTGTCAAATCAGTTTTGGATAATGTACTTTTACGTGCAGGCTCTCTAGAATTGTTTTAACTATTTCATGTAACTCTTTATTGGGATATACGATTCTTACAGTAATTGTGCACGCTATAATGCTTGGATTCCTTATTATAAGAAACAAGTGCCCTTCATTTCGAAAGGAAAATTACATCTTTCTATGAGTTGGAACACACAATTTGGAAAATGTGAAAAATAAAGCCTCAAGACCTCCCTGGAATAGAGAAGTGGCCAAGTTAAATTTCAGCTCGAAGCATTTGTTTCAGCACATTTTATACATGCTTTTAGTACCTTTTCCAGATTTCTGTCCGGCTAATCCTGCAGGAACTCCGTTGAGCAACGATTACAATTTGTATTTTTCTCTATTGAAATGTAAAACCCCATAAGTACGTTGCAGAAATGGGCAAAAACAGTGAGTAAAAATAGACCACACAGAAAACTGTACTTTTGACAGATTAGTAAGTTTATATTTTTCTTTCATTGTAAAATGTGTGGGATAATGTACCACCTTCCATACATTTTAACAGGGGTCTGGAACCGATGGCTCTCCAAATGTTTTGGACTACAATTCCCACCAGCCCATGCCACCATACTCGGTGTGGGGGATCATGGGATTCGTAATCCAACACATCTAGGGAGCTGCATGTTGCCAACCTATGCATTATAAGGACATTGCATGTCACCGTGTAGTTTTGTGACGATATTGAAGAAACAGACCAAGAGCGGAGTTCCTCTTTAAGGTCACATGACTCTAAGGTGACTTGTTATGTGTGGTAGGGGGTATTGTATTCCTTATAATACAGGGTCACTCACTGTCAGTCTCGTATTATCTCTTATCTTGTCTAAAATAATAATCTTCGATTTGCTGATTCATTTAATCAATATAGAATCTGTTTGGATTTTTTTTTTTAAAGCATGAATGCAGCTTCTAAGGTGTTGCAGAAAAATAGTTCAAGCATTTTAATAAAATGTATTGAAAAAAAACCTGTTCATTTTGTGCAGCGTCTTGCTGACATGAGTTGCATTCCGGCAGTGCCAAAATGAAACATTCAACCATAAACAGTTCATTGTCAAATAACGGCTGCAATGAATCACAGAAAACTATTCCGCAAGCAAGGAATTTGAAAAGCTTTTCACGGTGGGTTTAATTAATCACTGCAGTGACAGCTGCAATTCTCTCAGCTGGCTCAAGCAGGAGGCATTGTGAAGTCACAACTGAAGCGTAATAACAGGTGCAATGTCCTTTTCTTATTACAGGTCAGTTGTGATGTAATAAGGACATTATTTCCAAGCTTATATACAGATAATGTAGGCTGCCATATAATATAATACAAATAACATTCTGCGTGTTAACAAAGCAATTTCCTGGAAAGTTGAATTCTATCAAACTGATGTGAACAAGGCCACCATGTAGATATTACAACACCATTTGCGCTTGAGTCATGAGTAGCTGTACATACAATGCCTATTGTATTAGACAACTGTTTGGATTATTTTTTTACGGAATATCCCATGTACCTCCACTTTCGAACACTTTTAAAAGCAGACAATCACATTCCTCTTTCGGTTTGGCTTAATTTAGTGACATGATGAGCTGCAAAGGTAAGGATCAGGTATTTGGCATTATTCCTATTGCCGTATACAGGCATCGTGTCAAATCTCTAATGTGTTTGCTCTTGTGATCTGTCTTGCGGAATGGGAAGGAGGAACTCCAGTTGCAGGAAGAAGAGAGGCCACATGAAAATGGAAGAGTGTGGTGGCTGGACAGGGATGCTAGACCTGTAAGGATATTTGGCGTGTTACAGCACAGAGTACAGCACTACTGCACAGGTAGCAATTTTTTTTTATGCAGCACCACCACATGGGTGCGGTGCATTGCTATATGTGTTACCAGATTAACATGGAAAGACAGGCTATTCAGTCAAAAACGATTTTAACATATAAGATCCAAATCTATTTTTACAGTTAAAAGCACACGTGCACATTCAAAAGTGCACACTATTTTTCACCTGAAATGCCTATGGTGCAAGAGACACATTTGAAAATTAATAACTAACATTATTCATAACTAACCTGACTAATAAAACTGCATTTAACATAACCCACTAATAAAAATGTGTCTCCACTGCAGAAATAGGCCTACTCTGAAAGTGAACTTTTAAACGCACATTCATTTTTTTTTCTTTTTCTCTGCTGCTCTGTCCACATAACTCAGGAAGCCTAGGACTCGAAGATACAGGAAATCAGTTGGTTACAAATGGTTACTGTAAAAAGGAGCCATTGTGTAGAGAGGAAGGAGATGGCATGATTAATTTCTGATTGGAGCAGCGTCATAGCAAGTATCATGCTAGAAGCAGTGATGAGGGTTTTGCTGGGGGGAGTTTGAAGAGAGGGGGAGAAGAGTCGGGATTTGGAGAGCTGGGAGAAGGACCTGTTTTCCTGGTTGAAGCATTTCTGATGAAAAAGCTGAGAGTTCCAGGCAATAACCCCGGTTTGAGAACGAAAGACGCTTGTTTTCACCGGGGTTAATCTTCAAGGGAGCCACATTCAGAAAGAGAACAGCTGAAGAAAACTCAGGCTGAACAGATAAGGTAATTACAGAAGTGTGGGGGCTGAGTGTGTACGAGAATATTCAGTCAGTGTAGGAAAGGAGATTCCTGTGCTTTAATCACATGTTAATGTTGCAAATTGAGTTCTTGTCTCCGCCACTCTCTTTTCAGTGTATCACAGACAATGCTGTTACTGTGCTATTTTATTTATTTCTGTAAAGAGTGAGATCGTGTTTAAATGCAACTTTTATAATACAGAAAAATATTTGAAAGCAGACGGGTGGTGTGTTTTATATTTACCAATACAGTGCTGATGATGTGGGGAGATTTTTAAACAGTGCAATTGTCATTTTAAGACAGATGTGTGCATGATCATATTCAGTATGGACAGTTGTGAGTGACTGTTTGTAGCATAGCTCGTTGGAGGTACATGAGCCAACGGGAACAGAGACTCTCTGGACATAGTTCCCTACCGTATATAAGGTAGTGGAAATTACCACAAAATTACCACATATAGCTCTCTGTCGTAAATAAGTCAGTGAGATCGCCCATGGTGGCACACTAACACTAACACTGAAAATGTGGTATTCCTGAAATGTAGGCCTGAGGTTTCTCTAGTAATCACAAGAACAATCTAAACAAAAACAAGGGATTCTGGATGTTGGGGCCACAAATAGAACAAAGGAATTATGTTCGCCACTATAACCACGCAAATCAACCACGTTTACCACCTAAATATGTCTGAGCTCTGAAATAATGCACTGTATTATTGTTATGTGTGATCCAATATGAATATAGAGAGTGATTATTGTAAAGGTATTCTGGCGGTAAGAAAATACTGCAAAGCCCCAAATATCCACAAAATACCCTACATATTTATGGTGCGTTGCAGGCCGGGAAAGTGATGATAGAGTACCTACTGGGTGTGGCAAGCGTGTCTCACACTGCCATTTGCACATTAAAGGGAACCCATTTTATAATAGCAGTGTGCCACTAAAAACGAATTTCAGAATGTCACAAAGGGAAACCACATTCTCAGATCTAGTGCAATATTTAGAGGCAAAGTTGTTTGCACATGGGAATTGGTCATCGAATAGCACGTTAGAATGGAGTAACCGCATTCAGGGTGAGGTGCAGAAAGAAAAACTAGACAATATTTTTACAGAAGGCAGCATAATTCAGGTCTGCCTTACAAGATTATTGAATGCAGCCGATAAAAGTGCAGAGAAAGACTGTTTAATACGGCTATGCGGCAAAATATGGTTTATTTTAAACAAGTCCCTGCGAATGCAAGAGAATGATACTCAGATAATTAACAGGTTAAAGACTGAATTAGATGGGGCAAGTAAAAATCAGGAAATGTTGAGAGCAGAATTGGATATATGCCAAAAAGACATGCAATTAAAATGCAGAGACTTTGATACTCAGTTATCCAAAAGCAAGAAACAATTTGAGGATAGTGAGCAAGAATTGGGACACTTAAAAGCCTTAGTGGATCACATTAGACAGGATAAAGATGAGGTTGTTTCAGAAATGCAGATTGTACAAAAAGAACACTGTGAAAAAGAATGTGATCTCCAGAGCGCAGAACAAGAAATGATTAAAATGATTCAAGAAAGAGACAAGAGAAATAAAGAGTTCAATGAATGCCAAATGCAAATGTGCGACATGCAGGAGGTGATTAATAAGATGAGTGATGAAAACAACTATTTGCAAGATGAAGCCAACAGACTCCTTAAAAAGTGTAAGGACTTAGAACAGCAAATGTGCATTCCCAGGTCCCAGGAGAGGCGGCAGGGTACCACATTCAATGGAGTGGAGGTGAATTCTAGCTCTGCCCAAAGAGCTAGTGCTCCAGTGACTGGGCCGGTGACTGAACTTGGTTGCAGCGCCCTTGGGGGATTTGATACTCCCATTGGGGGCAGCCACCAATATCATACACCTGAAAACAGGATTGAATCACAAAATAGTGCAATTCCATGCATTGCAACAAATAGCCCCATAAAAATAATGAAATCCATTAAAGCCCTGATCAAACCATTTAAAAAGGGAGGTGAATGCTGCATTGAGGGTCATTTTGAAGCGGTGCAGGACATTTTTAAAGCACTCCAGATACCTAAGGAACAGTACAGACAATATTTTCATTTAACTTTAGATGCCCCGACGGCCAGCATCATAAGGGGATTAAATGAACAGCAGAATATGACATGGTTGGAGTTTGAAAAAGAAATTAGGTGTCATTTTTCTCCTTTTCAGTCATTGCAGGAGGCAAAGAAAGTCGCTTACACAATTACTGCTGGACCTAATACATCCCCTCGCCAATTTTTACAAGACTTAAAAAGAGCATTTTCTCGCTTTGATGTATCTTTTGACTCAAATTCCAATGAGTTTAAAACTGCATACTTCTATGGGCTACAGAAAGACATCATATCCCAATTGGTCCGTGAATTTGACCGTGACAAGTCCCTTGAATGGATTGTACATTAAATCACAAAACTATATGAGGTACTTTATTGTCAGGGTAGAGCAAGTGATAAAATGAAAGATACTAGACCTAAATCTGAAGAACCCTCTGCCACAGTAATGGAAATCAGGTCAGCCAAAATGTCCCTTGAGTCTGCTCAAAGCCAAGGTAAAAATAATGTGACACCTGAACAAAGGGGTAATCAACAAAGATCGCCATTTCCTGTACCAATGTTCCAATCACATGATTCTAGTAATAGAGAGAGCTACATCAGCCCTAGGTATTTAGGGGACAGACCCCGGGTAGGATATCGGCCTGACATGGCAGGTATGAACAATAACCAGAGACAAAATCAAGATCAAAGAAATGATGGTCCCTACCAGTCATTGGGGACACAGAGCAGATTTGATCCCAACACCATGATATATGGTAATCAGGATAGGCCCCGATATGTGGATCGATTTACTGATAATGGAAATCAACCTAGGGGCCAGTACCCACAATCTGAGAGACAGGACATGAGGCAAAACGTGAACTACAATCCACGCCAGTACAATGATTCCCCACCAGGGGATTATAATCAAAGGATGGGTGCAACCCGCTCCCCTCCACAAATGAATCAAGAGTTCAGAAACAATCCCAACCGACATCATTCACCTGAGAGGTATCAGAATAGATCCAATCAGGGCAGAGGTCTTCAATCTGTGGGGTGCGCCACCATGCCTGGGGGGGCGCGTGATGCCTTCCAAAAGAAAAGAAAACGAGTAACGCTTTTTTTTTTTTTTTTTTGGCCGCACTGAACTGAGCATGTGCAATGGGGAGCCACTGGCTCCCATGCACATGCTCAGCCAGTGCGATGTGGTGGGGGCGTGGCCATGGAAACAGGAAATAAACGCAGCCTGGACGCGCGCTTTCCTGCATTTGGATCGCGCGTCCAGGCTGCGTTGTGGTGTCCTGTGTTCCCTGTTGTTGTTGCTGCTGCTGCCGCCGACGAGTCCGAGGTAAGTGACTCGTTCCGCTTTATGTTTAACACGGCTCCCCCGTGGCAATCTGCCATGGGGGAGCCGCGTTATTAATGCAGCACCGGTCCCCCTGCGCCCCTCTCTCCCTGCATCCCCCACATTGGGGGGCATGCATGGGGGAGAGGAGGCGAGCGGGGGACCGGAACTGCTCTGTTGGTGTTTTTTTTTTACAACGCGGCTCCCCCATGGCAGATTGCTGGAGCCCAGCAATCTGCCATGGGGGAGCCGCGTTGTTAATGCAGCACCGGTCCCCCTGCGCCCCTCTCTCCCTGCATCCCCCACATTGGGGGGCATGCATGGAGGAGAGGAGGCGAGCGGGGGACCGGAACTGCTCTGCTGGTGTTTTTTTTTACAACGCGGCTCCCCCATGGCAGATTGCTGGAGCCCAGCAATCTGCCATGGGGGAGCCGCGTTGTTAATGCAGCACCGGTCCTGCTTCATTTGCCATGGCTGTGTTTCCAGTCATCCATTGGATCCCTAGCTTGCGCAATGCTCCTCGTTCTGGAAAAAATGTGTTGGTTAAACCAGGGCTCTCAACCTTCACCCGCCAATAGCGAGTGATCATGGGGAGTATATATATGGTGTGCATTTGGCGAATTGAAGTGGTGAGTGACTTCTCATGCCTGGTAGTAACTTGCAGCTTGAAATTTATTTCTCTGGATATGAAGTCAGGTTCGTTTTCAGTGTTGGTCCTGTTTGACAGATGATTTACTGACTTTTGGAGAATGTTTTTCAACTTTTGGTGGTACCTTTTTTCTTTCCCAATTCTGAGGTTGATACTCCTTTCGGCAAAGCCTCTCCTACAAACTGATGGCACTTGGCCATAACTAAGGTTCTTGGCTCTAGGGAAAATCCCCAAATGGTATGTAATACCACATCTGTCACTACTGCAAATTCAACTACTACACTAAGCTCATTTCCTTTCTCCTCCCCTAAACGCAAGCTATCTATGGACCCCTAGTCAATGCTTGCCCTCCTCGTTCCTGCTCAGATTGCGCTACCGTTCCATTTTTCCCAAAACTGAGAGCTCCGCCATCCACCACCACCACCCCTTGCCGGTATGGATTTCACAAGGCCCCATTTTCTTCATGCCGTATGCCACCTCTCACTGCAAACCCATCTCCTTTGGATTCTCATATCCTGTATTTGTGTGTAAAGCTCCAATCTGCTTTTAGTTGCCTGACCTCCCCACAAAGCTGTCCTCTTGCACTACTAACTGCCCATCTGATTTCTATCACTGTATGGCGCTGCATTGCTTGATGCCACATCACGGGTGACCGGTGGGACGGGACATACGCATCATCAAGGGCAACCCAGGGGGGGGGCACATTATCACCTGCAACCTAGTCCGGGGCCACACTGCAAAAAGAAATTAGAACTGGGCCTGCATGATCTGAATAGTAATTCTTCTGAGACTTGTACCAATGTATTTTATCCAACCAGTGTTTCGGACCCATTTTTGTGTGGGGTTTCCCTCCCCCACTCCCAAGCTTTTCAGAACGTTTTTTGTTGAATTTTTGCTTTTTTAAAATCTCCCCTCCTTTTTTCCCCACCCCATATTTCTGACCCTTTTTTGCATGGGGTGTTTCCCACCAACCCCAACATTTTCACATGGCTCAGTTCAACTCTTTGCAAGTGGTGTTTGCCATGTTTATGCTTTTTCTGGGGTGCATTTCTACTTTTTTAAAACCGTTTGAAATGTTTCGACAGGTTCAGGCTCCTTTTCTCGATGGATCGTTTTCTAGTGCCCAAAGATGGTAGGGATCTGAAACGTAAAGCGGAAGGAGAGGTGGGAACATACACAAGAAATGCAAAAACACGGAAATATGATCACTCTTATTTGGACTTTGGGTTCACATGCATCACAGTCGCTGGGGAAGTGAAGCCGCAGTGTGTGATTTGTGGTGCTACATTAGCAAATGACAGCCTGAAGCCAACAAAATTAAGGCGGCATTTGGAAACCAAACATGCCGATTTAGCAAAAAAGACCAGGGATTTCTTCGTACGGCAGCTGCAAGGCATGAAAAAGCAAAAGGAGACTGTTAAAAGTGTGGCATCTGTACCTGCAAATGCTTTGAAAGCATCTTACCACATTGCATACTTTCTTGGCAAAAACAAGAAGCCTTTTACAGATGCTGAGAAAGTGATTCTCCCAACCATTCTCGCTGTCAACCGGGTAATGCTTGGTTAAGTGCAGCAGAGAAATGCAAAAGTATCCCTATGTCAGACACAACAATTTGCCGCCGTATTGCTGACCTGTCCTCTGATATCAGTACAGAATTGGTATTGCGCTTGAAAGACAGCCAGTTCGCCCTACAGTTGGTGGACACACTGCATGATACACCGAGAAGCTTTGGCTGTGCGCAATATGGGGCATGAACTGACACAAGTTTTGACTTCTGTTGTAAAGATCGTAAATTTTATTAAGATGCACCCCACAAGAGCCCGTCTGTTTGCCACCTTATGTGCAGAAATGGGAGCTGACCATGATGCTTTGCTGTTTCACACAGAGGTCAGGTGGCTATCCAGGGGAAAGGTTTTAAATCGCATCTATGAACTCAGAAACTAAGTGAGACACTTTCTCCTGGAGTTAGACCAGACAAAAGCAGAGCCTCTGTGTGATCCACGCTGGCTTATACTGTTGGCTTACCTTGGCGACATCTTTGAAAAGCTAAATTTTCTAAACCTCTCCCTGCAAGGCACAGAAACCACATCATTTGCCATGAATGCAAAAATATCGGCATTCAAGAAGAAGCTGGAGCTTTGGAGGAGGAGGGTTGATATTGGCATAGCCGATGCGTTCCCATTATTAGAAGATGCTCTTGAGGAGACGGAGTATGATCTCTCATGTGTTTCTGAAGTAATTGGAAACCATTTAAATGCTCTCAGAACCAGTCTCGAAAAGTACTTTCCTGACAACAATTGCAACATGAATGACTGGGTGGTTCAGCCTTTCCTAGCTGACGTAGGAGCCCATCTCCCAATACAACTCCAGGAGGAACTAATGGAGCTCCAAAGTGACCGCCTAGTAGAGAGCCAATTCAGAAAATTGTCTTTGGGTGCATTTTGGCAACATGTGTCTGCAGAGTATCCAACTTTATCGAAATGTGCAGTCAATGTACTTTTACCTTTCAGCACCTCATACCAGTGCGAAATTGGGTTCTCTGCACTTGCAGCCCTAAAGACAAAATATCGGTCAAAGCTGGAGGTGGAAGAAAGCCTGCGGATGGCTATTGGAAAAATTGAACCCAATATTGACAGGCTGGCTGGTGAAAGGCAGGCCCACCCTTCACACTAGTTCTCCAGTATGCCACTGTCCAACTTGCAAGTGACAGCATTGACAGTACGTTGTTGTACTTCAGAAAGAAATTGTTACAGCACTTGCATAGCAAATGTTACTACAGGACAGCAATATTGGGTGTTTTCGTTTGTGTGAAATAAATACCCAACACTATTTTTAGTCGAGTCCTCTGTATTATAGCAAAATAATCGGAATGCTTTGTTCACAAATATTTGTCCTCATCTGATTTGAATCATTGCAAGCAATGATTTTGAAACAACGTGGTGTGTGGCATGCACTCCTTCGTTGGGGGCACCATTATACTCCAGCGCGCGATAACCGTTCGCAACCGAGTAACATTTTGGAGTACATGTGTATAGGGGGGGGCCTGGGCCGGAGAAATTTTTCTTAGGGGGGGCTCAGGGTCAAAAAGTTTGAAGACCACTGAATCATGGGGGAAAACAACCAATATCGACCTAGACCACAGAAAGAGGATCCTAGAGAGATGGAAAGGTTCCAGTGCCTTGAGGCCCAAGTGAAAATGTTAGCTGAGCAAATAGGAAAGCTCTGTACAGCGCAAAAACAACCTTCCAAAGAGGGGGCTGATGGCCATCGCAATGACCGGGGGGCTTCCGAAAAGTGACTAAGTACTCATGATAACTGCAGTGCCAAAATGACAGATTGCTCTGATATAATTTTGCATAACGACTCTGAGATGCCTAATGGATTAAATGTGAAAGTGCCAGTAAATGAACTTGTGACAGAAAGTGCAAATAATTCTAAAAAAGAGGTACGGTTTAACCTAGAGCTAAATAAAACAGTAAAGATTTGTACAAATGAAAAAGAAACATTAGGAATTCCAAAAGAAAAAAGGGACAGACTTCAGAAAAATGACTCATGCATGGGGAATACCAGTGGACAGGGAGTAAGTGGGGATGCTATAGCTCCTTCCCTGGGCAAGCAAAACAATGACCAAACACAGACAGAAAAAGGAAATACTCACAAGGAGGGTACAAGTCAATCACCTGAAGAATTCTTTGAGCCACATATTTTTGAAGAGGCTGAAAGGGCTGGTATCACACTAAATGATCACAAATGCACAGAATTAAAAAATGACAAATTGATGAATGATGTTGTTACACATGTTCAGTTGGAAGGTTGTAATGTGGTCTCTGATGTTACCCAGATTGATGGGCGAACCGTGGCCACACTCCAAAAAACCTCTGATCATGGAGAAATGAATAAAGTCTCTCGCGCAGAAATGGGTAAAAAGGAGGGAAAAATGTCTTTCCATTTACCAATGTGTTTAGCCAAAAGTGAAAAAGACCTGTGAAAGGTGAGCCCTGAAATCAGTAAGAATTCACATTTCTTATGTGTATTAGAGGAAGTTGAGGACAGATATTATGCACCCATCACTGTAGAAGAAAAATGCCACACCTTTGCTATGATTGACACTGGCGCACAGGCCACAATTATGTCCAAGGAGCTGGTAAAGAGTATCAATGAAGGGAGACCCCCACGGAGTCAGATCACAGTGAAGGAAAATCAAGGCCCAGTGCATAACTTTAATGGGGAGGAGGTGCCCATCATAGGTGTAACTGAGGTTGACATAAAAATAGGAAAGCACAGAATGAAACAAGAGGTATTGATCACATCTATATGTGAAATTCCATTTCTGATGGGGACAGATTGTCTGAAAAGATTGTCTCCTCTAATAGATGGGGTGAATGGAGTGCTGTGGTCCTTAACCAAAAAACCATTGAGGCCTAAGAAACTAAAATCACAAAACAGCAATATAAATGAATGTCACACAGTTGCCAAAACAAATGATGCTGTGGAGGTATATCTCCAGAATAGCTGCATACCTAGTGTCACTGTTATATTAATGTGTCAAGACAAAATGCAGAGCGACAATGAAAAACTACCTGTACAAATATACTTGGACCCAAGGAAAAATTGGCAGACTGCCATAGATGAGCACACATTACGTTTTTATTTAAAAGAGAAAACATGCAAACAGAATATTACTCCTAAAACAGATTCAGAAAAACACATTACCACTCTGGCAGAAATACACATGGAAGATGAGCAACCATGGGTTCATGTTGGTATAAATGACTATTTAAAAACAATAAAAGCCACTTTAGCGCTTGAACATGAAAGGAGTTTCATTAATGAGAAATTGTTGCAAAAAATAATGGAGAGGGAAGAAATCCTGAGATTTAGGATTAAAAACCAATATGTTTCTGGCTTGGGCAGTCCAGACTTTGAAAACCAAATTGCAGGCAGATGCATGCTTAAAATTAGCATTGGGCAGAAAACAATTTACCATAATGTATGGATAGTGAGTGGAGCACAAAATGAATTTTACATGGGAAATGACACCATGCACAGAATGTGTATGGTGTTAGATTTCCTTAATCAAAAAATATGGTCACGCCTAGGTGGTCCGGCACCTGAATTTGAAGACAAAAGAAGGGCTTATCATTGTGCACAACTGGTTCCTTATGCAATCGAATTACAAATGAGGAAAGATACTATTATTCCTGCATTTACAAAACAGTTTGCAATAACACTGAAATGCAAAAATGGACAGCAGATGAAAGGCTCTGATGCATTTGTATGCCTGAATGAATCCATAAAACAGCAAGGCCTGGATTATGAATACATTCCATTGGTAGATATTGGTGAAGGATCTGTAAAAATTATGGTAAATAATAAAGGTTGTCAGGATATTCATTTAGAGGAAAACTCCCCATTAGGAATGGCCATACAAAAATCACATTATACGGCAGATTTAAATAACATGGTGATTGGAAATATTCCTGAAAAATATGTAGATGCCAAGGGTGAGTTGCCAGAACACTTGGACTCTCAGCCCAAAGGAATATTTAAAATTCATTCTGTGTATCCTTATGATTCAAATGAGACAGTGTGCTGCCATCGAGAGGATTGCATAATATTTAATTTAAATGAAAATGAAACAGAACATCAGCCCATTGAAGTGGAAGCTGATATGCCAAAATATTTAAAAGTGGCAGCTTTACAAAAAGACACAGCCACACAGTTAGAGGAAAGCGCCGAGATTCCCTTACCAGAAGATTTTCCAGAATTTTCCAAAATGGTAGAAGAACAGATCTCCTTAGCGAATGCGTGTGAAAGCAATGAAGAGAGGGACAATCTGAGGGAGATATTTATGGAGTTTAAGGATGTATTTGCAAAAGATGCTTATGATTGTGGTTTAACTGATTTACATGTGGCCACACTACCAGAAGGGTGTAGCAGAAATCCAGTGTTTGTACGCCAGTATAGACTACCGCTGGCATGTTTAGAATCATTGGCAGAGATTAATAAAAATTTGGAATCGCGGGGAATCATCAGGCCCATTCATAGCACATCCAATACACCTATTTTAGGTGTGTTAAAGCCAAATGGTCAATGGCGGCTGTGTGCAGACTTGAGAGAGTTAAATAAAAGAGTACCAGTATCTAGATGGCCACTGCCATTCATTGATCAGGGCCTAGCTCAGATACATGGTTCAAATGTATTTACCACATTAGATCTCACCTCTGGATATTGGTGCGTGCCATTGGCAGAGGAGATACAACATTTATTTTCCTTTACATTTGACAGGACTCAATATGCCTGGCTTAGAGCTCCGTTCGGGTACATCAATAGTGGGAGTGAATTTGGCATATTTTTGAGAAAGGCCATGCCGGATGCAGCGGAAAGAGGAACAATAGTTTATGTGGACGATGTCCTGATAAAAAATAAAAGCCTGAAAAGCCATTTTGATGAAATAAGACATGTACTTGGCCAATTGCAGAAAGCAGGCGCCAAAGTATCTTTGCAAAAAGCACAATGGTGCAAGAAAAAAGTGAACTTTCTAGGGCATGAAGTGACTGAACATGGGCTAAATCCACAAAAGAAGAAAATAGAGGCCATACAAAGATTAAAAGATCCCAAAAATGTGAAAGGAGTAAAACGTTTATTAGGGATGACAGGCTATAACAGAAAGTTAATTGAAAATTATGCAGAAATCACTCAACCATTGACTATACTGCTTAAACTGAATACTCCCTGGAAATGGAAAAAAGAGCAGTCTGATGCAGTGGCTAAATTAAAGGAATGTCTTGTAAAGGCACCATGTTTAGCATACCCCATAAAGGACAGGGATTTCTTTATAGAAATAGGTTTTTCTGAACATTGTATGTCAGCAGTGTTATCACAAAAACACAATTTGAATCACAAAACCATTGCATATGCAAGTAAGGCATTTTCCCAAGTTGAAATGAAATTTAATGAATGTGAAAAGGCCCTATTAACCACTGTGTGGGCGCTACAACATTTCCGCCCCATTGTTCAGGGAGAAAAGGTGATTATTGAAACAAATCACCAACCTTTGCAATTTTTAGAGAGTAAATGAATTAGATCAGGTAATCTAGCGCAATCCAGAATCACTTCATGGACGCTGGCATTACAAGGTTTTCCCGTAGAAGTGAGATATGGACAAAATAAAAAGAACCCAATTGCTCAAGGGTTAGCTGACTTACATGACTGTGCAGCTGAACAAATACCAAATGAAATGGAAGTAGAAACTAGTTTGCAGGAATTTGAACAATCACCACACAAAGCTTTTGATGAAAAAACATGCAAGGATTGCCAACTGTATATGTGGATGGTTGTGCTTTTCACATTGAAAATGACAGTAATAAACAATTAGTGGCAGGAATAGGAAATGTCTGGTTGAAATGTGAAGGTGTCCCCAGTATAGGGATGAGGATTGGAGATAGGAGCAGTCAGGTGGCGGAATTGGCAGCCATTTATAAAGCAATTGCTACTGCAGTTGATAAAAAGTTCAGTGAAATTGTCCTGGTGACTGATTCTGACTATGCACGGAATAGCTTTGTGGAGTATTTGCCTGGTTGGAAAGCAAGAGGCACGGTTACATACAACAAAAAGCCACTTAAGCATGGAAAAATGATACAAGCCATAGACAAATTGGTGTCAGAGAATAAGTTAACAATATACTGGAGAAAAATTCGTGGGCATTTAAAAACACCAGGAGAGGATAAGGAGGGAAATGATAAGGCAGACCACCTGGCTAAGATTGGGGCTGTGATGGGAGAATTGCTACCTATTGATTATTTAATGGGTGAAATACAAATTGATGCAGTCACACGTTCTAAAGCACCAAAGGAGGTAGATCAACCGGTGGTGCAGTGGAGTCATGACACGCCAGACCAAGATTTGATTGAGGCAAAAAAAAATGATCAAATTTTGGGAATCTATTATAATCATTTGATAGATCCCGAACAAAATTCTTTGACAGAAAATGATTGTATGGGAAAAGAGGAGTTGAGGGTGTTATTAAAGAACAAAACACGAATTAGATTACAGGATGGACTCATGATTAGAGAGTCCATAACAGGACACATACAGTGGGTAGTACCCCTTTCATTCAGAGGACTAATGCTACACCATGCACATGATGCCATAACTGCAGGCCATAGAGGTTCACAAAAAACATTAGAAATACTAAAAGATTATGCTTACTGGCCACATATGTCCCAAGATGTGGAATTATATACTAGAGGATGTCTAGTATGCGCCCAATTTAAACCTGCTTCACCAATGCATAGAGCACCATTGATGAAAAGAGGCCTAACTCTCCCATGGTCAGATTTGCAAATAGACTATGTAGGTCCTTTAAAAAGGTCGAGCAGGGGACACCGTTATATTTTGAGTGTGGTATGTTTGATGTCGAAGTGGATTGAATGCATTCCTGCACCAGATTGTAGTGCGCAAACAGCAGCCACATTGCTGGTGAACCATGTGTTCTCAAGGTTTGGGTTGCCACAAAGAATTGAGTCAGACAGAGGAAGTCATTTCACAAGTACTCTAATGAGTAAGGTATGGCAAATACTAGGTGTGAAAAGGAAACTACATATCGCATATCGGGCGGCGTCTTCAGGTACAGTTGAAAGAAGCAATAGGTCTGTTGTGGATATTTTAAAGAAATTTGTGGCAGAAGCAGGTTCCAGCTGGGATTTACGTTTACCGTTGGTTTTGATGGCAATCAGATCAACTCCTGCCAAGGCAACAGGCTTTAGCCCCCATGAGGTCTTGACAGGTAGGAAAATGGTGTTACCACAACACCTACTATACAGAACACATGAGCAGACACTTGTGAGTGCATCCACAGTTCATGAATATATTGATGAACTGAGGAGGCATTTGCAACATGCATTTGCTTTTGTGCAGAGGAATCTGGAAAGAGCTGCTGACAGTGCAAAGTCTTATTACGACAAAAAGACATCAGTAAAGAAATACAGTGTAGGGGATCAGGTGTACAAGTTTCATTTTGTAAAAAGTAAACAGAAAAATTCTAAATTTCTAGCAGCCTGGCAGGGGCCATTTCGAATTATAGATAAGGTCTCTCCTGTAGTTTATAAAATTTTGAAAAATGAAGGTGAAACGGCAATAGAGCAGTTTGTCCATGTAAATCAAATCAAACCATGCCATCCCAGACATGAGATCAGGCAGCTTGAGCATGTAGAAACAGATAAAGTCCCTTGAACACAAAAAGAGAAAATAAATGGGTACAATCAGGAGGCAGTGACAAAGAAGTTAAAATGGAAGCTCATGGTTGGTGTGCAGAGAGAAAATGTATTAAATATTGAATGCTGTTTTATATGCGCTTGTTTTCTTTTAACTTGTGTTTAATTTCAGAAAAAAAAAAGAAAAAAAAAACGAAATATTTTTACCAAGCATGTTTTATTTTTGGCAAAAGGGTGAAGTTAGTATTGTGCTATGTACTTAATTTGTTTATTTTCTATTTGATTTAGAAAATTAACATTATTTGGTCGGAGGTTCCGGGATCAGAGCCCACGGGAGACGATGGAGTCCTGGAGCCCACGTGGACGGATTCCGGGAAAGCCCCAAAGAGGGGTGAAGACCAAGGCTGCAAAGCGATCAGCATTGAAGATGATACCGATGATATGGTTAATGATGATGATATTTGGAGGGATCTTCAAGAATTCAGAAGCACAGGTTGTCATTGAACCTGGACCAGCATCTGGTATCGCGGTGGAAGAGGCACCAGGATTCATCATGAGTGATAGAAGGATGATTTTCCAAAATATATACATACCATTGAATCCTGAGATTTTGATTGAAAAACATTTGAACAATACCGGAATAAAGATTGAACAGACTAAAGAGTGGCTAGAAATAAGAAAAGAGGACTTTAAGCAGTCAATAAGAGATATATTGATGCAATTGGAGAAAACATTTGTGAATCCAGCAGTCATTAAGAAGAGGAGAGGAAAGAGAGGAGCCGTGATGCTGGCGATCTCATTAGTAAGGTCTATAATTGGAGCCATAATAGGTACCACGATAGCAACAGCCAATGCCATTTCAGTAGGGACACTAAGCACTAAAGCACAACAACTGAGTGTTGACCTAGAAATAATACAAAAAACATTAGATGGAATCAGAGGGGGATTGGATGAACAAGTAAGGTTCATAAATGAAACTGCGATCATATTGAATGAACGAACAAGCAGATGTGATGAAACGAGCAACTAAGTTAATTATTAAGCATGACAAAACACTCAGTGAGATTTTGAATATAATGAGTCCTGTGGATAGACTATTGACAAATTATATGAGAGAAGTTCAAGCTGCAATTTCACAATTGATTCAACGACGTATACCATTGTATTTTGTTTCACAGGATATTATTCATCAAATGATAGAAAGGTTGACCAGGAGGGAGATTGATGTGCTACAAGTAAAAATTGCATTTGAAATGGGTAATGCAATGCCATTATATGTGGACTTGGAGAGGTTGGAGATGGGGGTTTTACTATGCATCCCATATGTGGCTCCGAAACTTATTTATCAGACCAAGTGGGTACACAATGTGGGATTTTGGCAAGAGGACAAATGTATTAAGATTAAGGGCCTCATTACGACCCAGGCGTTAAGGGTTAACGCCGTCGTTAACCCTTAACGCCTATTCTGATTTTAACGGCTGCTCCTAGCAGCCGTTAAAATCCATGGCGCTAACCTGCCATGATGCTAATTACGCCACCGTAATCTACGGTGGCGTAATTAGCGCCTTCCCCCCTCCCATTATGCCCTATGGGGCAAAAGTGGGAATGGGGAAGGGAAAATGGGAAATGGGGATTTACCGCCCCACTCACCTTGGAATGGGGCGGTAAATCCGCCATCCACCATGGTGTAAACATAGTTTACACCATGGTGGTAAAGTTGGCGCAATTAGCGCCTGGGTCGTAATGACCCCCTAAGACTCCAGAAGTAGTGGCATTTCAATTGTGCGAACTTGAAGTTTACTTGATACCAAACTTGGAAACGTGTGTCAAATTTAAAGAACAAAACTATATGTGCCCGGGTAAACCGTTTGTTCCTGATGCCACAGACGATATTTGTGGTTTGAGATCTGACCCAAGTTTATCAGAAGGATGTGAAGTGATCATTAGCAATATGGGGAGTGAAGAATTGGCACAGGCTAAGATGGTCAGAGGTAAATGGTTAGTCAGCACCTATTTAAAGAACATGACAATAATACATTTGAATCATGGACCATATGTGGTTAAACAGGTGAAATATAATGTTTTTTACTTGCAGGTTCCGAAGGATACAATTGTGTCAATTGTAACAAACGATATTTGGGAAAGCCAAGTAGACAATATCGATTTTTTTCAAAGGGACACATTTCCAATAGATCCGGATGTGGAGTTTTTATTGAATCACAAAGAAAAACATGTAATGAGAATGAATTAAAAAAAAACAATATTACAGTTAGTAACCTGGGTATAATAGAAGTGAAAGATTTAATTGGGGAACCTGGGGAGAACGCTCTATAGTGGGTTTGGCTGTCCTTGAGTGTGGTATGTTTGATGTCGAAGTGGATTGAATGCATTCCTGCACCAGATTGTAGTGCGCAAACAGCAGCCACATTGCTGGTGAACCATGTGTTCTCAAGGTTTGGGTTGCCACAAAGAATTGAGTCAGACAGAGGAAGTCATTTCACAAGTACTCTAATGAGTAAGGTATGGCAAATACTAGGTGTGAAAAGGAAACTACATATCGCATATCAGGCGGCGTCTTCAGGTACAGTTGAAAGAAGCAATAGGTCTGTTGTGGATATTTTAAAGAAATTTGTGGCAGAAGCAGGTTCCAGCTGGGATTTACGTTTACCGTTGGTTTTGATGGCAATCAGATCAACTCTTGCCAAGGCAACAGGTGTTAGCCCCCATGAGGTCTTGACAGGTAGGAAAATGGTGTTACCACAACACCTACTATACAGAACACATGAGCAGACACTTGTGAGTGCATCCACAGTTCATGAATATATTGATGAACTGAGGAGGCATTTGCAACATGCATTTGCTTTTGTGCAGAGAAATCTGGAAAGAGCTGCTGACAGTGCAAAGTCTTATTATGACAAAAAGACATCAGTAAAGGAATACAGTGTAGGGGATCAGGTGTACAAGTTTCATTTTGGAAAAAGTAAACAGAAAAAATCTAAATTTCTAGCAGCTTGGCAGGGGCCATTTCGAATTATAGATAAGGTCTCTCCTGTAGTTTATAAAATTTTGAAAAATGAAGGTGAAACGGCAATAGAGCAGTTTGTCCATGTAAACCAAATCAAACCATGCCATCCCAGACATGAGATCAGGCAGCTTGAGCATGTAGAAACAGATAAAGTCCCTTGAACACAAAAAGAGAAAATAAATGGGTACAATCAGGAGGCAGTGACAAAGAAGTTAAAATAGAAGCTATATTTTATATTATATTGGTGTTATAATGGCACATAAACACTGTAATATATGTAAAAATATATAATGTAAAATAAATAAATAAATAAATAAAAATGTATAATGGAAGCTCATGGTTGGTGTGCAGAGAGAAAATGTATTAAATATTGAATGCTGTTTTATATGTGCTTGTTTTCTTTTAACTTGTGTTTAATTTCAGAAAAAAAAAAAAAAAAAACGAAATTTTTTACCAAGCATGTTTTATTTTTGGCAAAAGGGTGAAGTTAGTATTGTGCTATGTACTTAATTTGTTTATTTTCTATTTGATTTAGAAAATTAACATTATTTGGTCGGAGGTTCCGGGATCAGAGCCCACAGGAGACGATGGAGTCCTGGAGCCCACCTGGATGGATTCCGGGAAAGCCCCACAGAGGGGTGAAGACCAAGGCTGCAAAGCGATCAGCATTGAAGATGATACCGATGATATGGTTAATGATGATGATATTTGGAGGGATCTTCAAGAATTCAGAAGCACAGGTTGTCATTGAACCTGGACCAGCATCTGGTATCGCGGTGGAAGAGGCACCAGGATTCATAATGAGTGATAGAAGGATGATTTTCCAAAATATATACATACCATTGAATCCTGAGATTTTGATTTAAAAACACTTGAACAATACCGGAATTAAGATTGAACAGACTAAAGAGTGGCTGGAAATAAGAAAAGAGGACACTAAGCAGTCAATAAGAGATATATTAATGCAATTGGAAAAAAACATTTGTGAATTCAGCAGACATTAAGAAGAAGAGAGGAAAGAGAGGTGTGGTGATGCTCGCGATATCATTGGTAATGTCTATAGTTGGAGCCATAATAGGTACCACAATATCAACAGCCAATTCTATTTCGGTAGGAACACTGAGTACTAAAGCGCAACAACTGAGTATTGACCTAGAAATAATACAAAAAACATTAGATGGAATTAGAGGGGGACTGGATGAAGAAGTAAGATTCATAAATGAAACTGCAATCATTCTAAATGAACAAGCGGATGTAATGCAACGGGCGACTAAAATAATACTTAAGCATGACAGAACTTTAAATGAAATATTGAACATAATGAGTCCTGTTGATAGACTATTAACGAATTATATCAGAGAAGTTCAAACTGCAGTTTCACAATTGATTCAAGGACATATCCCCTTGTATTTTGTTTTGCAGGATATTATTCGTCAAATGATAGAAAGATTGACTAGGAGGGAAATTGATATAATACAGGTAAAAATTGCATTCGAAATGGGTAATGCAATGCCGTTATATGTGGACTTGGAAAGACTAGAGGTCAGATTTTTGCTATGCATCCCATATGTAGCCCCTGAACTTATTTATCAAACGAAGTGGGTACACAACGTGGGATTTTGGCAAGAGGACAAATTTATTAAGATTAAGACTCCAGAAGTGGTGGCATTTCAGTCATGGGAACCTGAAGTTTATTTAATACCAAGCCTGGAAACATGTGTAAAATGTAAAGAACAAAATTATATGTGTCCAGGTAAACCGTTTGTTCCTGATGCCACAGATGCTATTTGTGGTTTGAAATCTGACCCAAGTATATCAGAGGGATGTGCAGTGATTATTAGCAATATGGGGAGTGAAGAAATGGGACAGGCTAAGATGGTCAGAGGTAAATGGTTGATCAGCACCTGTTTAAAGAACATGACGGTAGTACATTTAAACCATGGAACATACGTGGTTAAACAGGTGAAATATAATGTTTTTTATTTACAGGTTCCAAAGGATACAATTGTGTCAATTGGGGGGTTAACATTGTTTCATGTAACAAATGATGTTTGGGAAAGCCAAGTGGAAAATATCGATTTTTTCAAAGGGATACTTTTCCAATAGACCCGGATGTGGAATATTTATTGAATCACAAAGAAAGACATGTTATAAAAATGAATTTGAGAAAAAACAATATTACAATTAGTAATCTGGGGATAATAGAAGTGGAAAGATATAATTGGGGAACCTGGGGGGAACGCTCAATAGTGGGTTTGGCTGTCCTGGTGCTAATCATCAGTGGATGGTTGATTGTGCTATCAGTAAAAATGAAAATGTTACTGATTATACTAGCTACGTCAGGAAGAGAAAGATATCCCAATACACATGCATTTTATAAGAAAAAAAAAAAGAACAAGTTGTTTTTAGGAATTGGCTTGGATTGTAGCCAAGTTCTAAAAACAAAAGGAGGGTATGTAAGGATATTTGGCGTGTTACAGCACAGAGTACAGCACTACTGCACAGGTAGCATTTTGCGGTGGGTGCGGTGCATTGCTATATGTGTTACCAGATTAACATGGAAAGACAGGCTATTCAGTCAAAAACGATTTTAACATATAAGATGCAAATCTATTTTTACAGTTAAAAGCACACGTGCACATTCAAAAATGCACCTGAAATGCCTATGGTGCAAGAGACACATTTGAAAATTAATAACTAACATTATTCATAACTAACCTGACTAATAAAACTGCATTTAACATAACCCACTAATAAAAATGTGTCTCCACTGCAGAAATAGGCCTACTCTGAAAGTGAACTTTTAAACGCACATTCATTTTTTTTTCTTTTTCTCTGCTGCTCTGTCCACATAACTCAGGAAGCCAAGGGCTCGAAGATACAGGAAATCAGTTGGTTACAAATGGTTACTGTAAAAAGGAGCCATTGTGTAGAGAGGAAGGAGATGGCATGATTAATTTCTGATTGGAGCAGCGTCATAGCAAGTATCATGCTAGAGGCAGTGATGAGGGTTTTGCTGGGGGGAGTTTGAAGAGAGGGGGAGAAGATTCGGGATTTGGAGAGCTGGGAGAAGGACCTGTTTTCCTGGTTGGAGCATTTCTGATGAAAAAGCTGAGAGTTCCAGGCAATAACCCCGGTTTGAGAACGAAAGACGCTTGTTTTCACCGGGGTTAATCTTCAAGGGAGCCACATTCAGAAAGAGAACAGCTGAAGAAAACTCAGGCTGAACAGATAAGGTAATTACAGAAGTGTGGGGGCTGAGTGTGTACGAGAATATTCAGTCAGTGTAGGAAAGGAGATTCCTGTGCTTTAATCACATGTTAATGTTGCAAATTGAGTTCTTGTCTCCGCCACTCTCTTTTCAGTGTATCACAGACAATGCTGTTACTGTGCTATTTTATTTATTTCTGTAAAGAGTGAGATCGTGTTTAAATGCAACTTTTATAATACAGAAAAATATTTGAAAGCAGACGGGTGGTGTGTTTTATATTTACCAATACAGTGCTGATGATGTGGGGAGATTTTTAAACAGTGCAATTGTCATTTTAAGACAGATGTGTGCATGATCATATTCAGTATGGACAGTTGTGAGTGACTGTTTGTAGCATAGCTCGTTGGAGGTACATGAGCCAACGGGAACAGAGACTCTCTGGACATAGTTCCCTACCGTATATAAGGTAGTGGAAATTACCACAAAATTACCACATATAGCTCTCTGTCGTAAATAAGTCAGTGAGATCGCCCATGGTGGCACACTAACACTAACACTGAAAATGTGGTATTCCTGAAATGTAGGCCTGAGGTTTCTCTAGTAATCACAAGAACAATCTAAACAAAAACAAGGGATTCTGGATGTTGGGGCCACAAATAGAACAAAGGAATTATGCTCGCCACTATAACCACGCAAATCAACTACGTTTACCACCTAAATATGTCTGAACTCTGAAATAACGCACTGTATTATTGTTATGTGTGATCCAATATGAATATAGAGAGTGATTATTGCTAAAGGTATTCTGGCGGTAAGAAAATACCGCAAAGCCCCAAATATCCACAAAATACCCTACAGACCCTTGGACACCCTCACTGTCTCCCCGCAGAACCATATGAATAGATTGTGATGCATTAAGAGTTAGTTTTGGCTCTCTTATGCCCTTGTCTCCACCTCTTGTCCAAACTTTTTTTTTGCCTTTTCTTCTGTGGTTCCATACAACACAGCCCTCGCCTGACGTCATCTCCTTCGGACTTGTGCTCAGGGTTTTCACTAGGGCTCACTTAGTTTAGTTTTGCTTAGTTTATTATTTATAGAGCGCGCCTAACCCTGGAGGTGTCTGAGCGCTTACACACATTTGAGTAATTGCAAGAATATTTACAGGTACATCAAACCAACAGGAAGCAATGGGTAGACCATGTTACAGATTGGTCAGCAAAACAACAATGATATTGCAAGCAGGAGACTGAGGAACAGTGAAACTGAGGAACAGTCCTCACAACAGTGATGATCAGGAAATATGCGGTAAACAGCTACTCAAAAGTACACCAAAATTGATTACATAAGAGCGGTAATAAATAAGGAAGTTGAGGTGTGAGTTAATGTTGCTGGGAGAAGAGCCAGTCTTTCACCTTGGATCTGAAAGTCCGGAAGGAAGGTTCGGCTCTGATGGTTAGTGGTAGAGCATTCCAATGCTTAGCTGCTAGAACCGGAAAACTGGTTCTCCCCTGCGGTTTTCAAGTTAAAATTAGGGATTTTGCGGCTGTGAAGGTATGAGTATCTGGTTGGTCTCCTCTGAACGTGAATGTTGTGCCTCCCTCACTCAGGGGTTCTGCTGGGGTCCACCTGCTATTTTGGGGTCACTGCCATCCAGCACACTCTCTCAGATCCTGCACAAACTCTTACTTCTTCACCCACCCACTCTAACTCCCACTTCCCAGAATCCCTTGTAAACCCCCAATACTGACTGTGGTAATTTTTCAATCTTCTTCCTCTCACCTCTCCCATAATGCTGCTTGCCAGGTCATCACTGTGCCAGTGCTCCATGGCTTCCCTCCCTTTCTCTGACTGCCCGAGAGCCTTTCTCTCGACTTGGTCCCCCTCTTCACAACTTCTCACTGTTTCTTTTTGTTGGTCCGCATGGCTGACTGAAACTTTTGGTCTACAGAAAAGGATCATGTGACTCTCTTACAGTTCTGTCCTTGCTTCCAGAATTTCCATCTGAGGCTTGCATTTTTTTTTTGATCTTCACCTTAGTTAAATTAACTATTTGGATTAAAAAGTGTTGGATGTGCACTAAAATTTATTTGGATGACAACTGTGCATTCGGCTTAGGAGTTCATAGATACCAAATAATAATAATTTAATATTTAATTTGGAGGAATACATTTCACTTGCATGTCAAATTTCTGCTTGAAAGGGGAATTTCTTGTGCCTTTATTTTTCTTTGCACTTCATTTATTTTGAGAATCCATTTGGCATGACAACAATTGCACTACTTGTCTCTATATGGGTACACAAAAAGTGTTTTCCTCTAGCCCCACCTATCACACACCAGCTGCCTGTTCATGCATCCTGACTTGTCTGTGGGTGATTCAAATGCCCTCACTCCTTATTGACTCTTCTGCTCCTATTTGTCTCTGCTTCTGTTTGAGTATTGCCGTAGGGGTCCAGGATGGGTTGCAGGCCACATACTTTGTTCGCATCCCCACCTTTTGTACATGTTGCAAAATGGTCTGCCGCCTCTCTCCTTGATCTTGCCTTATTGTGCCTCCTTCTCTTCTTTCCTGTATTTGTGGGAAGTAACGTTGAGCTCTCACTTTATAAGCTTCCACTGACCAGCTTGCTGTGGGTCTTCTTCTCTACTGGCTGGTCTGTTCTACCACATCTCATGTTGCATCACTCCATGCTGTCTTGCAAATCATGTCCCCTTGGGAGTGGACTAATCTGTTCTGGTCGTTATTGTCCCTGGTAAATCCTGCTTGGCTTGGCTTTGCTGTTTGCTGTACCTGACAACAGGTGTGCAAATAGGTCATCTTCTTCAGTAAGGGATGAAAGGTCCCTATGCCGCCCCTTTACATTCCATATGAAATAAGTCTATTTGCTCATCCCATTGTGGGGAGATTTCCCCCTTGTCTTTCACTGACGAAAGTGGGAAGAAGCCATGGGAGATACACTAAGACTCAATTTTGTGCCACATCAGACTCCATTTTTGTATTAGGCCGCCCAATGATCTCTAAAAGGTCTCTCTCCCCTCACCCAGCGCTGCAAATGGCCAGCTCCAACAGCCCCCGCCACCTCCTCCCCTGTCTGCACTGCGCCAGTCCTATTCTCACGGAAGCCCAGGCACAAATTGTTGCAAACTAAAAAAACTGTATTCTTTCTCTTCCTCTGAGCTCACTGCCCTGTGTGTGACCGAGGCAAATCTTGACTTGTGTATCCATCCGTCTCCACAAACCTACTCCTGCTCCTTGGCCCACACCTTTAGGAATTATTGCCTGTGCAAACTTTTCCCCTCTACTCTCCTTTCATGTAGCAGTTGGTGAGACCCTTCCCCACCAACCACCCTAGATTGCCCCTAATATAACTAATCTTGCATGATCATGCATTCCCCATGGGTTGACACCTATCAATTCCTTTGTTTGAAACATGAGGCACCAGGGTGAATAAATCTCTGATCAAAACCCTTAGATAAGCCACCTGGCAAAAAGAACCACTCACCTCTGCCCCACAAAGGCCTAGGTTAAGAATGTGTTTGTGTTTGCTCATGATTTACAGGCAACCCTGCATTCTGGTATAAGTTTTATGTGTTACATTAGTTATAGCATGTCAAAGATTACTGTGTAGTTTAGGTTCGTCAGAACACTCACCCATTGCAGATCCAGTCTGACCTCCACTCCATCCAGATGAGCCCAGCTGACTCACGTGCTGAGAGGAGCAACACCTCTGCACCACCCAATCAAGTTGCGCCAACCCCCTATGGACTATACAGTGTTGTTACAATGCACCAATGGACTCGTACTATTCATACCTTATACCATTCGTCACTGATGACCAAGTGTGTGTATAAAGATTATGATTATGGCTTGAACCAAGCGTTCCAAATCAGCCAACAAAGTAGGGGCACTGACGTTGCCCAAATGGAAAGCACCATAGTGCAAAACTACCACATGCTGACTGTTCTTCGTGGCCATATCCTCACAAACTTGTACAATTCCCTGTACATTGCAATCAGGCACAGTGCTCCACAATACCTCCACTCCTTTCACATCAAAGTTCTTTGCAACATGCCTGCATTCAGCGTACTGCTGTAAACCATGCACAAACATATCTCCGAGCACCAACACCCTGACTTTCTCCACTTCTGCCATCTTCACCACACACAGTCTCTTTCAACACAAATCCACAACCTCGACATCTGATTGGCTGATCTGTACAGTCTTCTTTCCATGTTGGATTTCCTGGAAAAACCTGGATGTAGCACGCCCTGTCCAGCAACAGCCGCAGTGTCCGCGGATGGCATCCACTTTACTCTCTGTGCCATTCCCTCATTGCATACAGCTAAGCAATCACACAATACGAATAACGTCCTCAGAACACACCCATTTTGTGAATTTTCGAACATTTCAGGACAATTATCATTTCATTATTCAACATATTAACATTACAAATATTATACTTTCATCTTGTACTCTGCACACAATGCTATGTTTCTCCATTAGTAGCTCAGTATACTAGATAGAATCCCATAATACAATGCTATTTATATCAATGTATCGTTCAAAGCACTAATAACGGTATGATATTTATTGCAATATCCTTGACACTTGTTTTGCAACATTATAATAAAAATCCCTAGTACACAAATTCCATGAAAAGTACATACACATGTGATGTCATCAGTGATTTCATCAATGACATTTGCGATGTCATCTTTGATGTCCTGGGTGTTAGTCTTAGCAGTGCACAGTGGTGGCGCGAGTTATTTTTCATAGCTTACCATAACTTGCGATTTTCAGGGGTCTTTCGGCTGTACTTAGAACCATAACGTCCTTTAAACAAACTTTTTTTAATATCACGCAAACAATATACAAACATGGCGTGTAAAAACCAACTTCTACAGATGGCTTTACACAGAATCTTGCAAAGTAAGAATTTATTCTCGTTCACAGTGAAGGTCATCTGCTTCCATTTTTTTCTCGGGCCCCGGTATTGTGTTTTGACCTTGACAGACAGAGATTGTGATGAAAGACTTCTCTTGAAGAGGAGTGTTGCTAAAACGTAAGAGAAGATAAAGATGAAATTCAAAGAATATCTAACACAGCTTACACAGGCAGTATGGAGTATAGCCAAGCAAATTGCACCTCACTTCATGAGGGAAAACAAAACTGATACAAACACTGCAGCAACAGATAGCCCAAGCACAAAACGAATGCCCGGAGAGTTGTAGTACATTCAAAGCTTTGTGAGAAGGAATTCTCCAAGATCTCATGGCCCCTACGAGTTAGTGTACTGTACCCCTTCTGCGGTGAAGGTTAAGGGCCTAAAATATTGGATACATCTCTCAGATGTCAGAAGAGCATATGACAGTGTAGTACCAGAAGAAGAATAGCCAAATGAATGAGAGGCAGCTTTACCCTGAGGGGACTAACTGAATAGAAGAGAACAATTAGGCGATATTAGCAATATGCAAATATGTAAATATGTGTACAGTGAGTAAATTAATGAAATTGATAAAATCAAAGCATTGATTGTTTGAATGTAAATGTTCTCTCTCTCTCTCTCTCTCTCTCTCTCTCTCTCTCTCTCTCTCTCTCTCTCCATCTTTCCTAAAAGGCAGGTCCCATCTGCATAAGAGACACCCAATTCAGTGCCAATGACTGCCAACACAGGTAATTTATTCAGCCAGAGCAGTAGTAGAAATCTTTGTAGATCTTGTGATGGACACATACTCAGACACTCTGTGGCTCTTTAAATGTATTAGTTAATTGTTCAACAATCAGGCAATAGCTCTTCAAAGATGACAAATAATTATTGTTTAGACACCAAACCCATTTGTCCAGTTTACACATACCCCTTGCCTTGAGCTTGTGGAAGCTTTCTTCCTAATTTGGTTTCCAACCAATCATGTCAACGGTCTAATTTACCAATGTTGCAAGTGCATTACAATGAGAATGTTTGGTTTGCTTTCCCAATAGTTATAACAGCGGACACGCTGATGCGGTACAAGATTTCAAGTAAAGGGTCACTCTCCTTTTCAAGGCCATAGTGACCAAAGAAATCAGGCCGTGCTCAAGTCGGATAATTTCTACAGGTACATTGGGGCCCAAACCCAGCATTCTATGCCAAAATGTACCCTCCAATACATTCATCCAAGAGTAATCACCAATAGTTAAAGCTCCCAGCCCATATAACACTGTGGCGCAGAAACTATGCTTGTATAACGTAAGTATACCCAGTAGACTGTAGCCCGTAAGCCACTTTTACATATCTATGAATCATATTCATCTTTGCAGTAGCTTTTGTTTCTTAGTGGCTATTAAGATCTTATAGTCTACTGGAACAGTCATCTCCAAATCGGAATATTTAACAGGTTGCATGTTCAATATGATTGCCATCAATAACCATACTTGGGACAGGGACTCGCTTATGTGCAAAATGCATTATTTTAGTCTTCTCCTAATTAATAATGACATTGTGGTCCTTAGCATATCTTTGCAATTCAAACAATGATCTTTTTAAGATGGAGAAGGTGTGATCACATAGGACTAAATTGTCTGCATAAGAAACACACACCACATTTTCTTGGTGGACAAGTGTTAATTTGCAGCAATTAACTTAGGGTCAAGTCACATCATATGAAACATATACATAGCGGAAGACACAGGCTTGAAGGAGAGCAATCCAAATGGAAAGCACCATAGTGCAAAACTACCACATGCTGACTGTTCTTCGTGGCCATATCCTCACAAACTTGTACAATTCCCTGTACATTGCAATCAGGCACAGTGCTCCACACCACCTCCACTCCTTTCACATCAAAGTTCTTTGCAACATGCCTGCATTCAGCGTACTGCTGTAAACCATGCACAAACATATCTCTGAGCACCAACACCCTGACTTTCTCCACTTCTGCCATCTTCACCACACACAGTCTCTTTCAACACAAATCCACAACCTCGACATCTGATTGGCTGATCTGTACAGTCTTCTTTCCATGTTGGATTTCCTGGAAAAACCTGGATGTAGCACGCCCTGTCCACCAACAGCCGCGGTGTCCGCGGACGGCATCCACTTTACTCTCTGTGCCATTCCCTCATTGCATACAGCTAAGCAATCACACAATACGAATAACGTCCTCAGAACACACCCATTTTGTGAATTTTCGAACATTTCAGGACAATTATCATTTCATTATTCAACATATTAACATTACAAATATTATACTTTCATCTTGTACTCTGCACACAATGCTATGTTTCTCCATTAGTAGCTCATGATACTAGATAGAATCCCATAATACAATGCTATTTATATCAATGTATCGTTCAAAGCACTAATAACGGTATGATATTTATTGCAATATCCTTGACACTTGTTTTGCAACATTATAATAAAAATCCCTAGTACACAAATTCCATGAAAAGTACATACACATGTGATGTCATCAGTGATTTCATCAATGACATTTGCGATGTTATCTTTGATGTCCTGGGTGTTAGTCTTAGCAGTGCACAGTGGTGGCGCGAGTTATTTTTCATAGCTTACCATAACTTGCGATTTTCAGGGGTCTTTCGGCTGTACTTAGAACCATAACGTCCTTTAAACGAACTTTTTTTAATATCACGCAAACAATATACAAACATGGCGTGTAAAAACCAACTTCTACAGATGGCTTTACACAGAATCTTGCAAAGTAAGAATTTATTCTCGTTCACAGTGAAGGTCATCTGCTTCCATTTTTTTCTCGGGCCCCGGAGAGGCTCACGAAGTGGACTATAAGATTGTATTGTGTTTTGACCTTGACAGACAGAGATTGTGATGAAAGACTTCTCTTGAAGAGGAGTGTTGCTAAAACGTAAGAGAAGATAAAGATGAAATTTCTGAAACAAAACCACTTTTATATATTATATCACTATGCGAAAGATCATTGGCACACGCGGAGTCGTATTTTGGGACTGCACCACTCGTAGACAATGGAAATTGCAATAGTACTGAAAGTAACCCTTTAGATTATTTTATACCAAATATAATTACAATAGTGTAGCATTAAAGACTGCTCAAGTTGAACTTGTTCGTTGAAAGTGGCATAATGTTTTCTACCGCGCACTATCACCACCGAATTGATCCCCTGTCGTTTAGAGGGCTCTGAAAAAGGCAGACGACACAGGGTGGGTTAATAGAAATAATTTAACCGGTCTATAGGCGGTCAAGCGCTCTACTTGCTGTGCCAATTCACTGTAGACTGTCAAGTGGCACAGCAAGTACAACGCTCGCTTTGACTTCCATGCACAGCTTGCTAACGCAAGTTCGAATCCCGGCAAGGCCAAACTCAGCCTTTCATCCTTCCGTGGTCGATAAATGAGCACCACACACCGTGGTTAATAATAAGCACCTCTTAGATACCTTACGGTTCTTAGCGCTATATGAATGGGAAAATATTATTATTTTATTATTAACATACTCTGTTGCACTATCTTCGATACCAAATAGTTTCACGCCCTAATAAATAAACCGAGATGCAGTCACTGCGTCTTGTATTTTACCCTCTTGTTTCACAATAAGACACAGCTGCATTTGTAATAATCTTTTAGCATTTCATATTGTTTTGTCATAGTGATGTTTGCCTTTCCGCTTATCCAGAAGAGCATAAGACCCTTTCTGTATGACCAAAGAAGACATACACTCAGATATCAGAGACTCGATACCATCTACTGTTAAAGTGAATGCTTGGATCAGAAAGCAGGTTTGTGTTGGGCTCCTACAAAAATGGCGCTTGTACACATGCTTATGAGCGCTTGCTTTGTTCACTTTTCACCATATTTTTCCCTTCTTTCCTTGTGTTGCTAGCCAATTCATCCCTGATGCATCATAATCCAGGGGCTCACCGGCGATCCCCTACCTGCTCCCTGAAAGGCCTTAAGACCCTAAGTGTTAGGGGGCATCATTTCAAGCTACTATCCAGGCATAAGTCACTTGTGCCACAATGACATCAGCATGGGTTAAATGGCATGTTTTTCTTATTTTAAATACATTTAAATGAGGCAGATAATTCTCTTTTTTCGAAAGGGAGTTATGCTAATCAGTCCCCGCTTTCATAATGCTTCATGACAGAATCATAGTGCACTCGTGTACCTTTGCTGTGTCCATCTCCAGCAACTGCTCTGCAGTGACTGCATGAAAGGTTCAAATGTCACATCTGCATTTCTGACTGCTGCTAGGACACAGTTTCAACAGGCAATGCTGGCTTTTTAATTGTCTGCACTTCTTATTCAAAACATAAGTGTACCCTTGTCTATCTGGTGGCACATTCCTGCAAGTATAAACAATGGCCGGTTATGACATGGTGGCTTCTGGGATCCCGCAATTATACAGCCGCGTTATTTGGATGCAATAGTAGTATCAGATTGGTGAGCATTCTACAGTTGTGACGGGCCTAGTGTGTGTGTATTAGCTACCTGGCCTGGGTGTGCCCCCCAAAAAATGCATGACCTCACCCAAGAAGCTGCTCTTTTGACAACAGGGTTGCTTTGGACCAATCCGTGGCAGCATTTTGCTTTTTTAAGGAGGCCGATGGAGGAGGCCCCTGTTCTTAGTGAATTTATCTTTGGACTTCAAGGCTAGAAGGATTCACCTGGGACTCTGTAGAGGTCAAGACAGGAGCTTCCAAGGAACAGGAAATCTGTTCTCCCTACAGACCTCAGAAGCACATTTGGGCCGAACTACTGAGGGCCAAGGCCCGTCGGCTGCCTGTGCATTCTTCCGTTCCGCCCCAGGACCCGGCAACTGGAAGTGAGGGACCCTGGTAGTTGCTTGACCATCTCCCTGGAGTGGAAGGGACAGATCACTCCGCTTTTCCTGGATTGGGCCAACTCAGAAGTTCAGAAGCTGCTCAAAGCACTGTTTATTGGCGCTGGCTCATTTGCACTCAAGTTACATTTGGGCTGCTATAGGACCTGCTGTGCTGTTTTAGGCACTGTAAAAACTATACCGTTTAACTGCTTTTCCAGGTGCCAACTCGACCGATTGAAGTGATCCGACTATCGCAAGCTCCACTCTGTGGAAGCAATTTACTCCCTGTCTCGAATGCTGACTTGACCTAGTAGAAGTATCGACTCACCCCATCCAAACAGACTTGACACTCATTCACCATTGGGAAAGCACTCGTCGCCTCCGGCTCGCCTGCAGTTAAGTGTCTAGTAGCCTGGCTTGATGTTTAGCCTCAAAGACCAGAAATAAGGTATCTGCAGTGGTCCTGCCTACCTGGCCCATATTAAAGGGCTCTAGTGGCTTCAAAGGCCCCACTATGTGCCTTTTTAAAGACACTTTAAAGTATTTTGCCATTTTGCTGCGCTAGTCAATTGTCTGCATCCCTGCCTTTGCCCCGAGAGTTCCCAGTCTGCATTCTCTATTTCTTTACATGGTTGAGCCTTTAGTGTGGTGTGTGCATTGTTTTAGGACTCCTGGACAGTAATTCCATCTACCTGGGTGATGCGAAGGACAGTGCTCTCTTCCATTGACCTAACAGGACCCTTCTGCACTTATGCTTGCTCCCTGAGTACGGTTGATAACAAGATGGTGAGTGCACTCATAGCCGAGTCCTTCACAAGCTGAAGAAACCAAACCACTCGAACTGCCACCTCAATCGCCTGCACTCCAAGAATCGACTTTGTCCCGGAGCACGGATGCTGGAATGGAGTCGTCCTGCACCCTTCAACTATTGGAGGTCACCAACTATCTGACAGCAGTCACTGTAGCCAATTGTCTGCGTGTTCTTTCTAGGGGCTCACAACTGCTACAGTCAGTCTCTCAATGTCACTGGGCCTTTGGGATTTAAGGAACCGCACTTATGTATTCTCTGATTTTTACTAGCGCGAATGCCTGAACGTCGCCATGTGAGACCTACATGAAGTGCCCGAGCAGTTCTGACCACAGGGCTTATTACCGTGCCTCACTTTCAAACAAATTTTTGTTATACTCTGTCATCAATACCTTGTTCTGATCAGCCAGTCCACATCCCCAGCTTTATTGTAAGGTAAGGGGTACTGCAGTTGAGCAGGAATTTATCCAGAACTGAAGTGCCTCCACTATAACCCTGAGGATGACCATAAGTGGAACCGTTTGGCTCTTGAATGTTGCCACTTCAAATAAAAACTTTGGACTTTTTTGCATCACATACATATTTACCTACTTGCATCAAGACCTAAGGTCTACCTCTGGCGTGGAACTTCCTGTTTTCAGTCGTAGAGGGAAGGAGTATAGCAGCCATGTTTACTCCCTAAAACAAGCATACTCCCAAACAAAGTAGGAAACGATGGGCTCTAAGGATCCTCTCCACTGCATCCAATCACACCATACCACAGATGTTTTCAGGGTAGTATCACAGGAAGGAGCCCACATTCTCAGTTTCGTTATGATCAAATGGAAGATAAAGGCATGATCTAATGAGGAAATTCTAGGCTAAACTGAATGCATATTTTAATCATGAATTACCAGATGCAATGAAGCAAGGAATACAGAAAGATTATTTAAATTAATATATTTTACTCATCCAAAAAAAAAATGCCCTTGGGAATTGGTATTTTCTTTTTTAAACTTGAAATCCTTTTCATACCAACTTCGAGTAAAATATTCCTTGAAAATCTTATCTGGGGCCCTACCTGTATACAAAATAAAATATGTTCTTGTCCACTTGTATCCCCTCCTAAGTACTTGGCATTTTACAATTGACCACTGCAAGTAATATGTGATCAAATAGACACTAGACTCGGGAGTCCCTGCCCTGTTCTGTTATTACTCGGTCTGATCTCTTTCCTACTTGGAACCTACATTATGGCTCCCGGGGAAAGCTGACCATACTCGTGCCTATTTAAAAGTGTTTTGCACAGAACACTTAAGTACGCTTCGTAATCTCGACCAGAGTACCTGGGTGATCAGTTTGGTTTGGAACCAGCCCGGCCGTTCAAGTTTGGTTTCTGTCCCATCAAGTTAATACTTGGTGAGGAGTGGAAAATGAGTACGTATTTTTGGCATATTTTTTTCTAAAATCTTTAGAATTAGTGCAGGTCAACTTTGGAAATGACACAGAGATTTACATCCGACTAAGCACCCTGAAAGTAGTAGAAGGAATGAGTAAAGGATTCCTAGGGAAGCTCCCTCCTACCACCCCCCTGGCCTGCCTGATCCCTTACTATTGAACACTTACTAAATGAACGCTTAACTGTATCTTCCTTAATCTGCTTCTTCTCACATCTCCCATTACAGTGGTATATTGTGACTTTATATAAATACAACTTTAACCAGTTTTATGGCCTCATGACACTCCAGAATGGGTGTAGTCTGAGTTGGATGGAGAAGAAGGCTAGGAGTAGATGGAGCATGTCAAGGTGTCTGTTGCTGCTGTGTCTGAGGGCAGATTGTGAAGAACCCCGCTGAGTGTGGTTAAGCGTCTGGCTTTTCTTAAGGGCTGTCCCGTGAGCTGCGGTTTAGGCGTACCCTGGGGGTGGATGGTCTTGGTATTCGGTCTGAGGAGGTGCAAGATGTGGTGGGAGGCTGGAAGGCTAGTTGGTAGTAAGTATGGACTCAAAGCGAGTCACCATTCATATGACTCGATATATAGAGAAATGGGTAGCCCTTCATTTTAATTTGAATGGGTTTCAATCCCTTTGGTTGGACCTACACTGGACTCGACTTGCCCACGTTCTCTGGGAATAACTTCCAATACATATACTTGCAGGAAGAGGGATAGGTTCTCTTTGCCGAGTGCACTTGCAATTCAGCTGGGCCTTGCACAGCTACCTGCATATTGTAGTTCTCCATGCTTTTGTGCAGTCTCCTGATCAAGGTCCAAGTGACTGAGCAGTAGCTTTGTGGTAGCCTCTGACAAGTACTCCGCCTACACTATAACCCACAAACATCTACTGTGTAAATTCCTACTCTGAACCAGGAGTACACAGAATTATATTGCCTGCATCATCAGCAACTTGGACCCTTTTTGTCATAATGGCTCACGTTCTAGTGGGCACGTATTGATTTATTGATGCCATTTGCTCATCCTTGCTTTACAAAAAGTACAATTTCTCCAAAATACCTCAGCCTGAATTGTCACCAATATTCAAGGATTTGAAATTAAGATTCGATTAGCAGGAGCTAAAACCAGCTCCCGGTGTTTTGAATAGGCAGGAGCTACGGGAGGGGTACCAGGAGATGCTGTTTTAACTTTTTTCCCCTTATGTATGATCCATTGTTTTTAGATGTGTTCTTCTTTGTTGCCATTCTCAATATCACATATACATGTTTTGTAGGGAACCAGCTGGACTGGAGAGCCAAATGTGTCTCCTGGTAGCTCTTGGTTTCAAGCTAATCAGGCTCTCCTAGGGTAGAAGCAGGAGCAGCTAAATTGCTCACAGTACTTTCAACCCTTGTGTTGGTTCATAATCTCACCCGTTGTGAGATTAGTAACCAATAAGGACTCTGATATCTCAAGACCCTCCCGATTGTCCATACTGTTTCATGATTGCTTCTGCCCATTTCAAGCAAAGGTTTGCCTTGCTCACTGCGATATGGGACTTCAATCCATGGAAAAAAAACATTGGCACTCAATTTATAGGTTCTACGAGCCATGGCCAGAGAACCTTATGGAAATAACTGAAGACTTTTGAAAGCTCAAACACGTTTTTGTCTTAGATGTAAAGCAAAGACCTTCCCATTTTATTGCATCAGGGTACATTGCCTGTTTGATGGAGCTTGGTTGCCCATGTAGCTGCTTTGCTCTTGATAAACAACTTTTCGTTGGGGGATCAGGCCCCAGTTGAGACACTCCTGAACTATCATGCATTTGATTTTTAACTTTGTTGATTACCTTGATGCAGCCATGCACCGTTCTGTCTGGTTGTCTTTTTTATCCCTTCACACTAGACCTCCCCGGACACACATTTGGAGTTCTCAGGATGTTCTACACTCTATATGGCTGTAGCAAGACATTCATTGTTGGCCCAGTTAGAAGTCTCACCCATGGTGAGGTTGGTGGGGTTCCTCCCTTTTTTTTTTGTTTTTTTCTTTCTTCCTCTTTCTCTTCTTTTCTTCTTTCCATTTGTGGTGTCATTCGTGTTGTCTTTTGTGTTTGTGTTGTCTTTTGTATATTCATGTCAATGTGTTGAATGTGTTTCACTAGGGTTGGTCACTTATTGGTATGAACTATTTATGATGCTTATGTTATTTTGTAAATTTTATTCTCTCTGATTAATGTGAGACATTGTTACTTTTATTGATGTTATTTATGTTATGTGTGAAAATTAATAAATTGTTTTTGAAAAAAAAAAAGAAAAGAAGTCTCCCCCACCCCAACCCCCTGCACACCTGTTTCTTGATCCAATTTGCTTCCAAAACGTCTGGAGTTTTCCTAGAAGCCCTGTGGTGGGTCCAGGAACACTGCTGATCTGGGCAGGGAGGGTCGCCTTGGCTCAGATATTGGCTGGAGTGGTTACGCAATTAAGGCTAAGAACCAAGAATAGGACCTGGGTGGACAAGAATACTCCATCACGTTAATACTTTCAATAAACCAGTGGCTACGTAAGTGGTTATGATTTTGTATACATTATCTTTATTTTCAGTTGGAGGCAAGGTTATGTGGGACAACACTCAAATTCTTGTTGAAAGTGTTGATCAAGGACCTACCAGCCCGTCTTATGTTCACTCATACTGTATAGTCCCATTTCAGAAAGTGGTAGCAAAGTGTTGACTGCCAGACTCATTGCTGCTCAATCAAAATGCTGTTCTCTCCTTTTGGCGGAAAGCGGGCATACACGATTGCCTGTGTGGTTTGTGATCCGATCGGCTGAGGCACCTCTTTGTTCATCCGAGCGTGGGAGAGCAGTCGCCGGTAGCCTGAGGGATCAGCTGGCTTAGGGAAGCCCTGCCTGGCCCTGCGGGCCCGGTGAGTTAAATTGAGCCAAAAAGTGTTTATTTTGTCTCGTGCTCTGAGCGCGTTGTTGTGCCTGTTTTTCCCCCCTCCCACTTCCTGGTCCTCCTCTGTCTTCCCGCCTCCCTGTCCGCCCACCCCCCCCTCTGATTGGCTGACTAGCAGCCTCCCTCTGGCCTACTCGGTGGCTGCTCCCCCCGCTCGCTTCTTTGTTCATCCGAGCGTGGGAGAGCAGTCGCCGGTAGCCTGAGGGATCAGCTGGCTTAGGGAAGCCCTGCCTGGCCCTGCGGGCCCCGTGAGTTAAATTGTGCCAAAAAGTGTTTATTTTGTCTCGCACTCTGAGCGCGTTGTTGTGCCTGCTTTCCCCCCTCCCACTTCCTGGTCCTCCTCTGCCTTCCCGCCTCCCTGCCCGCCCACCCCCCCCTCTGATTGGCTGACTAGCAGCCTCCCTCTGGCCTACTCGGTGGCTGCTCCCCCCGCTCGCTTCTTTGTTCATCCGAGCGTGGGAGAGCAGTCGCCGAGAGCCTGAGGGATCAGCTGGCTTAGGGAAGCCCTGGCTGGCCCTGCGGGCCCCGTGAGTTAAATTGTGCCAAAAAGTGTTTATTTTGTCTTACGCTCTGAGCGCGTTGTTGTGCCTGCTTTCCCCCCTCCCACTTCCTGGTCCTCCTCTGCCTTCCCGCCTCCCTGCCCGCCCACACCCCCCCTCCCCTTCCTCTTCCCCTCTTCCCCCTGCCTATATCCACCCCCCCTTCCTGGGCAGCCCCCTGCCCGGCAGCCCCCCCTCGGCTAAGGGCCCCTTAGGCAAAGGGCGGCTCCTACGGTTGCTGCTCCCTGTGTGTCTGCAGGTGTCCGCAGGGGACGCCAGGCACCTTTACTTCTATCTCCACCTTCTCCCGGCCCACCCCTTCTATTCCTGGTCTCTTCATTCACATGGTGTCTTCACCTCACTGTGCCCCACAGTTGCGGTAACTAGGGTTTTTCTCCCCTCGCAGGATTCTCAAACTTAGGTGACCTCTGTACCTAATACGCACTCACTGCTCTGGAATGTTGTAAACTAGGGCTTTTCTCCCCTCGCAGGATTCTCAAACTTAGGTGACCTCTGTACCTAATACGCACTCACTGTTCTGGAATGTTGTAAACTAGGGCTTTTCTCCCCTCGCAGGATTCTCAAACTTAGGTGACCTCTGTACCTAAAACGCACTCACCGTTCTGAAATGTGGTAAACTTGGGCTTGCCGCTCACTTCCTGCCTGTGTGCTCTGTGTGCTCTCGTATCGTCTGTCTCCCCACCCACTCCCTCCTACTCCATGGTGCTCTCTATCTCGCCTATCTTCTCTAACTGCTTCTCTATTGACTATCCTGCTCTCCTCACTAAATCTGGTAGGAAAAAGTTTAAAAAGCACATCCTGGTCTCCAACCCAGGCCTCCCTATCGCTGACACCTACACTAGTGCCTGCTCCAAGGAAACTCTTACTGACATCCTCTTTTTCGTGCCTTCGCCTGTCCTATGGACCCTTCATATGGTCTCTGTGCTCTCTCCTTTCTCCTCTTCTCCCATTAATGGTGGCACCCGCTGGGATGTCCTCTTGGCCTCCTTCCACTCCTCTAAGGCCATCATTAATGTCTACACTAATGGGACCGTCTTGGTCCACGGCCCTCAGGCCAACCTTCATCTCTTTGATAGACGCTTCCCACGCCTCATCAACTTCCTTTCCTCTCCTGCTGTCCCCCCTCCTCTGTCCTCGGCTACCTTGCCTCTACCCTCCCTCCCTGCCCCCTCTCGTGCTACTTCTTCACCTCCCTCTTCTACACCTCCGCAGGGCGTACCTCTGATCTGTACCCCTCCCCGGAAGTCCTTCAATGATGGCAACCTTCTCCACATTGCCACTCTTAACTCTCGCTCTGCAATCAAGCATTCTTCTGATATCTGTCACCTTCTTGAGGAACTGGACCTTGACGTCCTCGGTCTCACTGAGACATGGTTCAGGGCCAGCTCTGTCACCAGCCTTGACACACTCCTACCTGACGGTTACAAGATCCTCTCCGTGCCCAGGCCCAACCGTGCAGGTGGGGGTGTGGCCCTTATCTTCCCTGAGTGGATTCCTGCCTCTGTCACTCCTACGCAGACCTACTCCTCTTTTGAATGCCTTGTCTGCCGTCTCTCTCTCTCTCCTAGCCATTCCCTTACCATGACTACTGTCTATCGGCCACCTGGTCAAATCTCCTCCTTCCTCTCTGAGTGGGCTGACCTCTCTGCCTCACTCCTGTCCTCAACCACTCAACTCCTCTTTCTTGGTGACTTCAACATCCACTTGGATGCCTCCTGTCCCCCCACGGGACTTTTTCGGGACCTCTGCGACTCTCCCTCACTCTCTATTCTCCCGTCTGGGCCTACTCATTCTGCAGGGCACACTCTTGATGCTCTGATCTCTTCTGACCTTCCCCTCTCCGTCCCTCTCTCCACTCCTCTCTCATGGAGTGATCACTTTCTCCTATCCTCCCACCTCACACTCCCTACCCCACAGGCAAAGCCACCCTCACCACTGCCACCCACCTTCTCAGTCATCCGACCCATGAAGCGCGTGTCAGTTGAGGCTTTCGCAGCCACCTTCTCACCCCCCCCCCTCCCACTTCGGCTGACTCCCACCCTGACACAGCCCTCTCCATGCTCAACTCTGCTATATCTGATACTCTTGATATCCTTGCCCCTGTCATGAGAATCCGCCTGAAGCCCAAAGCCAAATGTAACTCCTGGTATGACTCGGATCTCGTCACCCTAAAACGCAAGTGCAGGGTGGCAGAGAGGAAATGGCGTGCTTCATGTTCATCCTCTGACAAACTGGCCTGCCGCCTGCTCCAAAGGCAATACCGTCTCTCTGTTCTCACCAAGAAGAGAGCCCTTATCCAAGCCCGCATCTCTGCGTCATCTAACAACTCGGCCGAACTCTTTAAAATCTGCAAGGAGCATGCCAACCCTGCTGCAGTCTCTACCTCTCCTGTCCCCTCCCAGGCCCTCTGCACTGCACTGGCCTCTCACTTCATCTCTAAAACTCAGGACATCCTATCCTCACTCTCCTCCTACCACCTCCCTCCCTCTCTGCCCGGCTCTTCCTCTGGCCCTTCTGCAGCCACCCCTCCTCCCTCCTTCTCTGCCTTTCCCCTTTTTTCTGCTGACGAGTATTCCAGACAAGTCCGATCTATGAAAGTCTCGTCTAAACAGGTTCACCCCTGTTCCTCTAAAACTATCAAGGACCACATTGACTCCCTGGCTCCTGCCCTGGCTGACTTTTGCAACCACTCCTTCACCTCTGGAGTCTTCCCATCCCCCCTTAAGCACTCCCTTGTGCACCCTCTTCTTAAGAAACCCTCTTCTGACCCCTCCTGCCCGGCTAACTATCGCCCAATCTCCATCACTACCTTCCTGGGCAAGCTCCTGGAGAAACTGGCCATCTCCCAGCTTAACCTCCATGCTGAATCTGTTGGCAGTCTTCATGACCATCAATCTGGCCTTAGAGCTGCCAGAAGCACGGAAACTGCTCTCCTGAACATCCGTGAGGACCTGCTCTTGAACCTCGACTCCAATACTCCGTGTGTTCTCATTCTGCTCGATCTCTCTTCTGCCTTTGACACTGTCAACCATGCCATCCTGCTCAACCGTCTCCGTGATAACCTGGGTATCACTGGTCAGGCTCTGGCGTGGCTGACCTCTTTCCTTTCCAATCGACCCTCCCAGGTCCAACTCGGGTCCTTCCTCTCTGACATCTTTTTCTCTACCTGTGGTGTCCCCCAGGGATCTAATCTCTTCAACCAGTATCTGGCACTCCTTGCCCACCGCATCGCCACTCTCTGCCTCAACTTTCAGTGCTATGCGGACGATACCCAGCTCATTTTCAGGCTACCCTCGGCCTCCTCCTCTCCCTCCCTCATCTCTGACTGTCTGTCTGCTAGCCAGGAATGGTGTGCCGCCAATGACCTCTGCCTTAATGCCAGTAAGACTGAGATTCTGCTCATCGGCACACCCACTCCCTCCTTCCCTGCAGCTCTCTGGCCGGCCTCTCTTGGCCCTCTTCCTGCTCTTACATGCAAGGCAAAAAACCTTGGGGTTATCTTCGACTCCACACTCTCCTTCTCTCCTCATATATCTGACGTCTCTAAGAAGTCACACTACCAGCTGCACCTCCTCAGAGGTATTCTTCCCTTCCTCTCCTTCACCCAGAAGCTCGCTGTCTCCCGAGCCCTGGTTCTCTCAAAGCTAGACTACTGTAACAGCCTATATCTTAATCTGCCTGCCTCCACACTCCGCCCTCTGCAACTCATCCAGAACAGAACTGCGAGACTTGTCCTTGGCCTCAAGCCCAGGGACCGTATCTCTCCAGGACTGAAATCTCTACACTGGCTCCCAGCGGCTGCGAGGATAAAGTTCAAAACCCTCTGCATTGTCCACAAGGCCTTCTGGGGTCTGGGGCCTAAATACCTTCAACTCTCTCTTACTAAATATCTTCCTTCCCGAGCCCTTCGATCATCCGTCTCCAACTCCTTCATGGTCAGCCGCTTCTCGAAGCAATGAGCTGGGGGTAGATCTCTCTCCACGGCAGGGGCCTCCCTCTGGAACAGCCTTCCTGCCCCCCTGAAACTTGAGGAGAACCATCTCCGGTTCCGGAAGCACCTCAAAACCTTCCTCTTTGCTTCTGCTTTCTCTCTCCCTCTCCCCTGCTAATTCTTCGCTGAAACTGCACTGAATCTGCAACTGGGCCACTCTCACCGACCTCGGTCCTGGGCTCAGCCACTCTCCACTTGCATTGCCTCCCTGGCAACCCCTGCACTGCGGGACTGTCTCTGTATCCCTACAGCCCCCCCTTCCCAGCACTTGTTCTGCACTTACCTTGCACTTGCCACCAGCTGGCCCTTTTATTTATTTATTCTACTTACCTTGTACTGCACTTCCCCCCCTCCCCTTCCCCATGCACCTCTCCCTTCCCCCTACCCCTGCACTTGCGCGATCTGAATGACACCTGGCCTAGTAGGATCATTGTCTGTCTTCCCCTTGTTCCCCCCTCCCTGCCTCGTCGCGCCTTGAAAGACTTGTGTATAGGCGCGTTACAAATGCCATATCATATCATATATCATAAGAGAACGTCAGGATATGCCATTGTCTATGATCGTAGACCGCTTCTGAATGCAGCCGTCAGATTCTGAGTGCTGCTTAGGATCAAAGGTGGCAGGAATATGGTTTCCACAGTCCTGTGGATTCATTGGCATCGAATATCCACCGTGCCTGCCTACATTCCAAAATGAAAAACCAGGAGATCAGAATGCCCCACCCACACGTTTGCACGGTCACGCCCACACGTTGCAATGTATTTGTTTGTTTGTATGTGTTAAACTAACAGGATTGTAATAAGCACAAAAACGTGCAAAACATATTAAAGGATCATCACAAATATATATATTCAAATGTGAACGTGTATGTAAACGGAGTGCCTTATCAACGTGATAATGAAATCTCTCGCACACCCCACAATAGCTTTTTTTTATTTGTTATCTGCATGTGGTATAGCACACGTTTGCCATCGCTGAGGCTGTAATGTATGCCCTTCTTTATAGTTAACTCTCTTTGAAGGCAAACGTGCGCGCAGTTTGAGGAGGGGGGTGTAAGGGGAGAGGGGGCTAGCAAAGAAACATTTGCTCCCATCAGCAGATGTGCTGTTAGTAAGCACCGACGGACAGAGTGTCACTTGCCGGTATTGCATGTATGGCAGGAAAGCAATCAAAGCACTCAAATCTAGTGGAGAGCAGGGACAGCCGGAAAACCCGAAGTCTCTGGGTAAAACCCAGAGGATAGGCAAGTATGGTATCAACTGCAGATTCATTTTAACAGGAGCAGCTAGGGGTCATTAAGATGGAGTCCTGGTCGATCACGCTGTTCAGCAGGTTTGGTGTACTTGTTCTAGTCATCTCCGGGCAAGAAGTAAGCAAGCAACACCTCTTGAAGACCGAGTTAGACACCTAAACAAAGATGTTCCTGTCCATTCGAATAAGCTCTGTCCGTGGTATCGCCCCAGAAGAAGAAATGATGGTACTATAGTCTTAAGGCAGAGCTTTGCTGTCCGGGGGGTTTCTTGGAAGTTCCCAGAATCCAGCAGGGCCTGGTCACATCTGGTTTTTGCTCTGCATTATCTTTTGTCAAGGGGTGGTTCTATAGGCTTCTACAATATCAGAAGCAGACCTACTTTTATTGGGAAATGGGACAAAGAAAAGGATGCCAGGCTCCAATCGCAGGGATGCCTAAATTCAAATGCTTTGGTGGCCTTCACGAAAACCATAGAGGTGGACCAATACATCGAATTTAAGTTGGCTTTCCAAGCATCTGGAATATTTTCGCACATAGACTGTCGCTTATCAATCACACACGTAACCTTCATCTTCATGCAGCAGATGGACAGACCTATGGCCTTTTATGATCATCTTGCAGGTCTTTGCACTGTTAATCAAGACTTGCTGCTCCCTTCTTCCCTGCCAAATAACCAAACATGCCGTGTTTTTGCCTAGATGGGTCAAATTATCCCCTGAAACGCTTTGGGTATTCGACATTATTAAAAGAAGCTTCATCCATTTTTGAAGATTGTAGTGTGAATTGTGTCTTTGCTGACTTGTATCTAATTTTTACACCAACAAATTATTGTAGCTGAATTACTGTTGGTTTATTAATTGTTCGCTTGTTAGACGCTTATACAGGAAGTAAATACTGTTTCAAAGCGCACACAGGGCACCATGGAGGGGACAAAGGGATAAGATAGTTGAAATACATTATAAACAGTAGTCAAAGTGAGCGGGAGCGGTCGGGAGCGGTGCTCCTCTACTTTTTTAAATTACCTTTTACAGCTCCTATGCTTTTATTTTAAAAAGAAACGATTCCGGATGAAGTTGAAACCTGCACTTTCAGTCCACTGCAATGAAAGTTCCCTTAAACAGCAGGTGCACGTGTCTGGGGGTGTGTATTGTGTCTGGGAGGACACATGGTGATGGGGTTTGTGGGGAGTGGGTGCAGGTCAGCAGGGAACATAATTGCACTACTTCTTTTTGTACACTTTGACCACTGATTATAAATATTAAATACAGTGGAGGGGTGGGTGAGGACAAACCTACTATGCCTTGTGAGTGTTCAGAATGTGCAAGTGCAGAAGGCGAGGGGGCATGGGATAGGTGCTGGGGTGCTCAAAGGAGAGCAACAGGTGAAGTGCAATGAAAGGTAAGTGCAAGTCTCCAGGGAGGAGGGTGAGCCGAGGCAAATGCTGAAGATGGACAAAAGCTGGGGGCGATTTGGTGTGGGAAGTCAGGGACCCAAGGATTGATAAAAACAAACAAGCAACTGAGAGGTTAGCCGAGGGGAAAGAGAGGGAGGGAGGGAGAAAGTAAAGATGAAGTCTTGAGGAGCTTCCGGAATTTAAGAAAGCCCTGCTCAAGCGGGAGGGGAAGGCTGTTCCAAAGAAGGGAGCATAAAGGTGTGCACGGGACAGGAGTCCCAATTTTAAGACACCATTGCTTTTGTGTTTCTATGTGAGCAGCCTTGTGTCAGGGTTGTTGCACCCCCCCACCCCACCCAAATTTTCACTAATGACTGAACTAACCAGTATCCATAATTTCACATAAGAGTAGGTGTGCACCTCACTCTTGTTAATTGCACAAATGATCATTCGGCTGAGCCCTACTAATAAGGGGTGTGTTGTCCACTTTTACGCCCTAAAAATAAGGAAATACAAAAAAATGGCAATCTCTCACGGATATGTTTGGATAGGAAGAAATAAAACAATATCTTTTTATGTCCATGAATAACATGGGTGCAAAGAAATAATTAATACAAAACTGTTTCTGTTTTCCAGTTAAAACGTTTAACCGCATATAAAATACTCCCATTGGGAATTGGACTTACATTTTGACCCCCCCCCCCCAAAAAAAAAAATACCCGGAGAGTAAAATGCTCCCACTTCCACATTTTATCTGGAACACTGCTTTTGCCTATCCTTGCACTTTCACCCACAAGCTCCAGTGAGTTGTGCTAATGCATTCTATCAGCCATCACCACTCACTTGGCTCTGCTTCTCACAAGAACCTGGGAAGAAATAATAGAGCCATGGGTATTACCAGGAGAAAATAGTGTAACCACTGTATTATCGATGGGACTTAGTGTGGCCTTTTCATTTCTGAGTGTTGGCCACATTTCCAAACGGATGAAGATGGATTAGAATCTATTCAAAGAAAACTTAGCAAGGTGGTGTAAAGTCTGCACCAGCAATCCATACAAATACAGAAGCATGGGTTTAAAATGAATTCTTGCCTAAAAATACAGGAGAAGGAAGATGTGAGAAACATTTGGGCTGTAACCTCAAGTTAAGCTCCGGAACATCAAACTGACGCCCTCCATCTCAAATGTTGCTCCACGAAGAATCCCCTTATCTTCTGCACACCACTACCATGCAATATTACTCTTGCTTCAACTTTCTTCCAGTATTGAAATCAATCCCATTTTCTCACCCTGATTTAAGCCCCCTCTCATTACCCAATCTGTTTGATTAATGTTTGTGTTCCCTCTGCTTTCTCTTGTGTTCTATCCTTCAACCTCTTTGCCTTCCACCACTGGATCACTCAACCCCCTGACATCAACCCCATCCCAAATGTATCGGAATTCGAGTCTCCCCTGAAAAGGCCTCTCCATTTCCTTGAAGGAGCACTTAAGTCATCTGTAAGCATCACCTCCAATAAAATACATTGTAATCTCTGTGCGTTGTTTTTACACAATGTATGCCAGTATCACTGTACTCAACTGGCTGTGGTTTCCTTCAGTACATGTGCAGTGTCATTTTTATTCTTCTGTTACTGCTCTGTTTTATTGTGTTTTGCTCTTAAACATGTTTTGTAAATGTTAAAGTTAATTCTTGATTCCTTTTTGTATGAAATGGATTTATTGAGGCTGGGATTGATTTAATTGCAATTTTTGTTTTCCATTTTCCGTTTTCTTTTACTTGCAATTCTTCAAAAAATAAGATAGTGTAAAGTTCATTTATATCAGCTATATTAATAAAAAATACTTTTTTGTATCATTACTACAATCCCCATGTGAGATCAGCACACCCCACCTTATGCAGAGCGCTGGGGAGATACATAGTGTGCCCTTTCTTACTGCTCCTGTAACATTTCTGTCACAGGGACAAGTTTACTATTATGGCTGGTGGCTGTGGACATTTTCTGCTGACTTTTGTTTACATTTTTTCTATTCAATGTTATTTTATTTTTGTTCTCCTAGGCTGTCAAACCTGCTGCAGTAATGCACAGAAGGGTCACTAATCTAGAATTGTGGCTTCTTTCTTTTTTGACATGGTGTGTTTGTCCTTTCTTGGTGCTTCTGCCGGCCTGGGGTTGGGTGGATGTGGGGGTTGGGGGTTCGGGGGGCAGTGGGTGTCCTGTTTTATTTTTTGTTCTTTGCTGGGAACCCTTTGTATAGCCAGCTGAGGTTCTAGTGTGTCTGAAGACAGGAAATGGGGGAGTAGTTCAAAATTCTGCAGCCCTTTGTTTTCTGGCATGCCTGCCTGAAACCAGTCCTAAGTGGGAGACTAGCTGCCCCAAAGTTTGAATGTAGCATGTGTGCCGATTGCCTGGGCAACTTGATAAATGGTCTGGCTCTGGAAGATGAACCCAACTGCCGACCTGACCTCGCCTCCTGCCTCCTCAATTTAGAGCTATGGATGACCACAAACCACCTCTTGCTAAACCCCTCCAAAACCGAAATCATGGTTTGTGCAACTCCAAACTTCTTCCACACCCACTACCCTGGCCAGCCACCATGGGCAACTCACTGACCCCCTCTAATTCAGTAAAAACCCTTGGATGTACCCTAGACTCTGACCTAACACTCTCGCGCCAAGTCAACGACGTCTCAAAGTCCTGCCACTACCACCTTAAAACTCTTAGGCTCATTTTTCCATACCTCTCCTTTCCCAACATAATCTCTGCAGTCCAATCAATTGTTATATCAAGACTGGACTACGCTAACCCCCTCTACCTCGGAGTCCACGTTTACCAAATGACTAAACTACAAAGAGCACAAAACGCTGCAGCCAAACTACTACTAGCGCTCGGCCCGAGAGACCACATCTCCCTAGCCCTCAAAACTCTGCATTGGCTTCCCGTTGCCTGAAGGGTGACCTTCAAAACATTATGCATTTCTCACCGAGCACTGCATAAAACCGGACCTCAATATCTGCAAGACAAATTACAACCCTATCACCCTCCACGTACTCTAAGATCAAGCTCAGCTAGCCTCTTAGTCATACTTAAAACAAACTCAGTCAAGTTAGACGGATCATCTTTCTCAACCATGGCCCCCACGCTGTGGAACGCACTCCCACCCCACATCCGACTCACGGAAGACCTCATGTCTTTCCGCAAACTACTGAAAACGTGGCTCTTCCCCTAAAACCGACCACAAACTCAAACTAACTTAATCTGGATAACATCATCTCAATGACTTTACCAAATACTAGATCATAAATAGCAACGTAGTATCTTGAACCAAGTGTGAAATCGAAAACTAATTAACATCTATTGGTTAGCTAAAATGAACAAACAAAATAGAATGAGTAAAAAAGAATTAAACCTGCGAAGCAGATAAAATGAAAATGTTGTACGAGAACAGCAAAGTGGCTGAAATTAAGGAAATTGTCAAAAAAATTGTAATGGACTAGCGAATCAATGTGGACGTAAAGATACAATGGATAACAATTCGACTAGACAAAAATACTAGATCTTAAATAACAATAAAACAAAAAACAAAACAACATCAAGATCCAAGCGAGAATTCGACAACCAATAACCTCTAGTGTAAACTAAAAGGACAATAAGAATAAAATGAATAAAGTAGATCAAAGGAGTGAAGTGGAAAATGAATAAATTGTACGAAAGCAGTAAAGCGGTTGAAATTAATGAGATGGATGTAATGATTGCAATGAGCAAAAGAAACAAAATAGACAAAATGATTAAAGTAAAGAGGAGGGAAAATGATTAAAGGTGACGGATGAATACACAAACAGATGACATGGAATTTATGAGTGCATAGTATGAATGGAAATTACAGAATACACAATTTGAATACATGAGACAGGTGTAGTGCATGGGACAGATGGAGAACACATAACGGATTGAATGCGCACGACAAGTGAGATCAGTTGAACCAATAATGCACAATGAATGAACGAAGTGAGTGGAGCGGACGAAATCGTTAATGGATGAAGCAAGTAGAGCAGAAGAGTGCGTTGAGCGGATGAGTGCGTTGGGCAGATGAGTGTGTAGAGTGGACAAGTGTGTGGAGGGCGGATGAGTGTGGAGGGCGGATGAGGGCGCAAAATGAATGATCGCAGGGAGCAGATGAGAGCATGTAGCGGATGAGAGCAGTGCGGATGCAGGTTGTGGTGCGGATGTAGGTTGTGTGAGTGGATAATAGAATGGAGCAGATGTAGAGTGTTGAGCTGATTTAGGGTGTTGAACCAATGTAGGGCATGATGGGGCTGAGCAGATGTAGGGTGTTTAGCGGATGTAGGGTGCAGTGGTATTTGAACCAATGTGAGGTGCTGAACGGATGTAGATTATGGTGCAGAGCGGGTGTAGAGTGTGGAGCAAACAGGTGATATATGTGCGGGATGGAATGATTTGAGTGCGTGGAACGTTTGAAAGAGCATGGCAGTGAACGGTTTATGAGTGCTTGGAACAGTCGGAGTACATGGAGCAGATGGAGTACATAGTACTATTGGAGTGAGCCAAATCTCAAACATCTAAGCTAACCCACCATATCTCATCTCCACGCTTACTCTCTTCTTTACACCGCCACTCAACTAGAACACAGCGATACTATGACACCATTCGGCATAGCTGTTCTCTTACATCCATCTGCCTCATGCTCCCCATCAGACTAATTAAACACTGCTGGTTATACACCCTGCAGCCTAGGCGTTCTCCTCAGGCCTAACACAGCCAGAATCGGTCTGGATAAAAACCTGCCAGAACAAATACATACTATTGATCTCTCAACCACCACATCTACCACTAAAAAGCAGCTATCACAGAAATGCCACACCAGCTGCACACATATCCGGTGCTCACTCGCACCATTGACTCTCTCTATTCTCTCTACTGACTTGAACTTTGGTTCCCGAGGGTGTTCAACCTACCAGCGCCTTGAGACCATACCAATGGTACATAAGGCGCTATATAAATGCAAAATAACTTAAAATAACATAACATAAAAAGGGTATAGCCCACACGTTTATTTTTGATACCATCATGGATTTTTATTTCATCACCATGGGTGCCGACAGGTGTTTCAACCATCTGAGGGGCTTTATCAAGGCTAGAACCATTGCCAGGTGTTTTGTTCAGATATTAAGCATCATATCAAACCATCATTATGAAAGGTGCAAAGTGATCAGTGGTTGAGTGCAGAAAGTGAGGCTGTTATAATAAAAACTGTAAGTTGAAAATGTCCAGCCATAATGTGGTGCAATTATATGCACAAGGAATCACAAAGTCGTTGTCAAGTGACAATGCATATATATTCAGTAAATGTAAACATTGTATCACAAGCAAGTAGTGAAGAAAGACAATGTCAGGAGAGAAATAAATGCACCAGGAAAGGAAGGGAAAGGAGAACAATGTTAGATCAGTTGTTGGATGCATATTGTCAGATTGCATGGTTCAACAGGGTGGGCATGGGAGTAAAAGGTCGAGCTCACCTAGGATAATGGTGTCTCTTGCGTGGTGAATATATATTCATTGTCACTTGATGTACAGAAAGGGTGTTATGCTCTTCTGGTCGAAACACATGTCGGCACCCATGGTGATGAAATAAAAAACCACAATGGTATCAAAAATACATATGTGGACTATACCCTTTTTATGGTGAGTAGTGAACAAAGCAAGAACTCATTACCATGTGTACAAGCACCATTTGTGTAGGAGCCCAACACAAACCTACCTAATCCAGACTTGGGGCACCAGAGCACGGGCTCTTTGGGTCCTACTACCGGCTGGATGTACAATCAAACCTGGTATTTCACTAGGAGTTAGGCGCAGTAAACAGTAGTTCCTGGATCAGAAAGCTGTCAAAATTTGAAACAAAACATACACAAGCTTTCTGTATACTTCTCTCTGCCCAATGTAATTTGTTACCACCAGTATTTACCTCGAGAGCTCTCACCTGTATTTGAGAATTCGGAATAGAAGGAAGTGTATAAAGTGAGGATGTCATGATCGATGTACATTGTATATTTGACATCCAGCTCCCAAACACAAGGTAGAGCCAGATGATCACAAAAAGTAGTCTAATGTAGAGACTTTATCCCCACTCTTCCAAGTGTTTTACCTGGTATGTCAACAGCCACACGCCCATTAAGAAAATAACACTCGCAGTCAAATAGTGAGCAAACCCATGTTGTTCCTTTCAAAGACATGGCATTGGGTAACATAACAGGCTTACTAAAGATATAGTTAGAGTCCTGAATTTCATTAAGGCATTGACACCAAGCATTAAAATCAACCCCTATGAATATCAAGTCTTGTTCTGCACCACTTTTGATATTACAAATCATTTTGGTTACTGCATCAATAATGTCCTCAGTCCTCAGTCCTGGGGGGTCATAGATATTTATAACATTAATCCCCCTACTGGAATTAAATGGACTAACTCTAACAGCCAAAATGGATGGGTTTTCTACTCTGAGCATAATTCTCTCAGCCTTCAGCTGATTATTTACCACAAAGGGGCGCCCCCTGGGCCCTTTATTGGCCAATATCTGAAAAATGTGGTAACCATCCATAGTTACCCCAGAGAGTAGCCAGCATTCCTGAAAGAGGAACAATATTCAGAGAGAAATTATAGTACAAAAGCTATTTCGCAGTAAGATATCTCTATATAAGAATGCTGAACAATTATACATTTTAATTGAGGCTGCAAGCTTGCTCTCCTCTTAGTTTAGTTGATTGCCTTTTGTTATGCCACAGATTTAAGAACCTTGCTTTAAGGGAAAGATGGCCTGACCCCAGCTTCAGGGTATAACCTCATGTCCTTGGTTCAACATCTTGTCCCAGTTTCACAGGCCGGGTGCATCAATATTGGCAGAGAGCACAGAGTGAGCCCTTGGAGAAGAAATGACAGTCCAGGCCCATGTGAAAGAGTGGTGGATTTGTATTTATACTGTATGATATAAAAGGTCTTGTGGAAAATGGGGGACATGGGAACCATTTCTCATCAGGAGAATTCCGTGGCTATATTCCAAATATAGCCCCCTTCTCCATGCAGTAATGATTATCATCTGGCAAATCACAGAGAGGTTTATGAATGCTGATGTCAGTTACAGATGCACGCGTTCCTTTCAAAACTGTATTCTCCAGTAACAATAAAGAAAACTATGTCAAGAACACTTTGGGTTCATACGCGCCACATAGAAGGTTTGAGTAACGATTCTGTGGGTATATTTTTACAGGCAGGGTGTTAGCAGACTACTTTATTTCAGCCCTATGATAACTAATGTTTACGATAGGGACTCTTAAAGTGTGGGCCACAGCACTTCAAACAAGAGGTTGCACTACTCACCCATGAAGAGGTACCAGGCAGCAGTTGTCTGATTGCTGGAGACACACCTCATAAAGATGTATGCACCTAGAGTGTGCTCAAAATAGATACCTGGCCAGTTTCATGTTTTAGCAGTATAGAAGAAGAGAGCAGTGAGAATGCGGTTCAACCTAATCTTCCATTTTGTGTTCATGTAGCATTGGACCAGGAGGGAAGGTATTTGGTTTTGAAAGAAAGCCACAGCCGTTGGTCAGGTGATAACCGTGACCTGGTTATATGCCCTTAAGAGGGGGAGAGTTTATTTTGTTAATTGTTCATCAGCATTGCCAGCTTTCTCAGTAGCAGATATCATTCTGAAAGGGGACTGTAGCCTCCTTTAAACGTTGAACTTGATAACTCCCTTGGACAGCAACAGCAACCAGGAGTTGGATGTAAACCCTCCTTTCATTTAGACAGTTGAGATTGTTGGTACAAAGTGCAGAGCCCATCCAATGAAGGACTCATTTTAATTTGTACTCACATTCAGAGGGCCCTACACCTGACTAGATTACTTCATGGCTGTCACTCCAGTACTATTTTCAGTGTGGGAATCCCATTTAAGCCTCAGCTCCCAGGGGCAGAAATAGAGTGAAATTTACAAGGGGCTTCAAAACGTTAGCTTTTCTTGCCTTATCTTCTGTCCTCTCCCCCCTTCCCTGATGCAGTGTTGCCACAAATGGTCTATGCGCACAATATTTTTACCATGTTAAAAACATAGTGTACACAAATAAATTGTGAATTCTCAGAATAGAGTCATCATTAATCTATGATTCTCAGATCCATGACGTCATCATTGGCCAGGTACCCAGATAGATTTGGAAGCAATAAACACTTAACGGTTCACCTATCCAGTCATTTTGTAGGCGTTATTCAGGTCGGTTGAAAAATGTAGAAATCCCAAGAGCCTTCCCATTAGGACATTGAAAGAAACTCTCCCCACTTCTTCTATAGTTATGAATAGTATTCTGGTTGGATGGGGCACAGCAACTTGAAAAGCTGATAAAGTATTAAGAGGTGAAAACTCTGTATGGAGGCTGTACAGAATATGCTAGAAACTGCATATGGATGGGTGGTTTCATATTTGCTCTGCACTTAAGAGCATACTTAATGTTTTGGTTATTAGCTATCATCCAATGTTATTGAGCTACCAGGCATCTACTTCTTATCCACTGCTCCACCTGACAGCTCTGCATATAAGAATGTTGACGAAATAATGCCTGACAGGTATGGTTGCACCTCAGGACTGCAGGGGCAGAGCAGTCTCAACATGTGGTGGGGTTGATTGCAGTTTTGAAAGATGGTAGTGAGATGGGCTATTAAATCGATTGCGCTCTTGAGCCGCCTTCCTCTGAGCCCAAGAGGCTGAATAGATATTATGCCTTTGTTTGGCTCATTGGATGCATCTTTCACCCTAACTCACTGCCTATGTAGTTAAACAAAGCAATTCTAATTATTGGGGGCATGGGTCATCTAAAAAATGAGCGCAGCAGTTAAACCTTTAGCCTCATCATGTGAGTTACATTCATATCACCTGGGCGGGGTTTTGTCCTATGCCACTGTAGGTTTCCTGCTGCTGCCACAGTCATGTTAATGATTGTTTAGGGAAATAAACCCCTAGCTCTGTTTTTCGAGCTGAGTAATTTGACAGACCCTCGCTTGTCAGGGACTTGGGCTGGCACCAACCATGGGCAACTGACGGTTTAGGCAGCTCATAGACATTAAAAGCCAAAGGAATCTTACTTCCCAATGAAAACAGTACCGAGCACAACAGTCCAAACAGAAAGGTATCCCTGGCCTATCAAGACTCCGATGGCGGCCATTTGTAAATATTTGAAACTACGCCCGTCCACATATTGGACTTTGTTACACATCGTCACTGAATGTTGTCCAGGTTCATGCAATGTTTCACCATGGCTACTAAAAGAGACTGTGAATTGTATAGCAGAAAGGCAATGGTTGCACTGCTTTAAAGGACCCTCATAAAGTAATTGCGACAGAAGGGAGAAGTTTTCTCAACTGACCACAAGGATGTATGTATTAAAACGCATGCACAATGAGATGGTTATGGCAATAACATAGAGAGTGCATTGGGCTGTTTTCTGTGCTGTAACAAATCAAGATTTAAACATATGATATACATTTTAAACATTCAATTTACATTTTCATAATAAATATAAATATACACAATGTAAAAATAAAACGTTACAATTACTAGCTCAAGAGCAAAAAAACAAAAAACAACATTAAAAGACTGTTTTAATTATTGATCACATTATCCTAAAAAACCTTTAGAATATCATAACCAAATAAAATCAATAGACCTCTAAATCTCATTACAATTTCAGTGAATTTAAAAAGCCTGTGACCACCCAAACCAAAGAAGTGGTCCTGCAGGCAAGGCAGCAAAATTGCCAGAGAGAATCTTGTGGCTCCAAAGCCAATAATGTTGAAAGGCGCCTAAAATGTATTTCACCCTTCAGGGCAAAAAATTAATAAAAGCTTCAGAGTCTCAATTGATTTAATTAATTTACAAAAAACGACAGAGGCCCAAATCATTTGATAACATATTCATACGAATCATCACCTCCCTGGTTAACCGAGTTTCATCTGACTCTAATAAAAAAACGCCTACTAGACAGATGGGGATAGATCGTAAGATAAAGAGTCCGTTTTCTAGCTAGTTTTAATCAAATTTCAGGTGTTTCAATGATTCATAAGAATGGAAGGCGTTGATCCTACACGCCCAATCTTGTCTATAAAGGATTTGTTTAACCTTTGTCGGATTGTCTGCAAGATCTCTAGCTGAAAGACCCAAACCACCAAGCAATCGAATGCAGAAGTCTGAATATGTTCACACGTATGTGTCGCCTCTCTCTTTAAGTATCAGGTTTAACTCAGTGACATTAAATGTTTTTTTTCCAATGAGCTCGGCTTTTAAGTGAAAAGAGGCCTAGCTCATATCTAACTGCAGCCAAGGGAGAGCAACTCGAAACATGCAAGACTTTTCTCCACAGCAGCCCCTCAATGATAGGCAAAAAACCAAGAGCCCACAATGGCAACATTTCTATGCAATACAACATGTTTGGCACGATTTTCCCCTCGTAGAATGTCACATAGGTTAAAAGGGAAAATCTGTCATACTTAACATCAACCCGAAGAAGTTGATGACGAAGCACCGCCCCTGGAGACATCAGCCACTCTTTAACAAGTGCTTTATGCTGTTTAACAACAATGGGGAATCCCAAATATGCAAAACCTTTCGAGCTTCTCAAGGGAATCTTGGCCAATTTACCAGGTGAATATTATAGCTTTTTTCTCATTACCAGATAATGAACTGCAGCAACATTGCAAAAGGCATCCAGCAGGCTCTGAAGTGTGATATGATTAAAAAATCATCGGCATAAGCAAGCCAAATCGGTCTTTGATTGTGAATCCTAGATGAAGCCAATGCTGCCAGAGTTAGAGCAATCCCACTTAACTTGCCAATATTCAGCAAACCTATCAAAACAAGAACGACAGTCATGAGGCGTAAGAGGTAGAGACCGCTTTAGTGAATGACAGGTGAGCAGCATCAGTTACAAACAGAACCCTCAAATCGATGCTTAGATTAAAGTTTAGCAGAACATCCCACATCCTGATATAGTTTATGTACTTTCTTTCAAAAACATCGTACGGTAGTAGTTGCACAGCTCTTTAAAGCTGAGCATCTCCAAAGCCCAAAGCATTTATCACGTTCAGCTAGCCCAGCAGCTTCTGTAAATATTTCATCAGGACGGTTAAACTTGCTCTTGACTTTACCATTAATAATGTTCGATAAAAACCTTCAGAAGGAAAAATAAATCACTGCATCTCATCTCTGGTGAGTTAACTTTGCTATGAACCTTTTCAAACCAACAACATCCTGTTGTTGGAGATCCACTTGTTCCCCAGGACCCTCCTCTTCACTCACCTGACGTACGAACACTGCCTGATCATGAACTGGGGAAGAGTGGGGAAAATCTCCTGACATGGTGAATTGGAACTGCTGGCAGCGGAAGCCATATCTGAAAAATGAAATGGGACAGGCAGGGTACACCTGTATTCCAGTGGTATGGCTGCCAATTATGCCCATTTGCAGGGTTAAATTAACACCATACATTTCAACCTACCGATGACTTCACTTGGGAGGAAGGCTCTTGCCATGTCCTGAAGTGCAGAAATAATTAAGCACCATTCACACTTCTGCAGATGTGCAACTATATTCCCTGTCAGTAGGGAATAAGTGTTGCTACCATTGCTTCCAATGATGGATTACATCCCGGGTAGTCACCTTGATTTAAGCATGCAATACTGCCATTATGGTAATATCACTGCTGCCTTATTGGAAGTGTCACCCCACTTGATGCCGCCCAGAAACATTCCCAAATGTCTGTGTTCAATCCTAGTGAGAGAAATACACGTGAGGAAAAAAAGACATACCTTATGGATGGGAACATCAGTCCAAACGTTGAAGGCATAAGCAACTAGGGCAAGAATTTATTTTTCATGCAACAAAAAAATAATTGAAACGCTTTGAGAGAGGGAAAAAAGGGTAATATGTTAATGAGGTAAATTGAGGCATGACAACCAGCACAAAGAGGGAAGATAACATTCACTGAAGAAACAACAAAACAAGGTACACCTTAAAAGAAGTCCCAATATATCAAACAAGCACACTCATTCCAAACGTAACCGCAAAAGTCCATCTGTGCACATCCCCTAATTTGTATAATTGTCGTTGTTCATAGAGTTTACTCATTCCTCCGGCTGTGTGGGGAACTGAGTGCCTGACACGTGTTACTGTGCTCGCATGCAAAACTTGGCGACTACTTAATTTCATCCAAGATTTTCTTTGCAACTTGGCGTCTTGTTTGTCAAGAACATTGCTCCTCACTTGTGAAATATATGCTCATGTGTGAGTGCCCTGCAAGTGCGGTTTGGCGGCAGGCTTTCTTTGTTTTTCCCGTTTTGCTTGGAAGATTTTGGTGTACTTCACATCTTTGCCTCCCCGTCTACCTGCACCTGTGTTTAGACCGTGAACTGGATAAAACCTCAGGAAGACGCCCTCCTGCGCTCATGCTTCTGTGTGAGTGCACTGAAAGTGCCCTGCGAGTGTGGTTTGACAGCAGACTTTCTTCATTTTTTTCTGTTTTGCTTGGAATCTTAGGGTTTTCTTTTCTTTTTTACATTTGTGTAACACCCAGACCCACGGATATCACAGTGGCCCTCATTACGACCCTGGCGGAAAGCGACTGACCGGAGCGCCACAGCGTAAATAGCGTTTCCGCCATTGCACGAAGGAGCAAAGTGAGGCCCATTCCGACCCATCGGGCACGAGCACCACGGCATGGCGGAAGTGCAAAGTCCGCGATGGCGGAAATGACCCCAAAACGGCCCACACCGCCGCCGTACGGCGCCCTAGGTGCAATACCGCCACCCCTCTTAGCGGTCACCGCAGTGTGCGCCTACCGGAAAGTACGGTGGCCGGAAATATACGGAAACGGAAGTTAAAACATGGGCCCGGAACGGGAAACATCCCGGCGTACACCTATAAATACACTAAAACCACACAACCACTAAAATCACTACCCCGAAACACACCCCAACCCGCCAACCACCCTAGCGAAACCAAGAATAATGGGAAAAGCAGCGAAGAAAGCGTGCGACCGCAAGCGGCAGGTCCACTTCTCCCGTGAGGAACTCACCGTGCTAACAGAGACCCTCCAGGAGAATGCTGCCGTCGTCTTCTCCACGCAAATGACCAGGACGGCACTTGCAAACAAGAAGGCCATATGGGCTCTGGTGGCACAGCGGGTAAGTGCGGTGGGGACCGCACCCCGCACCCCACAGCAATGCCGCAAGCGATGGGACGACCTGCGGATACGCGTCCGCAGCATACTCTCTGCCAACCGCAACATTGCCACAGCCATCGGGGGAGGTCCTGAATCACCCATCAAGTTGACCCCCTGGGAAGAAATCTGTGCCTCCACCATCGGAATGGAGAGCATAGAGGGAGTCGGAGGGATGGAGAAAGGAGTGCAGACATCCGAAGATTCAGGTAGGTGGCCCAGATAAAACAATGCCAAATCCACAAAGTCCATTCATGTGAAGTACCATGTGTCCCCATAGTGCAACAGAAACACATGTCCAGGAGAACGTCCACACACATCGGCCTGATAGCGCACGTTAAAACCCACAATAAATACATAATTAATTAAAAACCCCTAAAACACGCACTACACGTGCAGCAGGCACACCCTAACTGCAGGCTGCCAAACAACTGCACCCTCACTCCACACACAAATGAAACCACCCCCAAGACCCCGACCCAAATCACCCTCAGGCACCACCCCAATGCATGTGATACAATGCCATTCCAATTCCCACTGACCCATCAATAACCCTCGCCCTCCTTTACTCCACCACAGGGTCCGATCCAAACGACGAGCTACAGGACACCCCTACCAGCACACCTGCAAAGAGGGCCAAGACCAACGGCCAGAGACCCTCCACCTCAGCTGCACGCATCAAGACACGGCAGCAGCACAAATCAGGTGGCAGCACAGAGGAGGGAACATCAACAGGCACCCCAGCAGCCAGCATGCCCACAACACCACCACCACAGGTCCCCCCAACGGATGCCACAGAAGGCACTGCCTCTGGTGGCAGCAGCACCATAGGTGACACCCCATTGATGGCAGCATGCTCCGACACAGAAGACGGGGATGTCGAGGTCAGATCCATCCATGACCTGTCCCAATCCCCCTGTCTGTCCCCTCCCGTACAACATGAGGATACCACGCAGGGGCACCCACAAGACGACGACTGGCCATCCCCCACAAGCCCTGTGGCAAGGCAACATGAGGACAACAGCCCCTCTGTGACACCACCGCAAATGGCCATGGCCCAGCAGAGGCAACAGTCCCTCGACAAGTTAATCGTCCAACAGCAGCAAATGGCCACACTCCTCAAGGGCCATGCCGATGAATGTGGGGGCACCAAGGCAGACATAGAAACATCAACAGAGACACTTAGGGCAGAAATGGAGAGAGGTACAGAGACGCTAAGGGCACAAATTGAGAGTAGCACCGAGAGCCTGAGAGTCCAAATGGAGAGTAGCACCGATAGCCTGAGAGTCCAAATGGAGAGTAGCACCGAGAGCCTGAGGGGGGAACTGCATGCGACGTCCAAAGACGTATGTGCCGAACTTGCCGCAGTGCGCCGTGTGCTCACTGAGCTCTCGCAAACCCTTAGGGACATGCATGGACGTGAGCAGGCAGACACATCATCCGTTGCAAGTTCCGTCCAGGGCAGCCCCCAACGTAGATCTGGAAGGAACCTGCGCTCCACAGGCAGGGGTGCCCCTGATACCCGCAGAGGGGGCATGCAATAGCGACAGCCCACTGACAATGAGCATCTTTGGACACTGGTGTTCGGGGGGGAGGTAGGAGGGTGGAGGGGGTGTGTTGGGCTCACTTGGGTGGCGGGTCGATAGGGTGTTCAACATGATATCACATATGCCATAAAAAGTGCACGATCAACCAATGAGAAGTGTGGACATTGATCTTTGTGTACTAGGCCATCATAGGCGTACAGTCCATATTGTGCATGTCCCAGACACACGCAGTGCCACGAGTCCCGTGTCCATGCATCAGCCACCAGGCGTGAGTGCTAGAAGCATACATCAATGAGATGCTGACGAATGTCACGGCCCTCCGGTGCCTCGCAGACTCCATGAGGTGCTGCCACATCCCCACCCTCATCATGACCATCTTCAGGTGCTTGCAGTTCTGCGTCAGGGGGCATGGGCACATTTCTACGTACGCACATGTTGTGGAGCATGACACATGCCATGACCATCTTTGCAACCTTCTCATGGCGGTACAGGAGTGCCCCGCCAGACCTGCTGAGGCAGCGGAAACGACCCTTCAGTAGGCCGAATGCCTGTTCAATGACTACACGGACACGTGAGTGGGCATGGTTGTAGTCCTCCTCATGCTGGTCCCGTGGGTTCCGGACTGGTGTGAGGAGCCATCTCTTCAGTGGATATCCAGCATCACCTGTATGTGGACGAGAAACGTATGATGTGGAATGCCATTGATACGTACGCACACCCCCCGCCCCCCTTCCTGGCAGGTCATTGACAATTCACATACCCCACATCATCATGCATGTAATGAGACTCACCGAGTAGCCAGGATCTGTTCCCTGCGTGTCGTTCCATGTAGCGTGGTATTGTCGAGTTCCTCAAGACCATAGAATCATGGGTTGATCCAGGGAATCGGGCACAACAATGTGTAATGATCCTGTTGGAGTCACACACCATCTGTACATTCAGGGAATGAAATTGTTTTCGGTTGCGGTACTGGGCCTCCATGGCATGTGGGACGACCAATTCGACATGGGTGCAGTCGATGGCACCAATGCAACCCGGTATGCCGGCAAGTGCATGGAATCCCACTTTTGTGTTGGTTATTTCCAGCTCCGAGCGTGGTAGAGAGATGTAGTCGTCTGCGTGCTTCAGGAGGGCATCGAGCACTAGCAATAGTGTCCGTGAGAACAGTGGCTGAGAAATGCCATGCAACTGTCCGACTGTGTGCTGGTAGGTGCCTGTGGCCAGGAAGTGGAGTACAGACACCACCTTCAGTAGGGGTGGGATGGCGGTTGGGCTGTCTATCATGCTGACAAGGTCAGCCTGTGTCATGTCCACAATGGCGGCTATGGTGTCCCGGTCCAGACGGTAGAGGGTGTGGATCTGCTCATCAGTGAGGTTGAACGGATGTGCTCGGAGGCGTTGAATTGCGGGCTGCCTGCGTGGTGGTAGTGGCTGTGCTGGTGGGCCTTGCTGGCCCTGCCTTGGCCTCCTCCTCCTCCGTGCGGCTGGTTGTAGTTGGTGTTCGTCTACTTCTTGGAGTCGGAGCACTTGCAGTGCTATCAGGTCCCCCAGGGCCAACATCGCGAGTCCTGCCGGTAGCATTTCGGTGTGGTTGTGGGAGGGGACTGGCTGTGCAATTTATGTGTTTTCAGGCTGTATGGCCTCCACCTGTGGTGATTAATTCCACCTGTGCAAACTGCTCTCCCCTTCGGCCGAGCACGTCCCGCGCACAACGCTGCAATTCGGTGAATGGCATCTTGCTATTGCAATCATGTATTTGTACCCGATGGCCGTGTAAGATTGGTTGATATGTTCATTCTGCTGTGGTCCCATTGTTTCACGTACTATCTGTGCAGTCGCGAACAGACTTGTGAGGGGTCAGTGGGACGTAGTACTCGGTTAACGGTGGGCCCTCATGCATCACTGTACCGAGTTGCAACGACGGGCGGGGCGTCCCATTCGTGGGTGAAGGCAGTTGCCATTTTCACACACAGCCGCACTCGATGGGATAATTAGTGATTTCAAACGGCCACAGATGCCTTTTCGACGTGATGTTGCAAATGAGGAATTCGAAGGGCGGCGCTTTCGGTTTCCAGCTAGCGGCGAGGAGATGCCACAGGTCTGACTGCAAATGTAACGTTCTATTGTTCTATGTCCTTGAGACAGGGCCCATGGCGAGGGAGCAATGATTGATATGAATAGTTTGGGATGCGCAATAGCTACGTGGGCGATGAGGCCGTCCGTTCCCAAATACATGTTACTTCACAACACTGGAATTACGGGCTGGGGCACTGTGGATTTAGCAGGCTGCATAACGCACAGACTCAATGGATGTTTCTAATGTCATGTGAGTAATTATTCAGGCATTTTGATCCCGGGATGAGGGAATGATGGATGGATGCATGGGCAGGTGATTTGGTACAGAGTTTGCCATGTACAGGGCTTCTTGGGATCTATCCGCCTCCCCTACGCTATGTGATGCAGGGCTGCCATAGTGGGACCATCGTCCATCTGGCCTTGTTGAGCCCTCCCTGTCTCGAGGCGCCCTCAGACACTCGTTTGTGATGGTGTTTGCACCTCGATATAGATGGTTGTGAGTCGCAAGTGGTTTTGGGGTGGTGATGTTCCTTTGGAGTGGGCTAGCATGCATATGGCTGTGGATTTCGTGTGATCATTGAAGTGAGTTGTTGGTATGTAGTTCTGATGGCCATTCTGTTCTTTTTCTTTTCTTTTTGTTGACAGGTATCTCCTCCCCTTTTGCCACTGCCATCTGTATGCCACTCCTGCAGATGGATTTTACTCCCGACACCTGCTGCTTCGTGTTAATCAGTGGAGCAGCATTACGATCTTATGGGACGATCGCCAATGGCCCACATGCCCTTACGCAGTACTGGTGGCTCGGAGCAACATTTCGGCCTTTCAGCTGGACTAGTGCCTCCCCATTGGGACGGCCCTGCGGTTGTGTGCGCTTCCATGTTGCCTTTTCGTACGTGAATGTGGCTCTGTGTACCATGGGGGAACAGGGCGACACACAGGTAGTGGCTGGTCGTTTCTTGCGGAAGCAGCCCACAATGGTGGTTGGTGTTTTGGATTTCATGTCCTGATGGCTGTATGTGCTTGGTGATTTTGATGTGCATAAATGTCTATTCTGATTTGGCCCGTGTAGCGTTTTTCTTTGCAAGTGATGTGGCATATGCCTATTTGGGGGGCGATGTATTGTGAGGAGATCTGCATTGGGTTCCAGCTTCGGGGTTTAGTTGCGTGGTACTGTGCTGTGCGCGTTTGCCTACGAAGCCCAGTGAGGTCAGGGATGGGGGCTGCCAATATGCCAGTTTGAATGTTGTCATGCTCAGGGGCGGGGGATTGGGTTTTGTGTAACAGATGCCGGTCAGCCAGGTGGACTGGTTGAATGATGTGGTTTTCGGTATATTGCTGGTCACAGGTGCCTGTGTTTGCGTGCGTTTCTTGGTGGGGGACTGTGGTCATGTCCATTGGGATGGCTTGTGTATTCGTGCCATCTGTGCCCTGCAGCTCCCATTGGCCCCTGTTGTGTTTCTTTTGTTCGTTGGCATGCATGGGTGACTTGTACATTTCAATGGTTGCATTGTGGCTTCATTGCACCTACGGGGAGTTGTACTTTGTGGGCAGGGAGCGGTGTACAGGCACTCAGTGGGGCCGTTTACGGTTGATTCGCGATGCCGTACTTCTCGCCATGGCGGTATGGTCCATTCCGCCATGCCTGATGGCGTTAGGTACATGTCCGCTAGGGTCGGAATTGGCGTACCGTTGCACCATGGTGGTGTTTGCGGTTTGGCATGGCGCGCGCGCGCGTGCTTGGTGCAGTTAGCGTTGGCGTTCACTACGGTGTCGCTAATGGCATCGTACTTTGCGGTGACGGGTCATAGTCGCACCGAGCGCTATTCGATGGCGGTATTGCATTTCCGCCATCGTTTTTCGATTTCCGCCAGGGTCGTAATGAGGGCCAGTGTGTGTACAGAGGCAGGTAATGAAAGTTCGACAGACAAAACAGCTGATAAATCAAGAAAGTCATAAGCAGGATAGAGTTAGTCATACTTATTGAATAACCACGTTTTCAAAAGTCTCTTGAAGGCTGGATAAGGTGGTTCATTTTGCAAGTACAGGGGAAGTGAGTACCAGAGAGAAGGGCAGTGGTGCAGAAGCTCACCCCTCCTGCTCCGGTGAGTTTGATGCATGGAACAGTCAGGGAGAGATGGTTTGAGGAGCGGAGGGAGCAGCAATGCTGCTTCTTAGTTTAGCGGTTGTTCAAATGCTGGAGGGCTTCATTAAGGATGCAGCGATGAGCAATGGCCAAGGTTTTAAAGTCAATCTGCCCTTTTATTGGTTGCCAGTTGACCTCACCGCATGATGCAGATATGTGGTCAGATTTTTAGAGCCCCAGTGCTGCACGTAGAGCTTTGTCTTGAAGTAACTGTAGGTTTGCCAAGTTAGCAGGACGTTGCAATAATCCAGTTTACTCAGGATGATGGCTCTTGAGAGGGTGAGACAATTGTCAGGACTCAAACATTTTCGTTTTAGGGAGATGAGTTTTGCAGTGTGAGTTGTCGAGGAGGATAGGCCAATAATGTGCCTGGTCATGGTGAGTTCACCGTGAAGATATACCCAAGGGTTTTGGAGCGTTTGAGGACAGGCATCCTGAGCCATCAATAAGGAATGATGAGTAGGAGGGGTCGAGGGATTTGAGATGAGAGAAGGAGCCCACAATTATTAGCTCTGTCTTTTTGATATTGAGGTAGAGGTTATGGGTAGCCATCCAGTTCTGGATAGTGTTGGAATTGTTGGAATAGTTGCCAGAGATAGGGATGTGAACTTGTATGTCATCCGCAAAGTTGGTATTTGTGATACCTAGGGGATCAAGGATGTCAAAGCGGGGTTTTGGGTGTTTTATAGAGTGGGGGGAAAGACAGGAGCCTTGCAGGACGCTGAGGGGGCCAGGGAAGGGATCAGCAGCCAGGCTGTCAATGAATACTCTGGATGTACAATCATTATGGAAGGATTTTATCCAGCAGACTGCCTCAGGAGAAAAGTGGAAGAGAGAGGAGAGGGTTTGGCATAGGAGGTCATGGTCCATCAAGTCAAAGGTGGCATACAGCTCTAAAAAGAGGAGGATAGTGTTAGGGAGATTTATCATTATTGTGCTTCATACCCTCTCCTAGTGGCAGCACCAGCACATTTTGCTGGACTTATGGACCCTTTTCTTTTAATCCTGAATGAGTGGAGCCTTTTTCCACTTATTCATTCTTGTGGGATCTGTCTTTTGCTACTCTGTTTTTTGTAATCTACCTGTACTATGGAGTCTGCCTGCTCCATTGCTCTTAAAGGCATCTGTGTTTTACTACTGCAGCACACAGCTCCTTATGGGCAGTGTTGCTGGGGACTCTTAGGGTGCTCCTTTAAGATTATTTTTCTATATCCTCAAGTAACTACAGTTCGTAAGGATAGATAGATACTTAGTATCTCTCCCAAAACTCTATAGTCTGAGAGATTGGCAGATACCACCTTCAGTGGATTGCCAAACGGATACCCAGTATCTACCTTCTCTCTGCTGCTGTGACTTTTCAGTCACATAGACAAACACCTAGTTATGGCTGGTGGCAATGGACGTGTTCTACCAACTATTGTGTATTTTGTATATCGCAGGCTATGTCCATAGCCTCAGTAGTGCACAATAGGGGCACCCAAGTACCAACTTGGGTCCTTCCTTCTTTTTATAGCCATTACTAGCATGGTTGCTCTTTGTTACCCCTTCTTTTACCATTATGGGAGGGGGAGGTCTGTGTGTGTGTTTTGCCTTTGGCGGGAACCAGTAGGTATCCTTGACTAGGCTCCAGAATGTCTGGGCAAACAAGAAGTTGGGGAGGAGTCTTCCACCCCCCTGTCCTTTGTCTGCCAGAGTACCTGAATAGGACCTGCTCTCACAGGGGGTCTGGCATTCCCGATTGGACAGTCAAATGCCCCTTTATGTAAAATGCTGAGAGAGATTAAAGAGGGGTGTGTGCTGGAACTGTACAAAAGGTGAGGCTTCTGGAATGTAAAGCAAGTTAACCACAGAAAACAGTGTTAAATGAAGAAAAAGATGACCAGAGACGCCTGCAGAACATTTGCAAGACTGTGAAGCGGCAACTGCTGTCCTGACCCTGTTTCTAGGCAACAGAGGAGCTCTGAAGAGGAGTACGCTTTCCCTTTGGAATGTCACAATCACACTAACTGGAAGGAAGAGAGATCGACACTCTCCCCCGAACCACGGAAGCCGAATGAACTCAACCCTCCCACCATGGTTGGCACAGGCACCTGAGTTAGTAAACAGGTCACCACGTGGCAGCCAATGGGGGGAAGAGGGGTTAGGGAGAGGTTGTGGATAGGGAGGGGAAATTAGGAACACCGGAAAGAGGTTAAGGAAACTCCTAAGATGGATTGGACTGGGGAAACACAGGAAAAAGCCCTACTCTAACTCACATAGAATGAACAGAACAATCACCTGCACACTTAACATATACCTGATTCCTGAATAGCACACCTTAATACGTGTACTGTATCCTACTCGGAAATATCATTCCCATACAACACATAAGCAAGCAATATGACCACACATAAGGGAAAGCTTCCCAAAATGATTAGACAATACACATGGCCCTTCGGGCAGCGTTAGCAACATACAACATAAATGCATTTCCTTTAGTTCCTGGCACTAGTTAAATGTCGTTGTCCATATGCAGTACTTCCTGCATTAACCCATACGAGATTGGCAAAGTTCTTGAATTATATGAGTAACAAACACACTTTCGTTTCTCATACGGATTGAATTCAAAGTGATTAGGGCGTTACTTATCTCAGGTCTGGGGAGCCCATGGGACTTCCCAGACAAATAATGAAACAGCGGTAAATCATTCCAAGCAGTTCAGGAAATATATTGCCCTCACGAGTACTTATATTGAGTCTGGGAGCCCTGTGGGACTTCCCAGACGAAGAACAGCAAGCGTTGTCTCTGCCGACTACTCAGCGCCCCTCCTGCTCCTACAGCACTGTGAATGCGTGCGATCAAGCGTTCCTCCTCTGCATCTCATTTCGTCGCACGCGGACGCCTTCCTCCTGTTGCCGAACGCGACAGCCTGACTCCTGCTCCCAATCAACAATAAGCCACACCTGTCCACCGCCGTTGCCTGCCTTTAAGCTGCCTAGATTCTTGATGCAGTACAGCTGGCAAGGCGCTCACGGGCCAAACTACAAAATAACACAAAGGATGCTGGGAACTGAAGTTTCCTAATCCTTCCAGCACATAATGTCTCAATAGGCGTATTTTAGCACTCCACGCCTGTGCCAACCCTGATTCCTCACATTACCTCCTCTTCCAGGGCTCCTCCCAGGACCTGGCTTAAATGGGTTGCGTAAATGAAACTGTTTCACTAACCTGGGAGCATGAACCTCTCTAGCTGGTTCCCAAGAACAATCCTCAGGGCCGTAAATTTCCCAGTGGATCAAATACCATAGTTGTCGATATCTTTTTCTGGAATCCACAATGCGTTTTACTTCATATTCCATGTTCCCATCTTTCACTGTGGCTGGGGGTTTCTTCGTAGTTGTCCCTGGAGCTGCGGGTTTAAGCAAAGAAACATGTAATACCGGGTGTATTTGTAGAGTTTTAGGCAAACGCAGTTTCATAGCTGTTGGTGACACACATGCAATGATTTCGTAAGGTCCAATAAATCTAGGCATAAATTTACGAGATCCAACTATGGAGAGATTTCTGGTTGATAACCAAACCCTGTCTCCTGCTTTATAATGTGGAATCTCATGTCGGTGTTTATCAGCATTTCTTTTATAGGCTTTCTTAGCCTGTTCCAAATTGGTGTGCGCCTTCTGTCGGATCTTGAGAAGCAACTGTTTTCGATCTTGCAACACAGGTAGATTCTCCACTTCAGGTAAATGTTCTGGTATCATATTTTTCTCATACCCAAATAAGCATTCATTAGGAGACATACCCAATGACGTGTGCAGTGTATTGTTATATGTAAATTCAGCCAACCAGAGTGCCTGTACCCAAGACTCTCGGCCATCACCTAAATAGCCTCTCAAATATTGTTCGAGTGTTTGGTTGACCCGTTCTGTCTGACCATCAGTTTGGGGATGATAACTCGTAGAGAGAGCACAGTTGATTACCAACATGCGACAGAAAGCTCGCTAAAACCGTGAGGTGAATTGAGGTCCTCTATCTGAGACAATACTTTTTGGCAAACCATGTAGTCTAACCACATGTTGAAGAAACAACTCTGCTAACCTGCCTGCTCCAGGTATTCCTTCACAAGGAATGAAATGCGCTTGTTTGGACAAGAAATCCACCACTACCCAAATAGTGTCAAACTGCTTATCAGGTGGAAGCTCGGTAATGAAATCCATTGATATATGGGTCCATACCTTCTCAGGAGTGGGTAATGGTTGAAGTAACCCTCTTTTCTTTACATGATCTGCTTTGTTTCTCATACAATTTTCACATTTTAGTAGATAGTTGCTCACATCCTGTCTCAATGTAGGCCACCAAAAATACTTTTCTAGCATAGTTTGCATTTTTCTTTGACCAGCATGTCCCGCTAATGGAGAATTATGACACCAATATAATGCTTTTTTCTGCACTTCTTTAGTAGGTAGAAATAATCGGCTTGGATGGTACGGCAACCCCTGCCACACCTTTCTTTCTGGATGACTGTCCCGCCACTTCTGGAGTTGCCGAGGTGGTAATGCCCTCTTGACCTCCTCAATTAAGTTGGTGGTAATTGCCGCAATTACTTTCTCTGAGGGAATAATTGCTCTTACTTCACTCTCCACACTCTCCAAATTTTGCTGCCTAGACAGTGCATCTGCTTTGCCATTATGCTTTCCTGGCCTGAAGGTTACTACGAAATCAAATTCATTGAAATACTGAGACCAGCGGAGTTGTCTGGGACTAAGTTTGTGAGCAGTCTTAAAGTATTGCAGATTCTTGTGATCAGTCACCACTACTACCTGATGCTTAGCCCCCAATAGGTAATGTCTCCATTCTAGAAAAGCTGATCGAATAGCTAACAACTCCTTATCCGTGATAGAATATTCTGTTCACAACCGATAACTTTCTAGAATAAAATGCCACTGGATGCCACACTCCCTCCATATCCTTCTGTGACAAAATAGCCCCCACCGCCAAGTTACTAGCGTCAGTTTACACCTGGAAGGCTTGACTTGTGTCTGGATGTCTCAACACTGGTGCAGTGGTAAAAGCTACCTTGAAAGTCTGAAAAGCCTTTTCTGCTTCAGGACCCCAAACAAATGGTGTTGCCGTCTTAAGCAATTGTGTAATTGGTGTTACAATGGCTGAAAAATTACTAATAAAACGCCGATAGAAATTGGCAAATCCTAGAAATTATTGAACGTCCTTGATAGATTGAGGAGATGGCCAATCTGTCACAGATTGTATTTTCTTTGCATCCATTACTACACCCTCTGGAGTGAGAATAAACCCTAGAAACTCCACCTGCCTAGTGTGAAAAGCACATTTCTCCAATTTTACACAGAGCTGATTCTCCTGTAACCTCTGAAGCACTGCCCTCACATGCTGAACATGTTGTTCTGGTGAAACTGAATAAATCAAAATGTCGTCAATGTAAACTATGACAAACACATCAATAAAATCTCTCAAAACTTCTTGCATAAAGAATTGAAATGCAGCAGGAGCATTGCATAATCCAAACGGCATAATCAAGTATTCAAATAAACCAAACTTTGTTCAGAATGCCGTCTTCCACTCATCCCCCTCCCGTACTCTGATCAAGTGGTATGCCCCCCTTAAGTCCAATTTCGTGTATATTTTTGCCGCCCGCACCTGATCCAATAATACTGAAATTAGAGGTAAGGGAAACCTATTCTTAATGGTCACCTTATTCAATGCGCGGTAATCAATACAAGTTCGTAATGTCCCCTCTTTCTTAGGGACAAAAAACAAGGGAGAGGAGACAGGGGACGTGGAATGTCGAATGAACCCCTTCTCCAGCATTTCATCCAGATACACTCTTAAATGTTCATTTTCCGTTTCTGTCAGGGCGTAGATTCGGCTACAAGACAACTTTGCCCCCTCCTCCAATTCAATGACACAATCATATGGTCAATGGGGTGGTAGTTGCTCTGCCCCACCTTTGTCAAATACTTTTGCGAACTCTCGGTATTGCAAGGGAATCCCTGCTTCCCCTGCTCCTACCACTTATCCTTTCTTTCTTGATCAACCAACCATCCCGAAGGTTCCATCTCAGATATCATGTGTCCTTGACACTTCTGCTCCGTAAACTCTACAGTTTGCTTTTCCCAATCAATCCTGGGATTATGTTGCACTAACCAGGGCATTCCTAAAATTAAACCAAACTGTGGTGCAGCTATTAAATCAAAAGCAATGTCTTCTCTGTGTCCTGATGCAAATGTCATCTGTAACTTATGCGTTTGTTGTTTGATAGAACCAGATACTAACGGAGAACCGTCCACTGATTGAACCCCTTCCACTCTTGGTTTATCTTGTACAGGTAGTCCTAACTGGTGTGCCAATGTAATGTCCACAAAATTACCTGTGGCTCCTGAATCCACCATAGCCAACACCACTTGCTTAGACATTGCCCAACATAACGTTACCAGAATATACAAATGAGATGTCTTGCTCCCAACTGTATTTGCCACTAATTTGGGGAACCTTGCTTCCTTCGGGCCTGTCACCTGAGTTCCCCCTAAGGTCAGCCCAACTCTTTTCCCGCTTCCTTCTTGCCTCGTTCCCCTCCAAGATTCTTTTGCGGAGTATTAGGACAGGTACAAATAAAATGACCTGCCTGTCCACAGTACAAACATAATTTATTAAGTTTCCGTTGTTCTTTTTCTGCCTCAGATAACAGACCTCTTATACTACCAATCTGCATTGGTTCTACATCGCTACTCCCTCCTCTACTCCGTCCAATCTCACAAACGGGACTGCTTCTGGTTTCTTCTTGTCTCCCCTTCTCTCATTCATTCTATGATCGAACCTAAGGGCTAGGTCTATCATCGCTGTACAAGTACTGGGTTGCGGTTCTACCTGCGCAATGGCATCTTTCATTTCTTCCCGTAGTCCTTGATAAAACAGTACCGTCTGTTTTGCTTCTGGCCATTCAGTTTCAATCACTAATCTATTGAGCTGTGTCACATATGTAACCAAATCTCCTGATCCCTGTCTTAACCCTAACAACTCCTTGTCTTAGGCCAATGAAACCTCCCGTCTATCAAACAGTCTACCAAATTCTCCTAGAAAATGATCCCAGTTATATAACAAGGGGTCATCTTTCTGTACTAAGGGCATCGCCCAGGCTGCTGCATCCCCTGTCAAATAAGATATTACAAAAGCGGTTCTGGCTTGGAGGGTCTCAAACGCTGCAGGTTTGCACAAAAAATTGAGTCTACATTAGGTAAGAAAGGTCATGTATTTCCTAGGATCCCCTGAAAAATGTTCTGGTGAGGCCAATGGTACACTACTCGGTGGTCGGACAATGACCGTAGCATTGCCCCTAATGGAAGTGCCCTCCGTAGTGGAGGTACTGGGCCCCTCCAAAGGGGTACCTTGCGCTACCAACCCTTGTACCTGGGCTTTCAAGGTGGTAGCTTCCTGCCTAGCATGTGCTAATTCCAACTGAATATCCTGTAAAACCTTTAGCACATCCGCTAAAGGTGGAGGTGTCGGGTCCATTTGGCTTAGGTGGTTGTGAGTATCCCAATTTGGGGGTGGCTTATTATGTCACAATCACACTAACTGGAAGGAAGAGAGATCGATACTCTCCCCCGAACCACGGAAGCCGAATGAACTCGACCCTCCCACCGTGGTTGGCACAGGCACCTGAGTTAGTAAACAGGTCGTCACGTGGCAGCCAATGGGGGGAAAAGGGGTTAGGGAGAGGTTGTGGATAGGGAGGGGAAATTAGGAACACCGGAAAGAGGATAAGGAAACTCCTAAAATGGATGGGACTGGGGAAACACAGGAAAAAACCCTACTCTAACTCACATAGAATGAACAGAACAATCACCTGCACAATTAACATATACCTGATTCCTGAATAGCACACCTTAATACGTGTACTGTATCCTACTCGGAAATATCATTCCCATACAACACGTAAGCAAGCAATATGACCACACATAAGGGAAAGCTTCCCAAAATGATTAGACAATACACATGGCCCTTCGGGCAGCGTTAGCAACATACAACATAAATGCATTTCCTTTAGTTCCTGGCACTAGTGAAATGTCGTTGTCCATATGCAGTACTTCCTGCATTAACCCATACGAGATTGGCAAAGTTCTTGAATTATATGAGTAACAAACATACTTTCGTTTCTCATACGGATTGAATTCAAAGTGATTGGGGCGTTACTTATCTCAGGTCTGGGGAGCCCGTGGGACTTCCCAGACAAATAATGAAACAGCGGTAAATCATTCCAAGCAGTTCAGGAAATATATTGCCCTCACGAGTACTTATCTTGAGTCTGGGAGCCCCGTGGGACTTCCCAGATGAAGAACAGCAAGCGTTGTATCTGCCGACTACTCAGCGCCCCTCCTGCTCCTACCGCACTGTGAACGCGTGCGATCAAGCGTTCCTCCTCTGCATCTCGTTTCGTCGCATGCGGACGCCTTCCTCCTGTTGCCGAACGCGGCAGCCTGACTCCTGCTCCCAATCAACAATAAGCCACACCTGCCCACCGCCGTTGCCTGCCTTTAAGCTGCCTAGATTCTTGATGCAGTACAGCTGGCAAGGCGCGCACGGGCCAAACTACAAAATAACACAAAGGATGCTGGGAACTGAAGTTTCATTATCCTTCCAGCACATAATGTCTCAATAGGCGTATTTTAGCACTCCACGCCTGTGCCAACCCTGATTCCTGACATGGAAGGTGGGAAGAGCCAGACCCAAGACAAACTTTGAAACAAGCCATCTCGCAAGGTCATATGTGCTTCCAGAGCTGTGGAACCCTAATACAAGGAGACCTGCTGCCAATTTCGAGTGCATCATTGTGGAAAGGCCGAATCCCTCCAAATCTGAGCTGAGCCCATAAAGCCACTCCAGAGATCTGATCCAACTCACCTAGATCCCCTCACCAGAGTGTGGGACTGCAGGAAATGAAGAAAAATTACTGGGTGATCCATGTCCTTTGTTGGTGCTGCTGAAAAAGGCAACAGAACTGCAGACTGAACCAAGAAGTTGCTGAACGGTGTGCTACAGCTCCTCTATTGAGACTGCTTGAGACTGCTGCTGAGAGTCACTGTCTATTGTCCTTCCTTCTGTTACCAGACCAAGGAATCCGGAGGTCGGGTCCAGAGCTGCCACACCATGGAGGAGTCAACACAAACACTTTCTTCAAACCAATGTTACTGTGGGGAAAAAGGTATTGCTCACCTGATTCCAAGAAGCCGCACCAGAGCGTTGGAGTGCACATAGAGGTGGCCAGGGCAACCCCATTTTACCTCTGACCCAAACTGCTGCTTCAGGAGTGTTGGCCGTATTGGGTTGTCTGTGGATAAGGAGAGTGGTGAAGGAGGTTTGTGGATTGGTCTTGAGTTTCAGTAGAAACATTTCATATCCATCTAATGGAGGTGAGGGTAGGGTGCAATTGAGTAGGTCAGATTTAGCGAAAAGAGAAACTCCTCCACCGATGGAATTGGTGCAGTCAGCTCTGTAATTTGAGTAGTTGGGTGGGATGGCTAGGCTGAGCTTTGGGCCTGAGGAACTATGGAGCCATGATTCACTGATGGCTAATAGGTCAACGTGGTGGTCAATAAGAAAGTCATGGACCTCTATGGTATGGAAACCCAATAATCAAACATTGATGTGGGGGCAGCAATGTGGCACTGTTGAAGTAGAAGGTCTGTTAGATACCAGGCTGACAGGTTGGGTGGAAATGGTGGAGAGGTGTGTGGTTGTCTGAGTGGAAGGTGTGTTGGACGCCAAGGTGACTGGTGGGGTCGAAGGGGTGGGGAGATGTGGGGGGCGAGGCGAATGTGAGCACCTGCTGGACCTCCTGTGTAGTGTGACTGTGGCTACTACAGGGAAGGAAAACCCATGTAAGTCTGGGGTGGGCCGTCGAGTAATGATGCAGGTTATGGGTTCTTTGGACACCCAGTAATGGATAAGAGGGCAGCACGGTAGAAGCGTGCTCATGTGTGGGTGCTGGGGGTGCCAGGCAGTCATGGCCGGTAAGTCTCTTTGAGGGTGGGGAAAAAGGGCATAGGCTTGTGGAACACCAAGTGAGGGTCACTGGGAATGGCGAGGGTAGAATGTGCTATGTGCTTTACCAGTGTGGAGCAGGTGTCGTGCAGATGCATAGGTGGTGGCAAGGCTGGTGGCAGGGAGATTAAGGTTTTCTGTGGCGAGTGGTCTAGGACGGGAGATTTGGGACAGGCAACTCATGGTGGACATTCAAGCTCATGGGAGTACTGGATAGTGTGTGTGTTGAGGGTATAGTTGGTGGCACATTGAGCTAAGACAGCAGGAGGCAAGAATCTGGAGGGCATAATATGCCAGTTGGAGGCCATGCACCGCAGGGCAGGAGCAGACATAATCAGGCAGTTCAAGCGAGAGGCAGGTATTGCCAGTGACAAAGAGGGGGAAGTGGGAAAAGGCACAGTGTTCGGAAAGGAAGGTGTCATGGGGGTTCCAGGGAGGTTGGGGTAGAGGTTATGGGAGTAGGAGGGTTAGTGATCTTAGATAAACAGCCAAAGCATGTGATCTTACCTCCCGGTGGACATGTAGGTGGAGTCGAGAAGTCAGAGAGCTAGTGATGGTCTTAGATGGTCGGAACAGATGGGGTAGGGCAGCATCAGGGCTAGACTGCACCTGGAACCTCGACTGCGCCAGACAGGGACAGACAGGGGGAATAAACAAGGGCCTTGGTTGTGAGCCTTTGTAGGGGGACAGCATCAACTGTCGGTTTCCTGGGACATCCTCTTCAAGTTGCTGCATTGACCAATCCCTGGTGGTTGGGGTGGGCCGTGGAGCCAGTGCACTTGGGATGCCTCGGCTATGGCAGGGACGTCGGCCATTTTTAAGTGGCCATACAGAGCATCAGACAATATTGTTGCAGGCAATGTGGCCAGCACAGGAGGCATCAGGCTGAACCCAGCAGGGCAAAACATTGAAATATAGCAGGGCTGAATAAAGCAGAGGCCTGCAGACTTTTTCATCAAACTAGAGTTGCTCGTAGTTTGCCTTACGGAGCATGTTGATAATTGTTCCTTCTGGTCGCTCGAAGTCTGGGTGTGCATCACAACTGTTCCTCCCTGCCTACCTGCACCTGTGTTTATACCTTAAATTGGATAAAAGCTGAGAAAGACGCGCTCCTGCGCGAGTGCCCTGCAAGTGTGGTTTGGCAGTTCGGCTGTCAGTCTAGCTCGGCGGCCGATTATCAATGGTATCAACTTTACTTGACTAAGTAATTGCTGTACAATCTATGATAAAAGTATGTACTGTGCTGAAATCCTTTGAAATCCACTGAATAAATTGTGCTCACAACTCATTACAACTTATCAGGGGACTTGAAATGCAGCCTTGGCAATAAAAGAAGCCCAACAACACATTATATAATTTGTACTGTAGGGGCATGAGCATGAGACAATCGAAGGACAAACAGGCTGCACATAGTAAAGACATCACACAGGTAAAAATTGGGAGACCCAAGACTGTATAGGAGGTAGTACCAGACACGGCCAGGGGTAAAATAACAAACATCTTTATGACAGAAGTACATCTGTGCCCAACCTCACAAGCTTGTTCACTGACAGTGATACGTTTGGAAGATAGTCAATTAGACCTATCCTAACCAACATCCCTAGACAATATTAATTCTTTACTTGAACTATTTTATTCTTTACAGCGAAGTGCAAAAGTCCCCCACAGTGGGCAGGATTAAGTGGCTTTGTGTAGAAATTTTGATAGGGTCCCTCAATCACATGTGGACCTGAGATCACATCTCTCATTCTCTCTGCTTCCCCGTTGCTGTTTGTGGAGGTGTATTATACAGAGAACAATGACAAAACACACATTGAAGAGGCTAGTTCTGAGGTATTCCAAACTTTGTGGACAATGATAAGGAAATTAAGGTGCAAGACCTGCTACTCAGGCGCATTGAATCACAGCAGCACCCCGAGGACATTACAAACTGCACCTTCACTGAGACAAGCAGGGATAAACAGAGAGGGGCAGAGAGAAGGTGACATTTGGATTGACTGAGCAAAGTAATAAAGCGGAGATCTCTAATGAACAAGCGGAAATAGAACCTATTTATGAACTTATGGAAGCAACAGCAGCATGCACATGACGCGGAAAGAAAGAAGAAAGATGAAAATAGCTGCTATTAAACAACAACAAGTGAATAAGGAATCATATGTGAGAGCAGCTAAAGAGCCAGAACTGACAATGATAAGGACTACTAAAAACATCAGAAAAAAGCAAGACAGTATGGTAACAGGAGGCTGCAATGATGGGGAAAAACGCTTGGTACTTTAACCAGCTGCCTTGCTAAAGCACAAGGAAAATACTATAGTGGAACAAGACGACATTACTTGTAATTCAAGAATAATGGATGATGAGAGTTACGCATCATTCATGATAGAGGCTGGCTCTACTCCGGAGCTAAGACTTGAGTCTAGAGTACCCAGAACAAAAGAGAGTATAGCCATCACTCAATCATTATTCAAAAGGAAAGTCCTCATTTTAGTAGTACTAACTTACTGATCAGTAGTATCTTTCCACACAAGGGTGAGAAATGGTTGAACAGACCGGTGATACTAGGAATTTTTAACTCTATACAACAACTAAGAGTACTCCTCTCTAAGGATCTGGAGTATGTTGAATTGCTTGATGACACCAAAAATCCAACATCAATTAATCTTTGTCATGTGCAAGACACTGAGGATCTGATTGAGCCATACATAAAGCACATTACAAAATGGGATATGATGTGACAATCATGGAGTCAATGGCAATTAACAATTACAACACAAGAGCGGTTGACACAATAAGTCTCAAGCACAGTACTAGGCCTGGAAGAATCACCAACTCAGACTCAACTTCAACTCATTGTGGAACATCTACCGGCCTGAATAATTGAAGAACGGGACTCAGTATAACAACTTCTGGTCCTAGTAGAAAGGTCACGAGGAGTGGACAGACTGCTCCAACTGATGAGGAAGAAAACTAATGGGCTTGGCTGACCGGCTTCCTCCCTATAAATCCTATCCATCATCCATGATCTACCAGATTTGCAACATAGCATACTTATGGTCACTGTCACCTGTTACACCCTCAAAATGCACACACGTTATTATTTGAATTAGACATATTTTTTTGTAGGAGACGTGGCTTATGAAGGAAATTCTGATAGATGGCTACAACCTCAACCAAGTATTTCTGCAAAAGGGTCCAAAAGGTCGGCCCAGGGAGGTCTTATTATTGGAACCAATACAGAATTTGCGGTTAAGAAAATTGAATTTGTGAGTAGCATACACACTGTTCTCCCATAGAGGTTGAGATTAATGGTCAATGGGAGAATAAAAAGATTCTACTGATTAATATGTATACGCCACCTAGAGTAACGCTTACAACTGACATTTTAGACACCCTTGCAATGTTTATAGTTGAGTGGAAATTGCAGCCAAAATATTAAATGGTGGTAAAAGGGGGAACCTTAATGCCCACTGTTTGTCATTACTGGAAAAGCTCTGCCTGCTCACACTAAGTCCCCCAACAGGCAGGGGAAGAGAAGGCTGAAGTTTACAAATGACTGGAGTCTAGACATGCTTAACTGGACTACTGTTAGGGAGAATTCTCTGTTTAGGCTGAATTTCCTAACCTAGTGAGTCCCCCAGTAGCTTTGCTGGATTTCTGGAGTTTGTTTTTGTCCATCCTGCCAAGAGTGAGACTCTTTTCTCCCACTCTTGGACATGAATGTGGTTGATTCCTGTGAATGTCAATGTGTTCTATGGGCAATGGGGTCTTTTACTCCATACAGTCTCATGTGTTTTACTATGTGTGTTACACCGCACCTCTGTGCTATAACACTGGGGCGTCCTAGAGGATCCCCACCATAGACTCGATACCCTGGGACTGACTACTGTCTCCCAGGGCATGTAAAGTCACCATTGGCTTTACTAGACCTAAATTTACTAACAGAACTAGTACAAACCATCCTATTGTGGATGTACTAGTAGGGGTAATTCGATTACCCCTGGGTCGGTTATTAGAGGGGGCACTGTCCCGTCACCCCTCGTCGAGTTTTGGCTGGTGACAGTGGAAACTACTTGTTATATTCGACCCCGAATATAACTCTATGGGATTCTTCCCATTGTTGGAGGCTAATACTTTTTCCCGTTAGTCTCTAACATACCGCCGGTTTATTTGTCTTAAATAAATCTACCGGTCTGTATTTTCTGCCAGAGCTCGGCTTTAAAAATGGCGTCTGTGTTCACCTCTTTAACTCCGAACCATAGGTTGAGCCCTTTGTTCCACTTTTGGCGGGCTTCTCCACAGAAGCCCTCCAGAGTGGTGCCAATCTGTCTGGGTACCACAGGGGATGTGGGAGGGGGTTTAGGCACCCTGGACTGAGTTGCCTTTCCAACTCAAGTCGCACTCTGGTGTGATTGGCCCAAGTGTTGAGCCACCCCGCTCACCACTTAGCGTGTTTTGATTGACAGCTAGGCTGAATGAATGGGGGTTTGCTGCATAAAAGCTGGGCTTTTGGGACTGGATCTTCAGAAGTCGCCACAGGACCTAAGAATCCGACGAGGGTAAAGCTGAGCCGACCTGCAACGACGACACCTCCGGTGGAGCCCTGCTGAACCGACTCACCACTTCCCAACGACAGAGGAGATCTCCCCGCTGGAGAGTCTTCTCCCCCTGACTGGTGGGAACAACCAGTCCCTTTGCTTTTTCTTCACTTCCAGGGCGTAGTGGTCGAATTGCCCGTGCTGAGCACCCCGGCAACCGGATAGCCACTGGCCCATACCGCGACCAAAAGGTGGTGCCTTGTGACGGAGCACTCCGCGGCTGGTCTCTTCCCTGGTGGTGCAACGATCTTCAACTTTCCTTCGACGACGAGACCCTCTCATCTCTTGGCAAAGCCCCGACTTGCATCCACCACCAGGAACAACTGCCCCCGCCGGAGCTGTCTCTGCACTTATAAGGTACCGTGTCCGCCTGGCTTCCCTTGTGATGGTTAGCGTGAGGTGTCTTAAATCCTTACCTTTCCATTGGGTCGCCTCCAGACTTTTTGTTCTAAACTGGTCCAACCTTTCTGTGACAATTTGCTACAAAGACTCGATGTGCGTTTCCACTGTGATACTTGTTGGGACATATCGCCTTGCCTCTCTCCGAGTGGGCCTGGCCTCTGAACTTTGCAATCCACAGTAGCCCCTGCCTTGGGGGCCTTGCATTTGCTTTGTAAAAGTGTTGGTACCGAGTTGGTTTCATACCCTGCCTTTTCTCTCCCGTTCTAACGAATATTAGAGTGCCATCTAGGTTGAAGCATTCACCTCTGACTGCAAATAAGTGGTGCCGTTGAACCTAGACTTGTCGAAATATTGTTAGGGGATTGATATACTTAGAGTAATCGTAATTGAAGTTGTTTGCCGTATTAGTGCCAGTGTGTTTTCATAGATGTGTTCTTAAAATAAATAATTATATCTTTACACCCAAGCTCTGTTCGTGTCTACTTGTTCTACTGTGTAAATTGCCCTATCTTGTATACTCCACATACTGCCTAATTCTTCTTGAGGGAAGTCTGACTGCTCAGCAACAGCTACCAGGTGAACCTGTGTGGTACAGACTGCTACCAAGTGGGTTTACTGCCAAACACCTGTAAGCCTAAATCTTTTGCAGTGGTCCCAGAGGGAACTGCACAGGTTTCTGCTTAACATTGGTGTACAGCGGTGGGATTTGTATCGAGTAAACAGTTTAGAGTGCTTTTCAACACTTTAGGATAACTAACCACAAAGCTTAGCACTAAAAAGCAACTTTCAAAAACATGTCTACTATGGAGGTTTACAGCCAAGAGTCCTTGTCAGGCGAAAGTACTGAGAGTTTGAGAGCTCTCTTTAGACAATGGAATCCTTCTGTAAGAGGCAAGAAAGTAGAACTGATAGCGAGACTGCTGGAAAACCAAAGTCTGGGGACAGGTTCAGAGGAACCAACTTCTCCAGCAAATGTAGATAACAGTAATTGTGTTGATCTAAATCAAAGTTCTGATGATAGTGATGAAGAGGCTGAAGAGGAAGGAGAGGCTAACGAAACTGTCTCCCCTGCTCTCCTGTCTGCCTTACCAGCTGTACCTACTGGGCCTATAACAGGTCCCACACTAAGTCCTCAAGTCCTTGAACAAGAACAAATGAAAATAGGCTTGGAATTCAGAAGGATTACTGCTCAAACTGAACAGAAACGCCAAGAAATGCAACACATTCTTAGGCTCAGAGAAATGTAGCTCAAGCATGAGTTAGAAATGAAAAAGTTGTCTGTCGAAACTGCTTCTGTCTCTGGCTCCTCTAGAAGTTCCAGTCCCAAAAGACCCCGGATGCCTAAGGAATTAGTGGGTATGCATGAACCTAAGTTGAATGTGTTGGATTGGCTGAGTTTGTTTGAGTACAATCATGGGCTCCAGAACATCACAGGTAATGAGCTACTTACCTGGTTGTTCTCTAGGCTCCCCCCTGTTGCAACTGATGTGGTAATGGAGTTGGGGGAGGAGGATAGGAAAGAGTATGAAAGTGTGAAACTAGCTTTGATAGCTAGATTTGGGAAGACCCCTTCCCAGTATCTTAAGAGGTTTAGAACCCTCAAAAAGAATGATCGTACCCCTTGGGCTACCTGGGTGAGTGAAGGGTTGAAAAACTTAGAGGGATGGATTAAGGGTTACAAAGTGAACACTTATGAGGGTATGAAGAATCTTTTTATGTTGGAGTCTATTTATGATGCCTGTTCTCCTGAGCTCAGACAGCACTTGGCTGACTCGAAGGAATTGGATTCCAGGAAGCTAGCTAAGGCTGCTGACTTGTGGGTTGCCAACAGGGCTACTCATAAGGATTCTGGGGCAACTCAGAAGAAGGATGAGGGAAACCAACCTAAAAAAGAATCAAAAGAGAATTCTAATAACTCAAATTCCAAAGAGGGCCCCAAACAAAACCATAAGGGTAAGCCACAAGGAAAACCACAGCAGAATAGTGTACCTTCTGGTGCCAAACCGGAGGGAGGCCAGAACAAGCCACCATTCCAGAAAGCATTCGGTAAATGCTTTGTTTGTGGCTCGACTGACCATGTGAAAGGAGATCCCAGATCCAAGGGTAAACCTTCAGGGGTCCAGCTTGTCTCCTTAGCCTTCGCTCTAGAGGAGGAAGTCCAAATGGCAAGTGGAAACTTTCTACTACTGGCTGACGAACCCACTGGAGTCTCAGCCAGTATTTCTTTAGTTTCTCTGGGTTTGTGGGAACAACAGAATTTAGATGTCTATAATTCTATCCCAGATAATACTAAAGAGTATTATAAGGACAGTGTCCAGGTGAATGGTCCGGAGACTCCTGCCATTAGGGACACTGGGGCCAGCATAACTGTGGTGGATACATCTTAATTTCAGGCTGAGGATGTTGCTAAGGCACCCAAACGCCTCACCAAGTTAGATGGATGGTCTGTGCAGATGCTTCCTCAATTACCAGTTCTCATCCAGTGTAACGACATGACTGTAAAGTTACCTGTCAGCATACAGAGTGAGGTACCAGGACGAGTTCTGTTGGGTAACGATTTAAAAACTCTCATACCCCCAGACCTCCTAGTAAATGGTTACAGGACTAGCAAGGGAGACCTGCTAACCAGACCTGCAAGGGAGAGAACCATGAGAGGTACTCCCCAGGAGATGATGAAGAAAGATATCACTCCTGCTCCACTGGAATTGTCAGCTGCTGTCTCAAAGAAATCAGAAGCGAAAGGAAACCTAAGACTTCTATCCCAAAACCAGCAGCCAGCATTCCAGTGCAGCCAACAAGAACTTCCCCGCGGTTGTCCGAAAGTACACCCATAACTCCCTCCAGCTGAGGCTGAGAGGGTGGTACAACCCTGTGTGGTAGAATTAGACTCTGAGGAAGAGCTAATAGAAGGCCAGGAACTCATTGGAGATCTGGATCCTGTTGACCATCCTGAGCTGCTGTCTTTACTGGCAGAAGGTGGACCCAACAGGGCAAACTTCAGTAAGGGACAGAGGGAATATCCAACTCTGGAAGGTCTTCACCACCAGGCAGAAGCTCAGGCTGAAGGGCAAGAGCCTGGTAAATACAGGTTGCACTAGGAAGATGGCCTTTTCTACAGTGAACCGACCGAGTCTGCACCTGGAGACTACAAACGACTTGTAGTACCCCAAGAGAACAGACAACAGTTCTTGCAGTTAGCCCACAAGATTCCTTTGGCTGGTCACTTGAGTTTCAAGAAGACTAAGGAAAGGCTCTCTCTCTACTTTTATTGGCCGAAGATGGGGGCCGAAGTAGAAAAACACTGCAGGAGCTGCCACACCTACCAGACCTCTGGTAAGGTTGGCTCCAAGAATGTGGCACCTTTAGTGCCTTTCCCAGTTGTGGGAGACCCATTTGAGAGAGTAGGGATTGACTTTGTTGGTCCCCTTGATCCTCCAACCTCCTCAGGCAACAGGTTTATACTTGTTGTAGTAGACCATGCTACTAGGTATCCTGAGGCAATTCCTATGAGGACTGTTACAGCTCCGGGTGTGGCTAAGGCCCTCCTTGGTATTTTTACCAGGGTCGGGTTTCCTAAGGAAGTAATCGCTGACCGGGGTCAAACTTTATGTCCCACTACATGAAAGCCATGTGGACAACCTGTGGAGTTACTTAAAAGTTCTCAACAGCTTATCACCCACAAACCAATGGGTTGGTAGAAAGGTTCAACCGAACCATGAAGAGCATGATAGGTGCTTTAGAAGAACCCCTTAAATGAAAGTGGGACCTTCTACTGCCATGCCTTCTCTTTGCTTATAGAGAAGTCCCTCAGGATGGAGTAGGTTATTCTCCCTTTGAGCTTCTCTATGGTCATCCCGTCAGAGGTCCATTGGCCATGATTAAGGAGGGGTTGGAGAGTGCTCCTTCCCCCAAGCCAGTCAGAGTGACTGACTACGTGATAGGTCTCCGGAGGAGAATGTCGCACATGATGACGGAAGCAAATAATAACTTGAAAGCTGGACAAGCATTGGTCAAGCACTGGCGTGATCAAAAGGCTAACATGGTTGAGTTCACTCAAGACCAGCTAGTTCTCGTTATGATCCCAACAAGGCAGAGGGCCTTGCAAGACAAATGGATGGGACCCTTCAGAGTTGTGGGTAAACTCGGAGAGGTCAACTATCTGGTGGACTTGGGCAATCCCAAGGAGGCTCCGACAGTCTTCCACACCAACTGAAAGCGTATGTCTCGAGACCTGATGTAGGAGCGTTGCTTCTAGCATCATCCGAGGAAGAAGAAGAGAGTGAAGCTCTTCCTGATCTCCTCAGAGGCTTACCTTTAGACGAAAAAATTGAAGGAGTAAATCTCTCTTCAAATCTGACACCTGAGCAACAAGAAGAGTGCAAATCTATGTTGAATCAGTTTGCCTCTCTGTTCTCACTTTCACCAGGCTTGACCCCTTGGGGCCAGCATGACATACTCACTGGTGACTGTCTGCCAGTCAAGAGCAGAGGATACAGAATGTCAGACAATGTACGAACCCACATCAAAGGTGAGGTCAGCAAGATGCTTGATCTCGGGGTAATAGAGCCCTCTACTAGTCCATGGTCTAGCCTAGTTGTGTTAGTACCAAAGGCAGGATCTAAAGAACTCAGATTCTGCGTGGATTATAGAGCTCTTAATGCAGTCACCAAGACTCATGCCCACCCTTTGCCAAGAACAGATGAGTTGGTGGATAAACTTGGTTCAGCCATGTTCCTCAGCACATTTGACTTGATGTCAGGCTATTGGCAAATAGCCCTGACAGACCATGCCAAGGAGAAAACTGCATTTTCTACCCCCGTTGGCTTATACCAGTATAAGGTGATAACTTTCGGATTGAAAAATGCACCTGCTACATTTCAACGGATGGTAAACCAGGTTCTGAATGGGATGGAGGACTTCTGCATGGCATACTTGGATGATATAGCAGTGTCCAGCAATTCCTGGGAAGAACTTGTAACCCACCTAAGAGATGTTTTGCAGGCTCTTGGATGAGCCAATCTGATCATAAAGGTGAGTAAATGCCAAATTGGACAGAGTAAGGTAGTCTATCTTGGACATGAGGTAGGAGGTGGAGAAATAAGGCCATTGCTCAGTAAGATTGAAGCTGTGCAAAATTGGACAACACCTACTACTCAGACCCAAGTGAGAGCCTTCTTAGGTCTCACTGGGTATTACAGGAATTTCATTGAGAACTATGGGACCATAGCTTCTCCTCTGAATGTCATCCCCTCTCCAAAATTTCCAAAAAAAGATTAGATGGAACGAGGAGTGCAATCAGGCTTTTGAAAACCTGAAAAAGGCTCTTTGCCAAGCCTCAGTACTCAGAGCTCCTGATTACCACCAAATTTTCATTGTGCAGACAGATGCTTCTAATGTAGGAATATGTGCCGTACTCAGTCAACTGGATGGGAAAGGTAGGGAGCACCCCGTTTGCTTCATCAGCCGCAAGCTGAAGGATCCTGAAACAAGGTGGGCAACAATCGAAAGAGAATGCTTTGCTATTGTGTGGGCTCTGAAGAAGTTTAGGCCATACTTGTATGGTTCTACTTTTGTCATTCAGACTGACCACCAACCCTTGAGTAATGCAAATGAAAGGGGAAAACCCAAAACTACTGAGATGGTCAATCTGCCTGCAAGGGTTTGATTTCACCATTGAGCACAGGTCAGGGTGTCACCACCAAAATGCTGATGGTCTCTCTAGGATGTATGTCATCGACTAGAGGTATGAGATTCATCCAGGAATGGATTAAATCCTCCTGTCCCTTAGTCTGGGGGGGGGGGCAAGTGTTAGGGAGAATTCTCTGTTTAGGCTGAATTTCCTAACCAAGTGAGTCCCCCAGCAGCTTTGCTGTATTGCTGGAGTTTGTTTTTGTCCATCCTGCCAAGAGTGAGACTCTTTTCTCCCACTCTTGGACATGAATGTGGTTGATTCCTGTGAATGTCAATGGGCCTCATTCCGACCCTGGCGTTAACCAAGGGGCTATTAGCGCCTTGGTTGAAGCCGTTATTTTTCCGACTCTGCCATGGTGAATGGCGGAATTACCGCCCCATTCCAAGGTTGGCGGGGTCAGTAATTCCCCATTCACCATGGGCCCTTCCCCATTCCCATTTTTGCCCCCTAGGGCGCTATGGGAATGGAGAAGGCGCTAATTACGGCACCGTAAATTACGGTGCCGTAATTAGCTACTAGGTCCCTTTGCGGGTTGGTTTTTTAACGCCTGCAAAAAGCAGGCGTTAAGTACCAACCCGCAAAGGGAACTCGGAATAGGGCGGTAAGGGTTTAACGGCACCGGTCTCGTTACCGGTGACCGTTAACCCTTACAACCCTACTCGGAATAACCCCCAATGTGTTCTATGGGCTATGCAGTCTTTTACTCCATAGGGTCTCATGTGTTTTACTATGTGTGTTACACCGCACCCTCCGTGCCGTAACACTGGGGCGTCCTAGAGGATCCCCACCATAGACTCCATACCGTGGGACTGACTACTGTCTCCCAGGGCATGTAAAGTCACCATTGGCTTTACTAGACCTAAATTTACTAACAGAACTAGTACAAACCATCCTACTGTGGACGTACTAGTAGGGGTAATTCGATTACCCCTGGGTCTGTTATTCGAGGGGGCACTGTCCCGTCCCCTCTCTTCGAGTTTTGGCTGGTGGCAGTGGAAACTACTTGTTATATTCGACCCCGAATAGAACTCTATGGGATTCTTCCCATTGTTGGAGGCTAATACTTTTTCCCGTTAGTCTCTAACATACCGCCGGTTTATTTGTCTTAAATAAATCTACCGGTCTTTATTTACTGCCAGAACTCGGCTTTTAAAATGGCGTCTGTGTTCACCTCTGTAACTCCGAATCAAAGGTTGAGCCCTTTGTTCCACTTTTGACGGGCTTCTCCACAGAAGCCCTCCAGAGTGGTGCCATTCTGTCTGGGTACCACAGGGTGTGTGTGAGGGGGTTTAGGCACCCTGGACTGAGTTGCCTTTCCAACTCAAGTCGCACTCTGGTGTGATTGGCCCAAGTGGTGAGCCACCCCGCTCACCACTTAGCGTGTTTTGATTGACAGCTAGGCTGAATGAATGGGGGTTTGCTGCATAAAAGCTGGGCTTTTGGGACTGGATCTTCAGAAGTCGCCACAGGACCTAAGAACCCGACGAGGGTAAAGCTGAGCCGACCTGCAATGACGACACCTCCGGTGGAGCCCTGCTGAACCGACTCACCACTTCCCAACAACAGAGGAGATCTCCCCGCTGGAGAGTCTTCTCCCCCTGACTGGTGGGAACAACCAGTCCCTTTGCTTTTTCTTCGCTTCCAGGGCGTAGTGGTCGAATTGCCCGTGCTGAGCACCCCGGCAACCGGATAGCCACTAGCCCATACCGCGACCAAAAGGTGGTGCCTTGTGACGGAGCACTCCGCGGCTGGGCTCTTCCCTGGTGGTGCAACGATCTTCAACTTTCCTTCGACGACGAGACCATCTCATCTCTTGGCAAAGCCCTGACTTGCATCCACCACGAGGAACAACTGCCCCCGCCGGAGCTGTCTCTGCACTTAAAAGGTACTGTGTCCGCCTGGCTTCCCTTGTCACGGTTAGAGTGAGGTGTCTTAAATCCTTACCTTTCCATTGGGTCGCCTCCAGACCTTCTTAACTTTTTGTTCTAAACTGGTCCAACCTTTCTGTGACAATTTGCTACAAAGACTCGAAGTGCGTTTCCACTGTGATACTTGTTGGGACATATCGCCTTGCCTCTCTCCGAGTGGGTCTGGCCTCTGAACTTTGTAATCCACAGTAGACCCTGCCTTGCGGGCCTTGCATTTGCTTCGTAAAAGTGTTGGTACTGAGTTGGTTTCATACCCTGCCTTTTCTCTCCCATTTTAACGAATATTAGAGTGCCATCTAGGTTGAAGCATTCACCTCTGTCTGCAAATAAGTGGTGCCATTGAACCTAGACTTGTCGAAATATTGTTAGGGGATTTATATACTTATAGTTATTGTAATTGAAGTTGTTTGTCATATTAGTGCCAGTGTGTTTTCATAGATGTGTCCTTAAAATAAATAATTATATATCTTTACACCCAAGCTCTGTTCCGTGTCTGCTTGTTCTACTGTGTAAATTGCCCTATCTTGTATACTCCACACACTGCCTAACTCTTCTTGAGGGAAGTCCGACTGCTCAGCCACAGCTACCAGGTGAACCTGTGTGGTACAGACTGCTACCAAGTGGGTTTACTGCCAAACACCTGTAAGCCTAAATCTTTTGCAGTGGTCCCAGAGGGAACTGCACAGGTTTCTTCTTAACAACTATTGAAGGGGATATTCCCGTTTAGAAAACTTGGAGAGGAAATGGAGGGTCAGCTACGCTCGATTACTTCTTTGTGAGTTGTATGTCAAGGGATGAAGTTCAAGAAATTAGTTCCAGCTTCAATGTCGATAGTGACCGTACTATGGTAACTCTAACCCTTGGAATTGACAACAGGTATAATACCAGCAGGCAAATAGGTGATGTAGAAGCAAACACCACATGTAATCGTGTCACTTGGTCTAACAGGAACATTGAGGCTATGAAAAACGACCTAACTATTAATCTTAAGCGATTATACACGCTCACTGGTTACAGCAAAGTCGAATACTTGATAGAATGGCTCAAGAAAGTGATCACATTTGGTGTCCCAGTGAGAAGGAAATACTCTTTTAAAGAAGAGGGGTCTAGAAGCAAAGTATACAACTCCAATATTAGAAATGCTAAATGCAGGTTAAGGCAAATTATCAGGCGTATACTGAGGTGTGAATCAGATTCCACCAAGGCATTCATGAAATAATGCCTACAGCGACTGGTCTAAGATGTGGCACATGCACAATGAGAGTGCTCATGGCAGCATACGTTAAGAACTATCACAAAGACCAACATAATATAAATGTGGTGGCTATTTAATGGGACTCAAGGTGATGAAGCAGAAACACTCTTAAATCCCATAAAGGAACAATCTTCGGCTGACCACATTCGTAAGATGTACACCAGTAATGAGCCTGATATAGAACATCACCACCCTGTAAACTTGAAACCATGTAGCCTGAAATTTGACAAGTTGGATACAACCATTCAAATCAAGAGGTTGAATGGATCAAAAGCAGCTGGCCCTGATGGGCTTCCGAACTTGGTGATCAAAAAAGAACAAGAAAGTTGGGGTCAAACTATGTTTAACTTTTTTGATAAGGTCTGTAAAGGGTAGACTCCCTCTTAGTTGGAAGAAAGCAATAATCATTCCAGTTTATAAAAAATCAGAAAGAAGTGACCCTAACAACCACAGACTGTTATCAATGTTAGATTCATCCGGTAAACTATTTGCTTCTTTGATTCTAGATAGACTGAAGATTTGGGCAGAAGACCTTGAGATACTGGGTGCATTTCAGGTAGGCTTTAGAGCAGGGTCTAATACCATACACAGTCTAGTCTTATTGAGTTATTTGATGCAGACGGCACACAAAAAGGAAACTCCAACTGTACACCTGCTATTTCTATTGACTTTAAGTCAGCTTTTGACATGGTTAGTAGGGCAAAACTGTGGAGCACACTAATAGCCTGTGGAATACCTGAAGATCTCTTGTCTGTTCTGCAGGATTCTCATTCAGATACTTTGGTCTGGATCAGGTTGGATGGCATGGGCGTGTGCACTGGAACATTATTACTAACAAAGGCCTGAAACAAGGCTGTGTGCTCATGCCCATGCTTTTCAATGTGTATATGACAGACTTGCTGGGAAGACTGAGTATAATTATAATTATAATGATAAACTACTATACCCCTAAGATTGGGAATAGGCAAGTGCATTGGATATCCTACGCAGACAACATGGTCTTACTAAACCATACAATGTGCCACTTAATAGGTCAGCACAGGAACTCTGTGCTGACCGGGAACTCTGCGCTGACCTTGATTTTGGTCAAGGTATATTACAAGCATTTTCACTTTCTGTTGTGTTGCAATTTTGCACCCAGCTACCTGAAAGTGCTGGTATTCTAATCCCAGTTTGTTTTTACTCTGGTGTTGGTACCCATTACCATGAGTGCTGTTTATTCCCTGAGAAATTAACTGATTTTAAATCAGGACAAAACAAAATCCATGACAAGAGGTCAGAAAAAGGATAGTAAGGTGAATTGTCGTATACAAGGCTTTTGTGTTAAGTGAGTCATGGAGTACAAATACCTAGGTGTCACAATTAGGAATGACTGAAAGTATGGACAACTGAAAAGAGACAGCACTTCTAGAGCACATGTATTAACCACTCTTACAAGGACATTTGAAGACAACATAGCAGGTTACAGTCTAAAAGTCATAATTACCATCTGTAATTAGTGTATGGTGCCGGAAATAGTATATGGAGTGGACGCACTTGGCTAGCGAACGGTGGACTGGCTTAACACACTGGAAGGTGGCATCCTAAGAAGAATATTGGGATTGAAACAGTATGTTCCAGTCTAGGCGATTCAACTGTAACTTGGATGAATATCAATGTGGGCACTGGTACATATCCAATGCGGTACTCTGTAAATAAAGGACAGAAGAGAACCCAAAAACCGGTTGTTGTCCGTTATCAGTACTATACTCGCCGGTAGCTGTGAGGGTCTCCTGCGGAACTATGGACAACAGGCACTGGAACTGTTTGCACAGGTTAGGTGGACTCCGGGCTGGGAGCAAGCAGTGCACTCATTAATCAAGGAATTCTCAGAAAAGGTGAAACTATGAGATTGGGGAAAAAACTTTGTACATTTACCCAGGCTTAAAAACTACTCTGAATATGCAATAATTCAAAATAAGTAACTAACCCCCCAAGAATGCCTAGATAAGTGCCCGAGCCCTACACTGAGGAGATTCCAGTTATAGGCCCACGTCTGGGAAGGGAAGATAAGAAAGAGGATTCAGGCTGTGTAACCAGAAGCACATTCTGGACTTCCCACAGCTTGTGATGACAGCCTGTGTTGGGGTGGGAAATGTGTCGGAGAATTACTTGAGGGCCTAGGCTACGTTTGTAAGATATTGAAAGTTACAAAGTATGGAGAAGGTGTTTACTTGCCACTGACTGTAAGCTGTGGCAGCATGTCCAGACATTACTGGACTCACTGTGAAATAAGCTCTAGGAACCTATTCCAGGGATAGACACACTTTGCTGCAACACTGAGCATCAGCCCAATATAGCCTACTGCAACTTTCTTGTTTGTGACTTTCCAGTAGCACTGATCCTTTTTATCTCTTAATTTTTAAAATTGTAATATAATGATGATATTCTACTCATTTATGTAAGTAGTTTTATTTATAATGGTTATATGTTGATATATACTATTTGATGCATAATTTGTTTGTTATATAAAAACAATGCGATTTAAAAAAACTAAAACACACACAAAAAATAAAGAAAATGTCCTTGTGTTTGAGCCTAACCTGTACAACTGAACACATATGCTCTGCTCTATGCAAAGAGCTCAGTTGTTGGACATACAAATTGCCATATTACATAGACATTTGCAATAGCAATAGCAGGCTTCTGTCAGAGTTTGGTGGTTATTTAATGCTAAATCAGCCAAATTATCACCAAAATCGAATACCGTTACCACCAATTTGTTCTGTTGGTTTAGCACTGAATTACAAGTCGTAGTGGGGCAGTCTAATTCCCCATTTTAGAGTGTATGGCACTCCATGGGGAGTTTTGGGAGATTTACTGCTGGGCAATTTACCAAGTAGTAATTGCACCAGTGGGAAATCCACCATAAATTGTAATTTGTTGGTGCGAACAAGTCAGTGATAATTACATTACCACCCACAAAAGTGATGAACATGGAATTGCAAACATTTTTCTCAAACCTCCAAACTTGGAAAGAGGCACAATACAAGTGAGGTATCATGACAACACGTCACTAGACTACCATTTTAAGACCCAATGATACAAACTTGCACACATAAACAGCATTACCAGAGCATGAATACATCACAGCTGAAAAATTTGCCCAAAGGGGAAATTTCACAGTATGAACAAGCCTTTGCCTGCAAATTACATACAGTATAGACACGTTCTTATGTTATAAAGCACAGTCACTATCACTAATGGGCTTATAGCGCTGCAGAGTAAATTAAGAGACAGCTTGAACACAAGCCACATTACATAACATGAAACAGAGAACAGGGTGAACACAGTTTACACAACATGTCTATGTTTTTGTGGGCTCATAGCCAAGGACTGAGTGGATGCACACACACCAAATGTTTTCGTCCCCCAAACATTCAAATTACACCATCACTTGGCACCCATTATCACCTATATTGTAATCCTGGTACATGCCTGTAGAAAAGAAGACTAAGAACTGGATGTTACCAGGTTGAAGGCTTTAGTCATACAGGATATGAGTACAGGTGAAACAATAATCCTTAGGCAACACCGCACCAATACATGCATGGACAAGATGTGAAAATCTGTCACTATGAATATCAGCTGCCTCTGCCTAGAAGTGCCAACATCAATTGGCCTTGGATCACTCCTGTACTCCACTGCAGAGGGTGGTGAGCTAATCCCGGAAGATAGAACATCCATGTAAGTGTAAGGAGGAGAATATTATCATGTGAAACTAACTAGGTTCCAACACTCAGCCAACCTCACCCCCACATGAAATATGGGTTTCAATACAGAGCATCCCCATCTTCTTCATCTAGTTACAATTTGTCCCTCTCTTGGATGCCAGACTGAAAGAAAAGGTCACTCAAGCAAGCCAAACCTTACAATTATACACTTGCCGCAATGCACAATCAAGTGACACATGATAAGTACTATTAGTCGATGATGACATGTGTGAACAGTGCCTGCATCACAATCTATACAAAAGCAATGGACATTTGAGCGGTGTACTCTCAGAAGAGGAACATTCTAAAAACCTCAAAGAGCCACCACCCCCAATATTGACAAGGGCAAACCACTAAAGCCTGCAACAGGCCAAAAATCCTGCTGAGCAACCCTAGTCAAGATAGGGTAAAATCCCTACCCGATCCACCTAGCATGAGGTGGGGCTGGAACACATTGGCCCTCATTACAAGTCAGGCGTTAAGGGTTTAACGGCTCCGTCGGCGCCGTTAACCCTTAAGGCCTGACTCACACTTTAACGCCTGCTTTTTGCAGGCGTTAAAGTCCAAGGCGCTAATCGACCTTGGTGCTAATTACGGCACCGTAATTTACGGTGCCGTAATTAGCGCCTTCCCCATCCCCATTATGCCCTATGGGGCAAAAATGGGAATGGGGAAGGGCAAATGGTGAATGGGGAATTACCGCCCCACTCACCTTGGAATGGGGCGGTAATTCCGCCATCCACCATGGCGGAATCCGCTAATAGCTAATAGCACCATGGTCCACCGCCTGACTTGTAATGAGGGCCATTATGTGCAAAGTTCCCAAGGTAAAGACAATAGATGATTCTACTACTTTAGATGTCCTCTCCTCTGTAAAACATAAAGTTAGTAACATTTAAAGGATTAAATAACTCGGAAATGATAAAAAACAATGTATAATACACAAATAAACAATAAAAGAATCCAGGGAAGAAAATAAGCATTTTTGATTATTTAAAAGCAAGCTCCAAAAAATGGTTCCCACTTGTGTTCAAGCGCATTGGATTCATGCCAGATAATGAGAAGGTACTTATTGCACTGTGCAGCTTTTTATCTAGCTGCCATTTGCTGGACCGAGGCAGGTGAGACACTCAAGCTGTTCCTTATGAGGTGTGATGCATGCAGGTAGGTGTTGTCATGCTCCAGGTATGTTTTGCCGTCCTGTTGTGCAAACAAGATGTGAAGAATATAGTGTCACACAGTGTGTTGTGGGTCGTGTTCAAGCGTGACGCAATGTTTTGTGTAAATAATAATGTCCTGCACCCTCCCCATGGAGTGCATTGTATGTGATTAGTGCTATGTTAGGCGCCCCGTGGCTTAACAAAAAGCAAAATGCTATCACTGCCTATCTTATATACAAAATAAAAGCAACACCTACACTCATGAGCTATGCTACTGTTCCAATGACACAACGCCTTTGCGTCACTGCTGGTGGCCCTGATGCCCTGCTAGACGTTTGTCCTCAGGTGGGTGGAGCACCTGCATCTGAACACTAGCACAGTCATAGACAAACATATATATTAATTGCAAGTACATGTAAATCACCTTAGCAACATTGTGACAATTTGCACATAGTAAACCCATCATTTACAAACTATGATCCTTAATCTTTACGTTGCTGCTGTGCCACATACCTCTCAAAGTGTGTTCATTTCATTATTTCATCCCACTATTACCAGAAAAGAAATCCTACAGCTGGCATCACTTTCTTCAGGAACAGTAAATATGTGAAGTGGGTGACCAATCCCTTGTTGCTCAAAAACTTGTCCCTTCAATGAAACCACAAATGTGTACAATCAGTTGGGGTTGCTTATCCTAAACGAAGTGCTCAAATTGGAATCCCACATCAATAGTGGGGTCGGCGCTGAAAATCAAGAATGAAATGTGCTGACTTTAGTCACTTGGCTCTGGAATCGCTTACTGTTACTTCAAAAATATCAAAAAAAGGAAACAAAGAAAAAAGGGAAACACATTGCAAAAATGATCTGTGTTCCAACAGTAACACAATTCAAAAATAACTCAAAAGGAAAACAAAGGTGAGGGGTTTATGATGACAGAGTGAACACCAAATAAAACATATCTAAAGCAGCATTTTGTAGATTTAATAATAATTTGGTATTTATGTAGTGCTGCAAACCCTCGGGTATCTGAGGGCTGCTTATACCCACGGTGTGTAGTGATCATTTACGACTTCGGAAGGATGAAAGGCTGAGTTTGACCCGCCGGGATTCGAACCCTGCGTCAGCCGGCTCGGCAGGGATGTGAAAGTGAGCGCTCTACTGGCTGTGCCACTTGACCGGCTACACGATTTCACATAAGGTTCTCTAGTCAAGTAAGCAGATGAACAGAAAAATGAAGATACATAGTGGAGGTGCAAAGTGTTCAATCGCCATGTGAAACAGATTATTCAATTAGGTTCTGAAATAAGTATCATCACACCCCAGAAATGTACCAAGTGATGTTGTTCAATATGGATCATGGTAGTTTCAGCCCATATTAACGTAGACTCTTAATAATAACAAACTTAATAGCAGACAATAACGATCTACTGCACACAAACATATCAGGCACATAAACTCTGTAAACATCTATAAAAATTGTATATTTAATCTACTTTGTACGTGGTGTGATCAGGTAAAAAATTAAGCCAGAGTTACAACTGGCAGTTCAAAGAGGACGCAGGCTCACAGACAAACTAGTTTTTTCAAAAAAAACTTGGTCACTAAAACATGGCACTAGACCATTTTTATTTTAATGTATGGGGCTTTGTGAGGGGACAACCAGCATCCCTCCAAGATGGCCAACTACAGAAAGGCTAGGTCAATCATGAAACAAAAATATCGTGACACTAGTTAGCAGACATGCACAGTGGCTAAGTTATATTCTCTACGCATTCCTCGAAGCCACACAAGGATACATATGATTTCAAAATATCCTCAATTATGTAAACTAAGCAATCCAATTATGCAGTCGAGCAAGTCTATATATTATATAATCTAATGACACAGTAAGGCAAGCTGATGTTCATATGACAGCATAATACAGCTTGCATAATTATACCAAATGGTATATGGAGTCCACCACTTGACTCTTTGTTATAACGATCCTTAATACCTATATTGAAGCCTCCATCGAATTTAAGGAATAATACAGACAAAACGTAATATGGCTAGCCCATTGAACTGGATCTACATTGGCACTTAAAAAATGTACATGATTTCCTATCCCACAAATTCAACTGTCATGGCAAATGTTCATTGAGCCCAGTTTTATGATTATCTATATTAAGTATTCATGTGTTCCAACTCAATTAATTTTTCAAGTGACCTACTTCCACATAATGACTAAGCGAGGATGACTATACATGTTTGCTTCTAATGTGTGAACAATGTTCACAAACCCACATAGTGACCTCTCGTGCAGTTTAACTACATAATGTTTTTCACAGATAAATGTAATCATATATGCTCAATTCTTTGTCTGGCAATGTGTTTGTTCTCTAAGTCCATGTAAAGTTGGAGACAGTTTCTGTTGTGGTTTTCTTAGTGAATGTACAAGACATATGTTTTAACAAGGGTAATAATGACCCACTATAGGTGCCAAACACCAGACTGACAATAAAGGTGGATTTGGCATACCCTTTTTATTAAAGCATGTACAGACATGTTTCTAAGTTTGAGTCTTCACTTACATGCAAAAAGAGACTCGTTATAGAATTGAGAATCTCAACACACATGACATAACACCAAAGCTTGCAACAGACCAATAGACCTGCAGAGCAACCTAAGATACACAGAAATAGTCAAAAGGTGACTATCCCAAAAGGAAGACAGCCAGCAGAAGTGGTTTATTGGGATACAATGTGATGGAAGGAATCTCCTCAAGAACGCCTCACTGTGTTAACCAACACTAGAAAGTGTTATGCAACTGGGTTTTTACACTTCACTTTTCTGACATGTACCTGGTCTTCAGGTTCCCCCACAGTACGTCTGAAAGATAAGGAGAGGGCAGAGTGTTAGATTCATGGGTAGAGAGGAAAAATGCAAGACAATTGGGGATGATGCATGCAAACCAGAGGTATCATGAGCTCTGCATTCAGGTCTGCTTGTTGGTGCTCTATTTCGAGATACTAGAGGCCTTTGTGTCCAGAAGGAAGCCTTATTTGTCCATGCAGGTAGGATGCATTAGCCTAGGTTGAGGTATATAGGTTGGTTGTAGAGGTATAACGTTTTGTTGTTTGATATCTTTTGAGAGGGATATTACATTTCTGTGTGTGAATTGCTTAGTGTGTCTTTGTGCAGCGTGTTTGATTATAGATATTTCATATTTTAGTTTGGGGATGTTATCATAGGGTCCAGTGAGCAACTTAGAGTGCCCATCTGATTTTTCTCAGTAGTGATGCCCTTTGGGTACGCTGCTTGTGAGGAGAAGTCCTGGAGTATCCTGTTGTGGTCTGGTATCCCTAATCATGGACAATGTTCAAGGATTGGTTCTGGATCAGAGTGGGGAAAATGGGTTGGCTTCAGATATATTCAGCAGTGGGCACCAAGTAGACAGTTGTTAAGAATAATTCCTGAAAAGTGTCCATACTAGCGATTCCAGAAAAGGCAGCTACCTATTCTGGTGTCTAACAACCACCCAGTATGCTAGCAGAGGAGTTCACATTCAATATCTAAGAGGCAACCACACAAATTACAATCAGCATTGGGAGAAAATCACAGTATGCAACTGACTGCATTGGGCATACAGGGTCAGATAAGTCACACATTAGAGTGCAACAACAGGGGCATAACACTCTCATTTGTGCAGTATGATGAAAATCTACAGAAGCAGTTAAGTAGTTCTTGTGGCAAAACACAAAATGTGATGTAACAGCTCTTTTTAGATCAGTATATTTTAATATTATTTAACTCCCAGAAACAGAAATACAAGCTATATTATTTACTGGCAGAGGTGCAGTTTACCACTAATGTACCCACACACTTATCAATGATATATATGTTCTTCCTGCTTCCTGTAAGTAGAGTGCAGAGGCAGTTATTATTATTATTATTATTATTATTATTATTATTATTATTATTATTATTATTATTATTATTACTATAATAATAGAAGGAAACAGTGAGGTAAATAGAGATACAAGGGAGCTGGGAGCTAACTACGGTGGAGTGGGAGGATGGCCAATTCAGCAGCAAGGGATCTACAAGCAATCTGGGGAGGAAAAAGTAGGGAGCATATCACTCAGTCTCATGTAGGGTGGGAAATGGAGGGTGTGTGGACCTAGGTGTTAGGGAGGAGCCATTCCTTGAAGATGATGGTCTTGAGATTTTTACTGAGCTCCAGACGTTCCGTGACAAGTCTGATGTTGACTGGGAGGAAGTTCTGGAGTCTTAGGGCATAGACAGAGAAGGCCGGTTCTCTGTTTCTTGCCTTCCTGCACGAGCACAGTTCAAGTCTGCACATGTCCTTAATTATGGTGTTTCACAGAGCTCTGGAGAGTCCTCAGTGAGGTAGCTGTCGGACTTCAGGGTGACAATTTTTTTGATGGAGCAGGATTTGAAGAATATGCAGGCTTGCAGCGGGAGCCAGTACAGTTCAATGAGAGTCAGGGTGATGTCATATTTGCAGAGTCCTTTGATGAGTAATGCAATAGCATGCAGGTCACATCTCAGCAGTACCAGGGCAGTCACCAGTAGAGCTTTCAAAAGGTAATTTCCACCATCCAGGTGAGAGAGGACCAAGGCTTGGACAGCAAATCTGAAGTTGTTTTCTGGCATGAAGGGCTTGATTTTCCAGCCCTGCAGAGCATAAGGCAAGATCAGATGAACCCAGGTAATATGTCTGTCAGTTAGGAAGCTTATTATAAAAAATGTTAAAAAAAATAATTTTGAAGAAAGCGGCTGTCGTTGCTGATACTAGGACCCTGGAATATGTATGATTTAAACTTCTAACTTGTACAGTAATGTGCAGCAGGAATATGCAAAGTGAGAAATAATTAACTATATCATTGGTTCTGATTTTCTAACTCTTTGTCTGACTATAAATTCAAGACTAGTTCAGCAGAGCAGCACCAGTCACATGTACATAAGGAAGATGTAGTGCATCTATGAATTATTAATACCTGTACATATTTTAATAACTCTGTCATGAATGCAGCTACAGAAACAAAAAATAATGTATCTGAATTCAGAATGACCCTGTAATCTTTAATATAAACTTCTTATTATAGGCACAGGTCCATACAAGAAATTATAATTACATGTAATATTTCAGTTCAATTTGATCATAGTTCTGAGAGAAGGGCTTACTGTCATGCGCCCCTTCTATGTGAGGGTATGGGACCGATGGCGACACAGCTGCCATAGAATTGCTCCATTACGTTAGACCGCTACGGTTTCAGCGGTCTAGTTTTTTCCTCTCTGTCATGGCCGCCGCCGGCTTTTCAGCAGCTCTCCGCCGACGGCAGACGCGTTGCAACTGTGTATCTTTCTACCAGCGGTGAGTGAAGTTTTCCCTTGGCTCCGCTGAGCTCCTATTTCCTTCGGCTCTCGCTCCTTTTCCTCTTTTCACCCTTTGCGCTCCGGCTTTCCTCCGCTGCTCCCTTCTTTCTGGCGTTTGCTTTCGCTTCGTTGGCTTTTGCCTTGCCCGCTCTCCCAGGAATTCTGTTCCTGCTTGTGTCCTTCTGTTTCTCTTTATCTACTTTGGCTCACTGCATACGCACTTCCTTACCACTCCCTTCCTCTACATTTAGGGAATGGAGAAGTCCTATTTTTTGGATCGACCGTTTACCTGTTTACCTGGAAAATCATTGCGTCGATTACTGAAGTGTACATTGGAGGTTTTTTGTCTACGCTGCTTTTTCCCCTTTCTGGCGGCTGTGGATCCGGGGGCCTCTGGTTTCCGGTAACCATTCTGGCATCGTTCCGCAGTCGGCCATACTTGCATAAAAAGAAATCAACTATAAGAGAAAGAAAGAAGAAGAAGTCACCCTCAACGGTATCCTCAGGTGAGGAAGAGTGTGAGACGTTTGAATCAGAGATTGAGTTTGATTTACCTGACAGCTTGCAATGCCAAATATCTCCCGCAATGGCGACCGCTGAACAAGTCCAAGAGCTATTGGCAGCAGTTCAGTCCCTTAATATGGAGGTACGGAATTTAAATCAGGAAATGCAGAATATCAAGGCAGAGAACACTGTGCTCCGACAGTTAGTGGCTAACCGAGAACCTTGCAGTACTGATCTTCCTCCAATGCCACTGTCATCCGGGAAGTACGACAGATCTTCAAAGCACCTCAAGGAGTTCATTGAAGTGTGTAACATACAATTCGCATTTCGTCCAACCACATTTTCCACCGATCTCAGTAAGGTCGAATTCTTGGTATCCAACTTGATGGGGAATGCTCTGGCTTGGGCGAGTCCTTTGGTTACGGCTGATGACCCTGTCCTACGGGATTGGAAAGCTCTCCTTGAAAAATTTAAACAAGCCTTTGAAAGGCCAGAAATCAAGTATATGGCCTGTGAAGAATTGTTAGAAGTCCATCAAGTGCAGATGGATCTCTTGTCGTACATTACCAAGTTCAAACAATTAGCGACAGAGGCTAATTGGCAAGAACAATCTGAATTTACTATCTTCAGAAGAGGACTTAAGGAGGAGTTGAAGGATGAACTCACGAGAATCCCACGTCCGGCTTCATTTGCTGAATTGTTGTCAGTAACTCTACAAATTGAGCATCGTATAAACGAACGGAAGCAAGAGAAGAAGAAGGAAAGAGGGACCTTCGGACTTCCCAGTGCTTCACCCACTACTCCTGTCTCCTCTGGCCTCTCTAAGGAAGAACCCATGCAGATCGGCACCATGAGGTCTCCTCTTACTCCGGACGAAAGAAAGAGGGGCAGAGTCGCTGGTCTCTGTATGTACTGTGGATCTGCTTCTCATTTACTTTGCAATTGTCCCGATGTCCCACCTAGATGTTCGGGAAACGCGGTGCCTCTAACCTAAGTGGGACCACGGTTCGAGGAGTTACTGAAGGGCCATATGTAACTTTGTCAATTGCTCCCTCTCGCCGGAATGAAGACGCTCGCCTGATGGTGGTTTCCGTGCATTTGTCCTGGGGTAAGAAGTTGGTAGACATGCTGGCACTCATTGATTGTGGTGCCGCTGGAAACTTTATGGACACCGTATGGGCCTGCAAGATGGGAATCCAATGAGTGCAGAATAAAGAAGACCTCAAGGTACAAGGAGTTGATGGTACTCCTCTCTGTTCGGGACCCATCACCCATTTCATCGAGAATATCCAGGTTGCCGTCCAAGACCACAAGGCAGAAATGTCTTTTGATATAATTAGGGCAGCTCATTTCCCTATAATTCTGGGCATATCTTGGCTCCGTCATCACTATCCAACTATTGATTGGTCCACCAATACCCTCAGTTTTCTCTCTTCCTACTGCAGTCAGTTTGTCTTCTCAGAGGTATCAGACTGCCATTTTGCAAACCGTAGAGTATCAAACTCGAACCATACATTCTGTACCACCCTAGTTTTCTGAATATACCCAAGTGTTTGTTGAAAAGGTGGAGCATGATGTACCCCCCCACCGCCCTGAAGACTGTTCAATTGATCTAATTCCAGAGGCATTAGTACCATTCTGCAGGATGTTTTCCTTGTCTCTTAAGGAGAAGTTGGTTCTTCAACAGTATCTGGATGCCAATCTCAAGAATGGTTTGATTCATCATTCCAAATCACCTGCTGAGGGTTCTCTATTCTTTATCTCGAAAAAAGATTCAGAGGAACTCAGACCCTACATTGATTATCGCGGACTCAACAAAGTTAGCATCAGAGACAAATATCCCATGCCCCTCATTTCGGACATTCTTGAGGCCGTCAAAGGAGCAGTGATCTTTACCAAGTTGGATCTCCGGAACGCATACCATCTCCTGCGCATCCGTGCAGTAGATGAATGGAAGACCGCCTTTAGAACACCGTACGGGCTTTACGAATATAAGGTAATGCCCTTTGGCTTGATCAATGCGCCTGCAGTGTTCCAACGGTTTATGGACCGCACTTTCTCTGATTTATTATTTAATTCGGTCATCATTTACTTGGATTATATCTTAGTTTTCTCCAAATCAGCCCAAGAACATTCCACTCACCTGCATGAGGTACTCAGACGACTTCAAGAAAATCATCTCTTGGTCAAACCCAGTAAATGTATGTTCCAGGTTTCCTCGGTTCCCTATTTGGGATTTATCCTCTCCAGAGACAGGATTCAGATTGACCCTAAGAAGATTTCTGCAATCTCTGATTGGCCATCTCCTTCTTCGGTGAAGGAAGTTCAGAGATTCTTGGGATTCGCCAACTTTTATCGTAAATTCATCAAGAACTTTTCTTCTACAGTGATTCCCATCACTTCCCTTCTCAAGAAGGACCAACTACCATTTAAGTGGTCGTCAGAAGCAGACGAGGATTTTCGAATCTTAAAAGGGAGATTCAGTTCAGCCCCCGTTTTGAAGCAACCAGATCAAACCAAGAGGTTTATTGTTGAAGCCGATGCTTCGGCCGATGCTGTGGGAGCTTTCCTTCTTCAAGTGCATGAAGGTATCGAACACCCTGTAGCATATCTCTCTAAGACCCTAACCACCAGTCAGAAGAATTATTCAGTTATCGAACGAGAACTCCTGGCAATTAAACTAGCTTGTGAAGACTGGATTTCTATATACAAAAGACAGTCTCAAGTTTTATTTGGTGTCATTTTGGGTTCCTCCCATAAACATGAAAATTCATTATCACAACATTTTATTAAACATTAGCCATCAAGTTCATAAAATAATCATAAAAATTATCATCATACGTAAAACACATACATCATATTAAAAACCACACAAATAGAATCTCCATACGTGAGTACTTGTCCTAAACATAGCAATATTAGATAGGCTGAAATCAGTAAGGCATAGGAATCCGAGTGTGATTTGTTACACACATTTGAGATCCTGTGAAATTTAGGACAAAGTACTCACGTATGGAGATTCTATTTGTGTGGTTTTTAATATGATGTATGTGTTTTACGTATGATGATCATTTTTATGATTATTTTATGAACTTGATGGCTAATGTTTAATAAAATGTTGTGATAATGAATTTTCATGTTTATGGGAGGAACCCAAAATGACACCAAATAAAACTTGAGACTGTCTTTTTGTACATAGAAATATAGATTCACAGAGCAAGAAGTCTTGTTTGATCCCTACCTGTGGCATTTTACCGTGTTGATAATAGAATTGTGAAGACTGGAGACATCTCCTACAAGGAGGGGTAGGACCCCTTCACCATAAGGATGGACCACAAAAATCTAAAATCTTTGCAGAACATGGAGTGTACCAATTCCAGTCAAGCTAGATGGGCTCATTTCTTTGCCCAGTACGCTTTCGAGATCACCTATTTCTCGGGCTTTCAGAATGTGGTAGCCGATGCACTTTGCCGCCGATGGACCATTGAAGAATCCTCGTCTCAGATCAAGGAAAAGATGTTTCCAGACAAGCTGTTTATTTCAGCCACTGTGGCCTTTCTCTCCCAAATAAAGACAGCCACCGCACGGTTGCCTCTCCCACACTTTACATCACCTAGGTTCAAGGTCGAGATGAAGGGCGGGCTGTGCTTTGTCAACAAGAAGCTATATATACCTCTACCTGATCTATGCCTCAAGATTGTGTCGTGGTTTCATGACCATAGGATGGCCGGTCATCGAGGGATAAAAAACACTGAAGACCTAGTCAGAAGATCATTTTTTTGGCCTGAAATATTTGCTGATGTCAGGAGACATGTCCAATCCTGTGTCCAATGCGCTCGTAGTAAACATTGCTACCAAAAACCCATAGGATTCATGGAACAGATCCCATTACCTACTGTTCCATGGGAACAAATCTCCACGGATTTCATTGTGGAAATTCCAGTACCTCGAGGGCACACCTGCATAATGGTTACTGTGAATTCGCTTACCAAGTTGGCTCACTTTTCTCCATTTCCAGGGTTACCCTCCGCATCAGAAATGGCAGAGGTCTTTATCCAGGATATCTTTCGCCTACACGGATTGCCTACAAAGATAATTTCGGATAGAGGGAATCAATTCACCTCCAAATTCTGGAAGGCCTTATGTCACCAGTTGGGTATAGAATGTGCTCTCTCTTCAGGATTCCTCCCGCAAACCAATGGACCAACAGAGAGACTCAATGGTACGCTAGAGCAATATCTACGGTGCTATGTCAACAACACTCAAGACAACTGGTATGATTTACTGCCCACTGCTGAATGTTCTTATAATAACTCTAAACATTCTGCCCTCGATCTCATTCCCTTCTTCTGTACCTATGGTCAACACCCCAAGGGTATACTGCCGGTGCCTTCCTCCAATTCCATCTATCCCACTATTGATGCCCGTTTGCAGCAAATTCCTGAAGCCCACAAGATCGCTGAAAAGGCCCTGGCAGAGGCCCGTTCAGGATACAAGAGATTGGCAGACCGGAAAAGAACAGAGGCCCCGTTTTTGGTCCAGGTTCCAGAGTTTGGTTGTCTACCAAATTTCTACCTAGATGGATACGTCCTTCCAAATTGTCTCATAGATTCATAGGTCCTTACACAGTGGTATCTCATATCAACCCGGTGACGTTTTGTCCCCGCCTGCCCAAGAACATGAGCAAGATACATCCTGTTTTTCACTCTTCGGTATTGCGTCCTGCCTCAGAGGACTCAACGGTATCCTCAGGTGAGGAAGAGTGTGAGACGTTTGAATCAGAGATTGAGTTTGATTTACCTGACAGCTTGCAATGCCAAATATCTCCCGCAATGGCGACCGCTGAACAAGTCCAAGAGTGTGAGACGTTCGAATCAGAGATTGAGGTTGATTTACCTGTCACTAACCCACAACTAAATATATCTATTCATGACACAGTTAAATACATTGGGCCAATCAAAAAAAACAGGAGGATTCTAGTGGGTTTGAGTGAGCGAAGGGAAGTTATCAAAGGCTCTGTACAATCCAAAATTGCTGCATCATATTATGCCACATCAGTACATTTTGTTGGGTAGTTAAAGTTAAACCCATAAGAAGAATGCCTGTCTGACAGGAGAAAAGCTGATTGGGGTTCCACATAATATAGTTGATGAAAACCTCCATAGTGAGTTATTTTAAGGAGGATGCTGAATACAAAAGCCTTTTCTAAGACAGTCAAATTGCCTGAGAGGGACAGGGGTGCAGACTTAAGAAAAGAGCTCGCATGGAGTAGTTCTCTTGAGCTTTTGATTTCCCAACCTGTTCTGGGCCATTAAAAGGCAAATCAAAAGGATGGATAACACCTCCAGAGCATTTAAATATATGTTCCAACAATTCGTTAAATTCTAAATAGCAATTGATATTATTTTGTGGGAACCGAGTTTATATGAAATGTCACCAGAGGAGAACTGGTCCTGTAAAATAAACTTTCCAGAAGTATATTTGAAATAGTGTGCCCTAGAATCTAAAATTGTGCATGGTGAACATGGTGTACAATGTGATTCACATATGTTCAGAGATTGCTAAACATCTGAATAGAGTTTTCTACTCCTCAAATTTGAATAGGAAGTTTAGTTTTTCCCCTTCATTCACAAAAAAAGTTAATTTAAACAACATAATATTTCCAGATAGTATTGTACAGTAATAGTTGGATTCTGCCTTAGAAAGATTCCTAATTTGAATTAAAGTCATCGTGCTGATTGCTCTTCTATTTCATTGTTCAAAATGGCATGATTTAGGGACCCTTTAATGTAACAATATAGGTTGCTCTGCAAAATAAAATTAAAACATTTACTCTGAACCTAAGCCTTTAGAATAAGTGTAACCAAGTCAACCCTACCAAATATTTTTTCATCATTGTCCAAGATAGACACTAATGGTGTCTGATTTTAAGAGTTGAATCAGCGATAGAAAAGGTTAGTCAATAGTGTTCTCTGATGCCAACATTTATCAAAGTTTCAGAGAAAACTAAGTGAATTATATTGTTGTAAATATATTCTAAGGATTTTCTTTTTTTTAAATCTTTTGAAACCAGACCACCATTGACAATTTTTAAGTTTATATTGTAGGTGATTGTACTTGTGTCTCGAATAGTTATTCAAAATTGCTCTTATAGGCATAAATGTTTGTGGGTATTGTGAATGAAAACATTAGCAAGACAATTGCACGCAGATTCTGTACTCTTTTGCTGTAGACATGATGCCCATATTCATGTGCAATATTTTGGGTGACTTCCCCAAAATTGTTATGCTGTTGTCCACTTTTAAATGTTGATATAATAAGTGAGCCTCTCCCTGTATCTCGTTTTTAACAACCATCATAAGGTGCAATTTTTAGAGCGTTAGAATAGAAGAAAAAAACAACACCTAACTTGAGAAGTTATTTTGGCTTTGAGCCATTTAAAGACATTCAGCATGTGGTAAGAGCACTAACTGTACCTTCATGATACGTATCATTGAATTTAAACTAGGAACTAAAATATGGAAACTAAACGACCACAACAACAGTAACTCAAAGAATGTTGTGTATACAATCAAGTGCCTGTGGAATAAATATTACATTTGGAAAACACAGCGACAGGTACACTTACGAATTTCCGAACATTATTCAATGATTAGTGATTGTGTTGCCACTGCACTGCTGGCATCACACTTCTCAGAACATGGTCACAAGTGGATGGTATTGACTGCTGGGTATTATACAAGGTTTTACTGGATATACAAGGGGGTCATTATGTAATAAAATTGCCCAGAGAGAACTTTTCTGGAATTATAATCTTAAAACATGCATAAAGGGCCTTAAAGATAAACTTGAGTGGCACACAATACTGTAAGGTTTTGCGGATGTCACTTTTGCTAGTCTGCAAGTTTAGATTCACAACACCAGTATACCTATAGCCTTAGGGCCATACTACATGGGATCTTAAACAGAACAAGACTATTTGTGCTGAAATTGTGCAAATCATTTAAAATATTTGCAGATAATATATGGGGATCATCCGCTATTCTGTAAGATTGAGGATTTTGACATAGAGCCTTATCTTAATAAATATTGCATCTTTGTGACTCATATGCATAAGGCCATGGTTAAGTCAAGGATACTTAAACTATCTTACCTATTTATAATGTCCTCTTCCTTTGTTCTCCCGCTACCCTGCTAACCTAGACCTCTGCTCTCTCCATCTTGCTCTCCTCTATCTTACAACTTGCTGACTGGCCGCCTGGTGTACCGCAGTTTCTCACCTGTCCCGGGCACGCTCCCCAGTCCTCTCTCGCACTTGCCTCATGGCCCTACTCCCACCACTCCCACCCACCTTCACTGCACTTAAAATAAACCTAGAGAATGGCTCTCTCTGCACTTACCCAGTCTCCACCAACCGGGTGCACTTGGACCTCCCCACCTGTGACTTTCCATGAACGATCTAAATGCAACGTGCCTGATGATCTCCTGTCTGTTCTCCCTTGTCCCCCTGCCCCTTAATTGCACTGGTAATACTGCAGAATTAACGTTGGGCCTATTTGCTGTGTCCCAATTGATAATTGTATTTTACGTACTTACTCTGCCTGTGCAGACTATTATCGTATCAGAATTTCAAGGGCTCTGAGCGACTGTTATTTTTCCCCTTGTTCCCACCCTCCTTGAGTGCTTTGAAACACATTAATGTGTACAGGCCATATATAAATAAATAATACAATACAATACAATCTGAACTATGCCTCTAATCCTTTTAAAATACGCCTTCCTTCCTGTCCGAATAGATGTATTATATTCCAAGGGAACTGTGAGGTCAGAAAGTCCCATTATGTGCTGTATCATATGAACGTAGTTGTGCCTTATGTATGCGCACAGTGCAGTCTAGTCATTTTCATGTTTGAAATCATGTTTAGTCAGAATCAGGCCCAGCGTCTTCAATTGATCTCTGCAGCACTTTTTAACTACTCTTCTGTTTACTGTATGTAATGTATGTTGGCAGGAATAAAGATGGCGAGTGCACAAAGAAGTCAGTGCTGTTGTAAGTAAGAACATCATCGTTCTGTATTAATGCCACCTTCAGATGTAAATACATTAGTTGATATCTATCTACATCTTTTGCTATTACAGGCAGTTTACATGTCGATAAATGCCGATACTGCAGTCTGTATGGTTTCATATTATGCAGCTGTGGCAGGGGTGTTGCTAGGTCTGGAAAAGACCCAGGGCTATGCTGATGTCGGAACTGTCGGGACTGGGGGCTAGCTAACCTTTTGGTTGTAGCGCCTGAGATTCTATCCGGGGTACAACCAAAAGACCAGGGGCTATAGCCCTCTTAGCCCACTCCTAGCAACTCCTCTGAACTGTGGAGTATTGAATAGACACGGGGCCTCATTACGAGGCAGCGGTAAGGGATTACCGGCACCGGTAAGGGCACCAGTAATCCCATACTGCCCTACTACAAGATCCCTTTGCGGGTCCTCCCTTAACGCCTGGTTTTTCCAGGCGTTAAGGACAGGACCCGCAAAGGGACTTTAGAGCTAATAACAGTACCACAATTTGCGGTACCGTTATTAGCGCCTTCCTCATTCCCATTGAGCCCTATGGGGGCTCAAATGGGAATGGGGAAGGGCCCTGGTGAATGGGGAATTACCGGTCCCGCCAACCTTGGAATGGACCGGTAATTGCTCCATTCACCAGGGCAGATTTGGTAAGGTTTTGGAGACAGCCATGGCGCCAATAGCGCCATGGTTACCTCCAACCTCGTAATGAGGCCCATGGACAGGCCTTTCTGCTTTACCTGCAAATTCACTGTAAAAAATAAAAGATAATTGATCAGCAGCCTAGCGGTAGCTGCAAGTAAGGTCAGTACTATCAGGAACGCAAATTGATACAGATGTCCCGGTACTTTTGAAACATGAAATAGGAGCCAATGGAACATCGTTTATTAAAACATAAAAAATAAACCTTTTTTTGCCCATATGCAGGTAATCTACTCTGCAACATTTGTTCTGTAAATATTGTCCCTGGATATTAGAGTGATGTTTACCAATTTGAGTATATGTTTTGATTTATTGTAGATTTTGCCCAGTTCAACATTTGTCTGCCCTGAAGAAGACGAAGCTAGCTTACCTATTCAGTCGAGTTAGTAGTTGAAACCAGTAGTGTTAAAATATTCTAAGTGGTAGCGTCCCACTCTAATTCCAGAGCACTACTGGTAGTATTCCCACAATAATTGTACTTCTTAGGAGCTGGAATAGACTTGTCACTTTACTGGTAGGTATTTGACATACTTTGAACATCATTTGAAAGCAAACTGGTTTGCACCATGAATTTTATGAGTGGGCTCATAACGTATGGATGGCCCTTGTTTGTTAAATGAATTGCATTGGACTAATCACTCCAAGAACAACCAATGGGAATCAGGAATTTGAAGTCCCTTACAGATAGACATAGTAAAAAAGTTGTGTTCACTCTAGTCGGTACAAAGATGTCTTTTTACTTTGTCTTTCATTAATGTTAGGTGTCTTCAAATGTGCGTCTATAAATATGAAATGCAATAAACAAATAGACTAAAACTGTTGTCTCTGGAAATGCCTGTCAGGTTTTTATTTTCAGAAGCCCTCTACATGCAGGCACTCCCTGCCAGCTCACCTCTTTTATTACTCCTACTGTTCTCGAGAAGCAGAGGTGTAAAAAAAAAAAACTGTTCATGTGAATTAACAATGCTAAATGCAGTTTTCCCCCATTTCAAATCAATCGCAATAAGTGGTGATAAGGCAGTGACCCCCCATACACTAGCAGCTCTGGACCAACCACCTTATTCATTAGTAATGCTTTCAGATCTGTGAAGACTATAAAGCACTCCACTATGTAATGTAAGCTATGAGATGGCAGGAATGACCTCGAGGGGGCCTGATTATTGTGTACGCTCTTCACCTTCGCAAGACATTATTGCTTAATTTTTCACTTCTGTCTGTTCTCAACAGTGATATTAGAAGTGGCTTCATGAATTACTAATGTGGTGCTTAGAGGTGGAAAATAAAGACCTCATCACATTCGGGACATTTGCATATACATTGCAGATAATTAGGTATCAGAGAGGGGAAGATTTTATTCCGTGGTGCTGGAGTGCTCAAATTGAAAAGAAGCTATTTAATTCCTAGGGTTGCTGCAAATTAACCTCAGCCTTGCAGCTGGTTTGTTCAATGCACCGTTTTAATTAACACTCATTTCCAATTGTCTACTATTTTTACATTCATCAATATTTACATTGGCTGTGATTGAAAGTTTCCCTGCGTTAACAGGGAGGTAAAGTAAAGAAGACGATCATACCTTATGATGAAAACCATTATCCCTCAGAAATTAGTAACGTTTCAAAACAGAGACACACACATTTACAGTTGCTATCAGTTTATCATCTACGTCACTGCGTGGATTACAGCTTTTTGGATAATCACACGTGATGAAAATTACAGAGCTTCTGTTTTTCACCCAGAAGAGAAGTCCAGGCAATATAGAAGAATGGTATGAATTTATTACACATATTTTCATTTTAAATGTGCCACGGGGATGAAATACTTCTAAAAATCCTTATAACACCAAGCAGAGAAGAGTACATGAAAAACACTGGAGACAAGTTGGTTTTTTTAAAAATGGTTTTATTTTTATTTGTACATGGTTTATTTAAACCGTATACAATCATAGCAAAACATGAAATGCATTAAATACATTAATACATTAATTTGGATAGGATAAATACAATACAAACACCAATTCATGATGCTAATAATTATAAAATCTTTTGAAAGGCCACAGATCCAGATTGTTCAAGAATGTGCCAATTCTAATCAAAAGTGGTGTCACTCTACCTTCTGAGACATAATGCCAAAAAGGTTCTTCATTTAGTGAGGCCAATCGATAAACAAAATTGCGAAATGCTTCTATTCTCAGATTTTGCAATTTAGGACATCCAATCACCAGATGTTTTATTGACTCCACTTCCCTCCCACAGTATCGACAGTCAGAAGTTTGGCCTCTTTTAAACAATATTTCTTTGGTAACAGATTGAACCTCATTCTCATAATACTCTCTCTTAATCGGCCATCTGGGTATTGTCTAAGGTATTTCAATATGTGTCCGTGTTTCTTTGGCTCTTGATATATATTAGCAAATGAGGAGTATGCTATTCAAGAATCAATAGTTATGGTCCAATCTACCACCAACATTTTGGCTTTGGCTTAATCAGGATTCTCAATTAGGACCTGTACGTTTATCCCATTTTGTGCCATGATGCTGATGCAGTCATCCTAAATAGGACGATCAGCCTATCTGCTGTTTCTCCGCATGAATACATGAATTTGTGTAACTGGTTGATAGCTTCCTGTACTGCATCAGTTTCTTTATGTGAACTGCACACTTCAGGGAGCTTAGGCCTGATTCGAAGAGCAAAATGGTAATTGGAACACAGTTTGGGAGGCCCATTGCTCTTCCCCAAATCAACCCTTCTAGTTTACTCAGATTGAGTCTTCCAATTTCGAGACCCATTTCCAGAACATATAGGAGGGCAGGCACCGCTTAGCTCCTATAAATTGTACCAAGGGGTAAATACTAAAAGACCAGTATTTGTTCTTTAGATATTTAATTTCTTGCTGCAAATTGTATTCCTCTAGACCAAAGCACCTTTCTCTTGACCTGTAAGTCTATAGCCCTGTTCGGCCTACTCTGCATGTGGAATTTGTGGGCTTTTTCCCCACCATTGAAGGACATAACCATGGATTTGGAGGGATTGATTGCTAGCCTATTTAGAGACACATATGTATTAAATTGTGTCAGGAATTTCTGGAGCCCCGTGGGCAGCCTGTCCAGAAGGATAACATTGACTGCATGGACAACCCACAAACAGGGGACAACCTGTATCCTCAGGGCAAACAAACCAGTGTTACCTAAAAAGTCCCGCAAGTAGAGATTAAATAGACATGCTGCAAGAGAGCATCCCTGTCTTAGACCATGAACCGTTTTAATTGGATTGGTCACTATGTCTTTGTTACTCAATCTCACCCTTAACGTGGAATTAGCGTGTAACTGGATAATAATATCTAGTAGGCCTTTAGGAATGCTCCATTCCAATGATTCCATCCATAGTCTCTCCCTATCTTCCATGTCGAAGGCTTGGGACAGATCTATGCAAGCCATATAGAGGGAACCTTCCCTTTGCCACAGGATTGATCAATAAGAGACTGTTCCAATAAACCATTTGCATCAGTGCCAATTGCTTGCCTAAAACCTTTCTGGAAATTTAAACAGCTCCCTGTAAGGAGGATCCATTCTTCCAAACTTGTAAGGACAATTTTCGCAAAGACTTTACTCTCGACATCTAGTAAGACTATAGGGCGGTAATTCCTAGGATAGTTTTTCGTTCAAGATGCCCTGAAGCAAAGTGTGTAGCATAGACAGCCAGAGATCTGAGTCTCGTTTCATAATCGCGTTGCAAAGACTATTAGGTCTGGGGGCTCGAGAGTTAGACCCAGATTTTATTATGATGGAAATTGTTTCCAGAGAGATGTTTGAGTCCAATTTCCTGCTATTCCCAAGATTGAATGGTGTACCTTGTTTTTTTTTAATAGATCGTCAGAGTTATGTTCCCAATTTCTCTCAGCAATTGGATTAGTCATCTCTTGGACATTGGCACCTGATTGCGTATTTACTAGAGACGAGACATTTCTACTCGATGCATTTAATATTGCTTCCAACATTTTCTCCCCCTCTTTATGCTCTATTATATATTTATTTGCTATCATCCAGTTCTTATAACTTTGCTTCTCTTTTTTAATCAATGTTGTTTGTGCTTGCTCACTTAAGCCAAAGGATTTAATTGTTCTGACCCTCCTTGGCATGGCGGTCTTTCTTTCCTGAACCTCCCTTTCAAATGGGTAAGGGTGACTAGACCTATGTGTATAAGGGATGGCTGGAGAGTATTTGGACATACCCTTATCCAGTAAGACGTGAATGTTCTCAACAGTGAGCACTTCCAACCTATCTAGTAGGGTGTTGGTGGTGGACTAAAAACGGTTAATATAGGTACTGAAACAGTCAAGGCTCTTGGGGTTCCAGCCAAGTCTATTTTTCCTGGCATTCCCCACTAGATTTTTGCAAAGTGGCTTTCCCTAAGGTCTGGCTATAGAGTCGAGATTTAGGACCAGTTTATCATGGTCCCTACAACATGAGCGCTTGATCTCAAAATAAGTGGATTTTTTGAAGATTGTCTCAGAAACTACAATGTAGTCAAACCAGGATCTAGATCCATCTCTATGCCAGGTAGGCCTGGGTGGAACGTAACCTAGAGCCTGAAACTTGTAACCCCCCAACCCTCCCAGAAATCTACCCATTTTTTGCCTTGTGCGAGTTGTCAAAATTGGTAGTTGCTCTGTTTCCCCTGTTTGATGTCCTGTATGACCTGGTTGTTCATACAGTGGGAGTTCAGGTTGACCAACAGTATCGTTTCTGAGATAGGATGTTTCAACTTATATGTTTCAATAATGAATTGTAGAGCTTGCTAGCATGTCGACAACATGGACTATGCTGGGTTCCAATACATTTTGATTAATGGTGTGTGCTTAACATTTGGGCCAAATTCGGATATTATATCAATAGCAAGAAGCCCTCTAGTAGTATAATTGAACTGGACACCATCATTAGATAGGTTGATGCAACTCCCTCTGTTTTGGCAGATTTATGAAGCTATGGTCCTTTAAGAGTGAACTTGTGCTTGAGTGCAGACGCATTCCTTGTGCAGATGGATTCCCATTGGTCTCCATGAACCCAATTTGCTAAGCCTGACGCTCTGATTTTGGGTTGCAAGTTCTCTCTGTCATCTTGGGTTTCTCTCCCAATCGGTTTAAAATTGTTAAAAAATGCATATTTGTCCTTGCACTCAGAACCCTACTTGGGTTTTTAACCTATGTTCAAGGCAAATGGGTTGCTTGTCGGTTTGTCAGATGTTGCCAGGGGGTGGTTTTCTAACTGTCCACAATGGGCCGCTCTTCTTTGGTCAATGACAGTTGCTTCTCCCTCTCCTTCACACATATGGTTTGCTCACAGCTGGTGTCCGCAACTGAGATCTTGACATTTATTCCAGGAGACATGGATCGGTCACTCAATTTGTTTACATACACAATGTGAGCCACACTCTCTCGTGTGGGTTGTGGGTTGGGTAGACTGCAGAATTCCATTGAATTCAAAGATGCTGACTTGGACCTCACTGTCATGTTTTATGATTCTATTGGACCTTGCACCAGATGTGCATTGTACTTCTGACTTCCTTGCAGTGGGGCAGGGTAGGTTCTTTCTTATTTTTTTCGAATTTCAATCCTACCTTTCGTGCAGGCAATGTGTGAGGAGCTGACCTGTTTGGTACCTGAACTGGGGATGTTAGGTCAATAATTTCCATGCAGGGCGTCAGATTCATTGCATCTTAATTGCCCAACAATGTTTGGGGGCTCTTAGTTGTTCCAAAGGCTTGGTTTGATTATAGTTGTTGAGTACAACTGTCCTTCATATGCTGGTCTCCAGTGGTAATGGACCTTTCAGTTGCAAGACCTTGGGCCTCATTAGGACCCTGGCGGAGAGGGTATTACGCCAGCGTAGTGCATGGCGTACCTCTCCGCCATACTACGAGTTCCCGTAGCGCCATGGAGGTTTTCTCCGCCTGGTTTTACCAGCCGGAGAAAACCATGGCGCTACGGGAACTCGTTGTTAATTACGCCACCGTATTTTACGGTGGCGTAATTAACTCCTTCCCCACTCCCATTATACCCTATGGGGCAAAAATGGGAATGGGGAAGGGCAGAATGGGGATTGGGGATTTACCGCTCCGCCGAGGTCGGAATGGGGCGGTAAATCCGCCAACCCCCATGGCGCTATCGGCGGCTTTCCGCCATGCTTCGCGGTGCATTTAGCACCGCGAAGTCCGCCTGGGTCGTAATGAGGCCCCTTGTGTTTTCTTAAGCAGGACTTTGAAAGATCGGTGGCTTTCACTTTCTTGGCTGCTAATGCTGCTTGCTCGGTTGAGTGTAGGCCCTCTAAAAACTTCTGCGTGCCATTCTGGGCTTTCATTAGCTGGGTTCCTTTGTCACAGCTCTTTTTTGAAAGGCTGAGTCTCTTTTCAACTCGGGCTTTAGCTAGCTTCAGCATTGATGTCCCCCACAGATCTTGTAGATTGGTAATGTGTCTCTGCCTCTCCATGGGGGCGTTATGGTCTGAGGGGTTCCGGTTGTTGTCTGGATTTATAGACGTTCCTATGGCTTCCATGTTATTTGAGCCAGTGCCAAATTGTTCCATCATGCTTGCCTGATCTTGCTGTGGTTTAGGGCGAATGACATCCGGCATGCATAACACTGGCCGTTGAGAGGATGGAAGCCCTCTGCTTCACAGGTCTAGTAATTCATACAGGCAGTCAGTGTGAGCTCTGACTACTTCCCAGACATTGTCATTGAAATTGACAAAGGAACTTAGGAAATAATTTAGGGCTGATACAGTAGGTGATGTCAGCCTTATGCCCTTGTCTACATCTCGCAAAGTGTAATGAAGGCGAGAGTCAGAGTTACGAGTCGATGTACTTGCAGACGAAGGGATGTGGTGGCGATCCTGGGTCCTTTTGTCCCCATCAATGATTTCAGTTAAGTCACTAGTGATTCTATGACTGAAGCCTTGCATGTATGTTGAATGATGTTTTACCCGCTTTCCACATTAGGTTAGTCAGCGTTGACCACATTTGTCAAGGTGGTGTTCATGAAGTCAATCATACTAAAGCCATGGACATATGTGGATTCAATTGTGGCCGTGGTGTACATAGCCAAAAGGGCTTGTATTTCCGTACTGGCACAGGTTCCAGGGCAAAAATCTGTGATGTGCAGACCAGCTCTAGGAGTTGTATGTAAGGCACTTGGTCTTTCGTTTGGAATGAGTGTGGGATTTGAGTTATTTTGCTTGGGGTGGTTTGAGGGGTTCTTCGCAGTCTCTGTTCTTTTCTGTGTGTTCTTCTGATTCAATTATTTTTTCACCTGGGCCAACTGGTAAATGCTGTTTCTTGGTTGCTCTGGGGATTTCAAGCTGGACGAGCGAGAGCACGTCAGTGCCGATTGCTAAGGGGAGATTCATTCCAGCCGTTTGGAAAGTGTCCATGGCACCCATGTCTTTTATTGCATTGCCTTACAACCAGTCTGTTTCACCCTCAGCCCCAATATGCATTTTCTGGCTTCTCAAGCCCAACCGGCTAGCCATGAACAGAGAAAAGTTTGTATGTGAGGTTTCCTTTGGTAAGCTTTATGGACAAGTTTAACAAGGTGCGGGAGAAAGTCAGAAAATTGGGGGCAGAGGAGAAGGTTGCAATAGTCACTTAACACTTGTCATGTACCATTGAGAGGATCAAAAGGTAGTGTTAGTTTCTCCAAGGCTGCTCGTGTGCCTTTGACTGACTCTGACTGCAATCACCACAGCAATCAGCTCGACGATCGCTCCTCGAGGTGGGCAAGGTGTTGTGCCTTCAGACCTCCCACAGGAGTAGAGAGCATAGAAAGACTTGTAAATCCCAGATAGAAGTTGCTCTGACTGCCTCTGACAGCAATCACCTTAGCAATCAGCTCCTAAGAGTGGAGCTTTCTGAAGTCCCGATGTAAACCTTTGAGAGAACACTAAGATATAGTGATTTACGCTTCCCCTACTAACACATGCAAAACCAATCAAACCTCAGGTCACATTTGCGAGAGGAATGTTCACAGAGATTGTGCTGGTTCATTTGGAAAAATATTAACAGAGACAAAGCAATAGAGGTAGTGAGAGATTTGGGCAGAAGAAGAGATATGGACACAGAGAGAGTTAATGAGAGAATTTGAAAGAACAATAGAGGAATGGAAATATAGAGACAGCCCTTAAGATATAGAGAGACAGAAAGGGAAATACTGTATTCATATTAGCGAAATATTAGCAATTGAAACTGCAAGCATGGTGATCTGACATATTCAGGTCCAACAACATTACCAGTCATGCTTTATTGGTACATCTAATCTGAGAAAATCTTGAGCTATATTTTCAGAAATAAAGACAAAAGGGTGAGGTTGAAATTAAGACTCTGCACTTTTTAACATCTCCTTGGGGCTCACATTCTGTGTGTGCCTGAGATACCCTAACCCTTTGAGGTAGCTGGAGCAACAGCAGAGCCCTAGATCATCTCTATCCACTGAGGCCTTGATTGACTGCCTCTGTCCTGTAGGAGCACATTGACAGGACAGGCAGCATCCCAGTAGGCCCTCTGAAGTTGACATGCCCACAGGCCTACTGCAAGCAACATATAAAGTGAATCAGGCCTTACCTCCAAGCAGGATACAAGGCCTCTGATCATTGGACCTCCAGCTGCAGTGAGACACTTGCTCCTCAAATTGATATCGAGCCTCTAGTGGAGAATTGAAGAACATTGGAGACTGGATAATTCCACAGCGATAGGAGCCAGTAGGGGGCTGTGCTTCATTTATATGTGTTGTGTTATTTTATTTAACACAAAAATGGTGCACTTCTGGGATGTAGGTTATTTCTATTTAGCTGAGGGTCAGCACTCAACTATAGCATAGATTTTGCTACACACCAGCAACATTACTGAACTGTAAAGTGAAAGCGCCAGAAATCCCCACTACAAAAGGGAATTCTCTGCATTCATGGGAAATGGTGTCCATATTGCACTGGAACAATGTATTTTATAGAATATTACAAATAATAAGTATCTTGAAAGTTGAAAGGCAGTCATCCATCAAAATAAAGTGTCACATAATTCCCTACAAAACATGGAAATTCGTATAAAAAATTCAAGAATGCCCAAGTGTGTCAGAAATGTGACCAAGCGATGGTGACTACCCAGCACAGAAATAAAATTAAAGTTCTAAACGCCAAGTGAAAGCAGTTGCAATATTCAAATGAAAACAATGTTTGTATTTCTTTCAACTGCTGCTGAATGTAACCATAAAAGAATATATTGGTTGGAGAAGATATTGTGATGTACTCCTAAATATAATATAACTGTATTGCGTTTTAGATCCACATGTTAGAATGCATACAGGGGACATGGTAGTGTTTGCAATCTGCAAGACTGATTGGCTTTGTAACTTGGCTGATCAAATGATATTTTCCTGTTGATCTCCAGTGAGCCTGATTGCAAACTGAATGTATGTGAACCAGAGAGATTATTGTTGGTGGAAGAATGTTCATTAATTTAACACATGAAAAACCCATTTAAGTAAGGCAACAAAGGGCCATCTAGGACAGACCCCCGATGAATGGAACAATTTCCCCCACATGAGGAAAATGCATAGTAACATTGCAGCAAGCAATTGTATTTGAAGTCATATAGAAGGGGTTGAATATTCAATACCCAGGATTCCAACACAACTAAATGCACTTTCACTGTCACCATTGAACCTTGGCTCCCCATAGTGTCCCCCAGATGGCCAGCTCAATAGAAGGACAAACAAAGAAGAACTGTCTGCTGATCCAGGCTAATCATTAACTGAGAGCAAGTCTGTTCTTGTCTAACCTTCTCTAATTTAAAAGCAGAATGCACAGAAAATTTTGCAGCTTTACATTTTGCATTCAACAAACTATTTTCGCTGTAATTCCCCGACCATATGGCCCAGAATCAAAACAGAAAATGTGGTGCAATTGTGACATTCTCCGCTATCAACCAAAGGTTTAATCATTAAGAAAATGATGACTAGTAATCACTTCATGAAAAATTATCATACACATTTATGTTGTATGCCCCTATATTCATCTTGACTTGCGGATTCCCAGAAATCCATATTTTATGAATGTGCCGTATTGCTATGATAAGGTATGGAATAAAAACAATGTAGCATTCAAATGTTTGAGAGCAGGCAGCCCCCACCATTTCACATAATTGAAAATATGATCAACCCATAAGAATTGGGGGTAGGTATTCTCTAGGAGTGTTGACTATCAAGCTAGCAAACAAAAGGATTTGACCAATCAAGAAGTGTGATATCATGAAAAATCATGGGAGTTTCACAATAGAAAGAGATACAAATAGAAAATAGGAAAGGAAACAAAAACTGAAAACATCTGGAATCAAATGCTGCAAAGAAGGATAATACCTATTCCAGTGGATGAGAACTGAACCTGGTTAATATCTGGAGATGGAAGAGCCTTGTCTATAAAGCAGACTAAAACAGATTAATTGGGGGGACACCTGCTCTAGTGAAAATGGGAGGAAGGAACTAGGAGAGGCCACCTGAATGGTGGCAAACACGAACATTGTGGTCAGTGCCCTAATTTGTCAATCCTCTCCCCAAACTGGAAATTAAAAATATCTGTCCAAACTATAGCTCTTGTAGAACGTTTTATCTTAAACTCATTTTTATAAGCATAATATGAGATTTACAAATGACGCACTTGATCACTTAAAAACAATGTGTATGAGTTGTGATTAATTTTATTATTTCTGGAAAAATGTTGGTATTTGTTAATAAAATCTTTGAGAGTTGAACAGGGTATACATACTCCAAATTTACCAAACACTATATACACATTTTTAAGAGATTTTAGAATAAAAAGTGTCTGTAATTAAATGCTGCAAGATTTCTTTTTTATTTTTATAAAAATCAGCCAACATGACTTTATATACATTGAAAAGAAAAAGATAAATAATAACAGTAAGGTAAAGAAAAGAACAATTTCATACATAATAAAATGACATAATCAGTTAGCAATAACTGCTAAAACAGTTTAATCATAATTCCACATTTTTGTCATATGATAAAGCAAATTAACATTGCTGCAAGCATAAAACTCATCCCAAAAATTGTCAGTACACTACATTGCTGTCAGACCGGTCCCTGCAGCCCTAAGCATCCTTTCCTATCCAGGTCTAAGCTTTTGCAGTATAGCAATGGATGTAGTGCTTTCAGGGGACCAGTTGCCACAAAGCCTGCAACATCTCTGATCACGGTCCAGCTCCTTCCTCGTACCTGCTACATTCAAAGTCACGACTAGATTAAATGTGATAACTGAATATGCGTGTGTAATGAAATTATTTGGAAACTCAATCAAGTATCGGCAGCAACCCACACGCTTACTGGGTTGGTAAAAGGAATTCACCACTGAGGGATTTGGAAGCAAGAACAACAATTAACTGCTTATGGTGAAAAGTGTAGCAGGTACTTTTGATCCTATCCCTAAATTGATGATACAAGTTGCCCCTGTATAAATATCAAATAGTGAACACCACCTTCGACCATCAAACATTATAGAATTGAGGGTAGTTTCAGCCTGTCCCCTATAATTATAATTACAATTATTTTTTTATAACTTGCTTAATACCATAGAGGTGTCTAAGCGCAGACACAGGATCTTACCTGAGCTGCTCTGCTTCATTTTGCTTCTATTTTGATTCTAAGACTAGTGTGTTGCCATTGAGCTATACTACCCGTGCCCTAGTTCCAAGTAAACAAACAAAAGAGGTAATGGCTGGAAGGTTTGGAATTAATCCTAATCTCTGGGATTGTTATGGGCAACCCCGCAGACCACCGTTTTTCACCTACCACAACATTACAAAAGGGGAAAGACCATATGCAAATCAGACTTGGTCCGACCCCAAAAGGGGGAGTCCAGCACGGACTGCTTGGTCACATCGCTTCTGCATGAGACCATATGCATTCCCAAACATTTTTTGGCCTTGTTAGGCCTCATCATTGAGCAGGCTCTTGACCCACGTCTGAGCATACCCGTCCCACTTGGGCTGACTTACACAAAACAAAAGAGGTGATGGCTAGAAGGTTTGGAATTAATCCTAACCTCTGGCATTGCTCTGGGCCACCCTGCAGACCATCGTTTTTCACCAACTAAGTAAATCAGAATCAGCGATTATATGCAGCAGATACTTTTCCAGTCTATTTAAAATGTTCCAATAGGTAAGCACGCCTCACAATTTAAGAACACCACAAATACTATGCAAGCCAAATTCAGTATTCCACTGGGACACTCTTTGTACACTTTAAAAGAGCTCTAATGAACATCCCATCAATTGTTTTGAATTTGTGATGATGTTTACCGCCCCAGATTTCAGCATAGTAGAGCAACACTGAGCCCATTTTAGCATGAAATGCCTTTAGAATGCTGTCTAGTGAGTAGCCACAATGTTCCCATGCAAAGCATCGGATGGAGCCAAGGTGTTGACAAGCCCTGTTCTCCACCTTATCTAGTTTAGGCATCAGGATAATTTGCTATCTATGGTGACTCTTAGGTACCCATATGTATTAACAGCCTCCAAGGATTTACCTTCTAGTTGCCATTTATATCCCTAGGATTTACCTTGTGCATTTGAGTAGAAGGTCATCATTTTAGTTGTACTGGTATTGATGCTTAGTCCATTGGTTTTGGCAAAGCTATCGAGCCTGTCCAAGTGATCTTGAAGACCTTTGGGGGTACAGTCTAAGAGGACAAGATTGTCAGCTTAGCCAAGACTCTGGAGCCAGCTCCAACCGAGTCTTTGAGGGGAAGAGGATTGATCACAAATAGCAGGCGGAAGATCAGCCAGATAAAGGTTGAACAATGTAGGTGAAAGAATACATCGTTGTTTAAGTCCTACGTATGTAGGGATGGAATCAGTGACCTCACCAATAACTGATGTCCTACCTTCAACCTGCTTTTCACTGTGCAAAAGCACAATCATTTTCATTAGCCCCGATGGGATTCCCCAGTTTAGTAAATTTGAACCATAGGACTTCTTGCAAAACAGTGTCTAATGCGGCACTATAGTCTATGAAATTCACATTGACCCGTAAGAGTATTCCCTAGTAGCCACTAATGCTGAGACATTTAGAAAGGATCCACATCCCTTGCTAAAGCCAGTTTGATATATGGGTATGATGTTGTTAGTATTAATGCAGTCATTAAGTTCTTTGAGCAATACACAAGCAAGTATTTTAGGTGTAGGGTCCAGCAAAGATAATATACAATAGTTCTAATCACAATACAAACCTTTCTTATTTACAGGCATAATAATACTGCTCAGCCAATTTCTTGGGATAATACTAGTCTGGCTTAATGAGATGAACAAGAGATATAGCAGTCTGCTCCACCTATAGGATTATGTTTAATCAGAGCATTACACAATGCATCTGGCCACGCATCACACACGTTTTTTTAGTGACTTGATAATACCAATGAATCAATCAACACCATTCACATAGATCCATCTGTCAGCAATATTGTAGGCCTATGGTCTCCTGAATATATTTGGTCCAATCAGGTGCATCCAAAGAGGCCTATATCTATCTAGTTAGAGCTAACCCATTTCCAGAAGCCTGGAGTATCATTCTGCTGACCAACTAATAGGAATGAGATCCATTGCCATGAATTTGGGATTTACGATACTCTCTTAGCCATTGACGGTAAGAGGATTTCAAAAAACCTAATGGCCTCACTGCACTCATCACTGTCAGAAGTAGTCCCATGGACCCAACGCAACTCTCTCCAAAGTGAATTCATGGTGTCATGTATGTGTTTATTATATTGATGCTTATGCCTAGAGATAGCTTTTGTGTTGTGTGCAACTGCATTGCATAATCCCGAATAAATAAGCAGATCAGTGATAGTGGCAATGACTTCACAGTCTCCATTCAGAAACATTTTCAAATAATTACCCAAGCTACATTTCAAATAATTACCCAAACTATCTTCATCTTCCAATAAAGGATGAACCCCAGTAGTATCAATCTCTGCAAGGTCTAAGTCCAGGCACAAGATATCCCACTGTCCACTACTTAAGGATTGAGGCATTAGGTAAGGAAACATGTAATTGGCTCTGGCCATATTGTCAGTGTTCCATTTGAGTCTATTCTGGCTATTACTAGGACTAACATTTGTGGTCCTACCTAAAAAGTGTGATTGTGTAGGCCCAACTATGTCAATCAGATCGCACAGTGGGAAATGGTCACTCTGTTCACAGGTAATGATACGTAAGTCAGTAATGGGCAGTGATCATGTCATGAAAAGTTAGTCTATGGTGCTCTCCCCTTTACCAGAGACTGTAATATAGTACCCTGGATCATCCCCTTGCAGCACGCATTCAGCATATGTAGCCCATTAGTACCCATGAGTTTCACCACCTTCCATCCTCTTCTATTATAAGTGATTTGCATGAGGACCAGAGTTTAATTCCCCCAATATAATATATTCATACCAACCCAGTTGAGATTCCAGTAGTGTCCTGAACTCATTAATAAGAAGATGGTTTAGATGATGTCCGGGGTGATCATATATATATTAACTAAACGCAGAGTGACACGCAAGCAATCAGCGTATCACTGGGCAAATGAAGGTAATTTATGTCAACGCATTTCTTGACGCTAATCAGTAGGCCACCCACAAGCCACCATTGGAGCCCTTTTTAGCAGGCCTCTGCATAGTGCACCTGCCATCTAATAAAAGGAAGTCTGTGAGCCAAGACTCTTACAGTGCAAAAATGCATAAACAATGTGAAGCAGAAAAAAAGCCATCAGCCTCATACAAATGAGAATGACCAAGAGACTACACTAATGTGGTTCGTTGTGGATCTGTAGGGGGAAAAGAAGACAACCACAGCCGCTTATTATCATCTTTTGAAGATGCACTCTTTGAACCAGTCTCAAGCTGTACCTGTCTAATTCCGGTCCAATGTGAAACAATTTTAGTTGGTGTAAACTGTATGGTAGATGATTTATTAGGCATCGTGCAACTATGCTTCCATTCAGACAAGACCATATTTAAGGTCTGGAGCGATGTCTGGGAAGTAATAGGACCTTCCGAACGATATTTAGGATAGCAGAGCTCGACCTTTTCCAGGCAGCAAATACATCCATATCTAGAAAATTCAGATTCGTAACTAAGTACAAAGTTCAATGTAGACTCAATGTAAAAATAAATTATTGTTGCAACAAGTTTAGTGTCTTCAACTAGTTCCACAGTCTCAATGTCACGTGAAGTGATAGCACATAGCATCAGTATTTGGTGGCAATGGTGTAAAAGTGAAGACCGGTTGAGATAATAGTCAACATTACAATCAAAGATGTTTAATATACATGATACCCATTTGCTAAAGGATGAATTCAAGGCAGGATTACATCTTCCAATTGCCTGCACATTACCTGTTAATGAAAAGTTGGACCCAAAGGAGCTGCGCAACACACCAGGATTGTTTTTCTTCTTGTCAAACAAGCCAGATGGTATTGTCCAAATCAAATGGTTGGTGGTGTGACCGACTGGGTCTTGTCTAGAGATGGAATTATCTTCAATAGAAGAATGCCTTCTGCAAACTGAGGTTCCAACAATTTCGTAAAAACTGTGGAATCAGAGTTACTGTACTTTATGCAAAGACGTCATTCGGACAGTATGGTTATTTGATTTGTTGTTATTGCCTGGTTCAATAGCAGGTAATGGAAGGTAATGACGGATGTCATTATTATTATTTGTTTGCTTTTATTGGTAGGACAACTTGTCACCTTGGCCTTATGTTGATACTACTTCTACTTATTGTTCTTTTTTGTACTAGGTTTCCCCATGGAGGCCATAGTGTCAAAGCCACTAGTTAGAGTGTGACATTCATTCACCAAAATGACATTTACGTCCCCTTGAGATATTCTACTGTTGGCTGTGGCAGTGTGATCCACCAAAGGGATAGACACAGAATTTGTAGGGCTCAAGGATAGAATCAAACCTTTGTTTTTACCATGCTTGGGTTTTTGCCTATGCTTTCTCTAATGTAAGCATCTATGCTGTTTTCAACCCTTGTTTTCGGCCTTGGTGCTAATCAGAGCCGTGTATGTACTATTATATTCAGCCGCATTGTCTATAGTGGCAACGGAGTCATTGAGCATCTGATTGGTAGTGGGCATGTGTTGATTATCAGCCAACGAGGAAGAGGTACAGTGGACTGGAATGCCATGTTATGATTGTCAAAGAAACACTTGCAGTAGGTGGCTTACAGCCAGCAGAAACAGGGGAATCCCTATCAGGCAACAATGTTTTAGAATCTTGGAAGATCTGAACAATATTAGTAATAGGACGAGAGGAAGATGAATTCTCAAGTGTAATATTGAGCAAGAGTGTATGGTATGCAAACATTTTGCAGAGGTTGGTCAGGGTCCATAATAGGTATTCAAGAGTTTCCAGCTTTATGTGAGGAAAACTGGTGGACACTTTAGCATTAGACACTTTTTGCCCTTCCGGCCCCTTTGGCCCCTTCTGCAGTGCAATCAAGTTTGACTTCACTACAGCCATTTGAATTAAGCATGGGTATTAATGTTGAGGCCAAAAGACTCTGATTCAATAAGCTTATCTTGCTTTAATGTACATCAAAGTCCTTCACTAGAACCAAGCACGAAGAAGGAAGGGAAGTGTACCGTGTAATTGGGTACCTAGAGTGCCTCACGCACTACCTCATTGTGAGCGACCGTAATGAGAGCTGCAGGTGCCTGCACAAGGTTAAGCATGGGGGCAACTTGCAAGGACCTCAATAACTTTTCCCGGAACAGAGCTCTTGGTGTCAATTTCCTCTCTGACAGTTCTCAGTGCCAAGTTAGTTAGTTGACAATCGTCAGTGGTGGGTGTCCTGAGAATGTCATTTTCCAGGGAATCCAACACACAACCCATCAATTTGCTGACAAGACAACTCAATGATTGAGTTAAGTAAACTGCAGTGTTAAATGGTGTCAAAGATGCGGTCTCATCTACGATATCATTCCGAGGCACAAAGAAATAAGTGATTTCTGGGGACATTTTGCCCTCTGAGTTTATCAAGGAAATAGCCTTAGTCCTGCTCTTGGCAGACCTTAGCTGCCTATCAGTATGCAAATGTAGCATTGGATTACCAGAGTGTCCTGAGGGGAGCATGGAAGAATCAGTTGTCTCAGCCATTTCTGTCCATCACTGATGTTTAGATTACTCCATCACCATGATACCATCCGTCATAGCAGCAGATGGCAAGATGGCAATGCTCTTTGCCCGCAGCGCTTCTGCAGTGATTGTATGTCATCAGGTGGTCAAAGGTAGGTGGTTGAAAGGGCAGCATCAGCCCAACAGTCACTACCACCGGGGATATGGCAGCTGTAGAAACTTCAAACGGTCCTCTTTAATGCACTGGCAGGTGGGAGAAAATAACCCAAGCGATGATTTGCAAACGAACAAGCACCACTTCAGCGCTTCTGCAGTAATGATATGCAGTCAGGTGGTCAAAGGTAGGTGGTTCAAAGGGCAGCATCAGCCCAACAGTCACTACCACAGGCGTTCTGGTACCTGTAGTAACTTCAAATGGTCCTCTTTAATGCACTGTCATGTGGGAGAAAATAACACAAGTGCTGATTTGCAAATGAATAAGCTCCACTTCAGTGCTTCTGCAGTAATTATATGCAGTCAGGAGGTCACAGGTAAGCAGTTCGAAGGGTAGCGCTAGCCCAACAGTCACTGCCATAGGGGTTCTTGTAGCTGTAGTACCTTCAAGCGGTTCACCGTTAATGCAGAAGCAGATGGGAGAAAATAACACACGCACTGATTTGCAATCGAAAAAATAATTTGCTGCAATATTCAGAAAAAATATGTGTACTTTGTGAAGTAATGAAACTGTATATGTTCCTTATATCCATTCAAAAATTGTATGGATCATCTTGTCTGTGTCTTGGCTTTTAAGCGAACTGTATGTTTTTTACTTGGCCGAAGTCAATCTATGTATGATGATGACTGTTTCTATCCTTGTGATTTTCCGACTCTCCTCACGTTAATCTATCTCTGCGCCTCAGGCATTCCACTCTTTGCTTCCCTTGTGCTTTTGCTTCTTTTGTCATTTTCTTTGTATCATTTTTACCTAACATTTTGTTGATTTTCTTTTCCTATCAACCTGATCACCTTCTAAATTCTCAATCCCATTTCTTCCATTTGGTTCTGAAATTACAGTGCTCAGTCTTGTTTTTGTTCCTTCTCTCTTTTTTTGCTGCTAAGTTTTGTAATCAATTGCCTTATTCTCTATGATCTGTCTCTTTTTTAATCTTTTTCATCTGCATTTCAAAGGGCATATTCTTAAATCCTCTTCTAGGTCAAATTGTAGCCTCATTGTCAATTCATATTCTATTGAACGGTGTTTGGTTCTTTACAGCACTTTGGCAAAAGGGTGTTATAAAAGTAATACAAATACAAAAAGAATTCCACTGAAGAACCATGAGGATTTGATTTCTCACACTTTTCAGGATGTCCCCGAACAGCAACCACACCGTTGTACGACCCGGTTTATTCTCTCTTAAACCTGTGGAAGTGTCAAGCAAAGGATAATTGCCAAGAGAAGGAATTCACAGGTTCAAGAACCAGCCAAAACATGGCACTCAGTATTGAAGTACAACAGGTATTAAATACTGAGTAAGACTTCTTATCGGACAATGGTATGTATGCAAGAATTGAAAGTAATTGTAGGAGTGTGCACTTCCGAAGTGTTAACCAAAATAAGTTGGAGATTGGCACCTTATTGTTCGGGCCCAATTCATGACTTTTGAGAAAAAACTTAACATAAAATCTCATGAATTGCAAATGTGTGTCATGAATATTAGGGGCTGGTTGCCCGCTTGACTATGCCCACACTTATGACATGAGCTGCGTCCAGGGGTGGAAATCAGTGAATGAGTAGAAAATCTAGTGAAAGACCAAAGAGTTATCGAGGCTTAGTACTACCAAAATGAAATAAGCCAATCATGATTACAGAGATACATGTATTATGTATTTCTGTAAAGATAGCTATCTGGCTCCCAACACCTCACAGTGTGTACCAGCAGACTCCATGAGGGAAGAGAGAGCTGGACATTACAAAGCATGCATCTTTTATACACAGTCTCGGTTACATCGCCCAGCCCTTCTCCAAGTTAACATTTTACTAGGGTTCATACCTAGTTCACATGACAAATACAGCAATGTTGTCTTCAAACACTTGAGATGATTTTCTGTACATAAAACACAATGGTGACCTTTGCTTTCCGGCTCAAAGTAAGTCTAGTTTCAAGAACAACCCCATTGGATTTCTGCAAAAGCATACAGGTTCAGCTATTCAGCATTCTGTTCCACTGTTTGAACAAGGATGAAGCTATTGGTGCAGACTACATCTAAATTGCAGTTCAGTTCAGCTCCAAGGTTTCTTAGTGCTGGACAAACATTCTGCTTTCGGCAGCCTCAACATGTTGACATAGTCCAAAGTTAATTTTGCTCAGCTTGAGCAAAAAACACAGTTTAACATGAGACAGAAAACAGGAGTTTAATCAAAATGGGGGATGATTCTAAAACAGCAGCGAAGTCAGCTTTGCTCAGGTTAATTCAGACACAGTTTTCTGTGCGATGCAAATGTGCTTAGGCCAATGTTCATCATCAGGCGGTATTATGTGAAATATGGTTTTACAAACCCTCATTTTGGCCTAAGATAAGAGCATAACTCAAACATTCATACTATTCAAAGACCATGTATCATCGTCAGGGCAACCTGAGTCACTGGTTTCAGAGATATCAATCGCCATTAACTCCTTGATGGTAATATCCTGCATTTCTAAGTCATTGGTAGCTTTTTCAGGCATATATATTTTAGGTCCTAGTGTACCTATGGCTTGTGCACAACATCCTCCTATCATAGAACAAATGACAGGCAGACATTGTAAACAACAACAGCAGAACAGAAAAATGCCAAGGATTACCATTAAGACTGCAAAGATTTTCCAACTCCAAGATCGCAACAAGTCCCAGAAACATGTGCTAATATTCCAGTTTCCCTCTGGGACATGTACTTCGGTACTTAAGGTATGTAGATTCTGAATTGCGTGAAATATGGTGGGAGAGGAGTTTGGTATAAAAAACGCAACATGCAGATCCCACCATTTTGCATACTCCACTC